>NC_090023.1:106576087-106899142 GCF_037176765.1 Anolis sagrei
CTTATTCTATTCAGTAATATTTCCATCGTCATAATAAACAAAAGAGGTGATAAGGGGCAACCTTGCCTTGTCCCTTTCTTAATTTTAATTTTCTTATCTTCTTGACCATTTATGACTATTGTAGCTTCTTGCGTGGTATAAATAGCTTGGATGGTATTGATAAAATTATATTCAGCATCGATTTCTTTGAGTAAAAATATTACAAAGTTCCAATTAACGCTGTTTAATGCTTTCTCTGCATCTATGAACATCAGTGCTGCTTCTTTTTGGTTGTTGGTTTCATAGTATTCCAATATATCCAATATTGTTCTGACATTGTCTTTTATGTTTCTTTGGGGAAGAATGCCTGTTTGGTCACCTTTAATCTAATCTTAAAGATATGATTTTAATCTTTCTGCCAGAATGTTTGTAAAAATTTTATAATCCAAGTTCAGAAGAGAAATGGGACGATGATTCTTTACATCTTCTGGTTCTGTATTTTCTTTGTGAATCATTATTATGTTAGCTTGTTTCCATGTGTCCGGTATCTTCCTGTACATTAGTGCTTCATTCATAATTTGTTTCAAATGGGGTCTTAATTCTTCCTTAAAAAGTTTATAATAGATAGCCATGAAACCATCCGGTCCCGGGGCCTTGGAAATATCCAGTTTATTTATAGCATCATTTATTTCTTGATCTGTTATTTCCTTGTTTAAATTTTCTCTTTGTTGCTCTGTAATACTTGTCAATTTCTGTTCCTCCAAGTAATTAATTACATCTTCTTTTCTTATTTGTTCTTCTGAATAGTTTTTTTTGTAATATTCATTAAATTGTTACAGTATCTCTTTGTCTTTTGTAAAGGTTTTACCTTCAGAGATAATTTTTGTTATATGTTGTTTTTGTCTTTTTTTCCTTATTTTTCTGGATAACCATTTTCCACATTTATTTGCATTTTAAAAATATTGCTGTTTTACATATTTCATTTTTTTTAGAGTTGTTCTGTCTCTAAGTAATTCCTTTGTTTTTGTAGAATTTCTAATTGATTCTTCAATTCCTGTTTTTGGGGTTTTTCTTCCAATCTTTTTCTGTTTCTGATATTGCAGTCATTACTTGTAAAAATTATCTATTTCTTGCTTTATTTTTTCTTGCATTCTGTTGAATAAAAAAATCCTCGCATCACGGCTTTGCTTGTGTCCCAAATAGTTTGGTACGATAGATTTTCATTTGCATTTAATTCGAAATATTCTTGTAGAATATTTTTTATTTCTTTTTATATCTTCCTCCGATCTAAGCAGATCATTGTTTAGTCTCCATCTCCTCATGTGTTTTCCTGTATTCCATTACAATTCTAAAGGACAGTTATCTAAATTAGTTCTTGGGAGTATTTTTGTCGTTTGGATCTTGGTCTCTTGCTTCCTGATTTTGTTTGAAATTCTTCTTCTTGTGGGTTGTTTTTTCTTCTCAGTTTCTGGCATTTTATCCTTTTTTGGATCTTTCACTAATTTTTTTGTAGAATTCTTTGGCTTCATCTTCGAAGGTTATCCAGGGTCTAACTTCATTGTACATTAGCATGAGGCCTTCCATTTTCTCCTATCGGAATCTCATATTTCTCTTCTTGAGTTCTTCTGTAAGAAATGTGTATTTCCTTCTTTTGTTTAGTGTTGCTTGCGGGATCTCTTTTAGTATAGCCACTTTTGTTTGTTTGTAGTAGATTGGATTAGTCACATTATTTTTTAAAATTTCATCTCTTATCCGTCTTCTTCCAAATTGGGCAATTACATCTCTTGAAACCTTATTTCTTCTTGCATAATTAGTATTACTCCTGTAGACTCTATCAATATTTTCTTCCATTTGTTCTTGGGGGATCTTGAGTAATTCTGTTGTCAATTTTACAATAATTTGGCAGATATTTTCTTTGGGGTCTTCTTGTAGGTTGCTAAATCTTAATTGAAATTTGAGTTCTCATTGTTCTATCAGTTTTTGTCTTTTTTCAAGTCTCGAACTAGCTTCTGTTAATTTTCCAACTTTGTTTTTTGTCTTTTCATGTTCTTTTTCCATTTTCTTGGTATCTTGTTTTATTTCTTTTATTTTCTCTTTGCATGTTGTCATTTTTTTAATTGTATCCACTTTATGTTTTATATTTTTTCAAATACTTGATATTTGCTCATTAAACTGTTGTTGGAGAGTGTCCTGTTTCTCAGATATTTTTTGGATCTCAGCTAGGACATCTTTTAGATCCACATTGCCTGGAAGTGAACCTTTTCTTGGAGTAAAACATTTCTTCTCTTTGTCCATTTTAATTTTTGGTGTTGTCATAGTATTGCATCAATTGATTGAAGTTTTATTTTCCATTTAATATATACTGTGGAGCTCTATTCTTGACCCACATGTTCTCCTGCAGTGAGGGTATTGGTTTCCAGGTGGAAGGCGGTCCTGGTTGGCTTGATGCACCTTCCTCTTGGCACGTTTCTCTCTTTTGACCTCCATTCATGGCTCTTCAAATTCTACAGCACTGCTGGTTACACCTGACCCCCAGCTAGAGCACTCAAGGGGCAGGGCTTCCCAGTTCTTGGTCTATGTGCAGTTTTTAAGGTTGGCTTAAAAGTCTCTAAAGTATGCTTTAGAGACTTCAGTAGGAACAGTGTGCTGTACAGAAGCCATTAGGCTCCATTACACTTTCAGACTAGGCAAAGACTCTATTAGACTCTCAGAACAGAGAGACGCTTTGGACTATGGACTATTGATCCTAAGAAAGATGTCCAGTGTTACCTACACTGAGAAACTACTTCAAATGCTATTTGTAACTGGATTGATAAGCAAAGTACTTGTATGCTAAAAACATGAAGTTTGTGAGTAAACCAACTGTGTTACTTGTAAAGAAGTCTGCTTATTTTTGTCTCTTGAAAGCATGACTTAAAGGCAAATATATTTTAAGCGAGAATAGACGTTTTGGGGCAACTAAAAGGAATACTTCTGAAATATATTTATCTGTCTGTCTATCTATCTATCTATGAATGAGATGACATAACATCTTAGCAAAAAGCTTGACTTGTTAAGAATCATAACTTTTTGGGAAAATGGCATTCACTAGCATGATGTGTTAAGAGAGGTCATGCTTTTTACCAAGACATTATGGCATCATTTTTCAAAAGGGTTGTGACTTCTAACAAGGTCATGCTTTTCCAAAGATCATAAATTCTTCAAAATGTTCTGGGGATTTCCATTTTCCAAAAGAGAATGAATGAATGAATAAATGTTACCCAAGTAGCAATTCTGGCATCATATTCTGAGTTGAACACAAAGCATTATCTGAAATGTACTTGGAGTAGAGTACTGTATTCGAGAAAGAAGAAATGTGAAGCAACTAGTTCTTATGGAGAACATTCCATGGAGATTTTATTCATGAAAGAAAGTGTGCCTCAGGGTACAGAGTATAGACTCTAATAAAATCAAAATTTTGTTCAGATATGTCCATACAGTAGTAGTTAAACTCTGTTGCTGTCAATACAAGCAAGAAATACAACGGGAAAGCACTGATTCCATTTGTAGGTTTCTGACAAGAAATGGAATTATGTGCATCAGTTCTCCTTCACACTATAATAAATTCCAGAGTTGTTAATTTTAGAACAGAAATGTTAAGTTATGTACAGCAAAACTATTTTGATGGATCTCAATGTTTAAATCTTTGGGCACAGTGCAGTTCAAGCCTTAATAATTTTAATGGAGGCACTGATTTATATGCTGACTGCTTTTCCACTGAAGTAAACGGAGCTTAAGAAGTTCTTAAGGCTGCCATCTTCTATCTATTTATTAAGGAATTAACTTCATTAGACTTGATAGTACCAAGATCTGAGTAGACATGAATGGGATTTTGTAGTACTTTGGAGTGGATTGCTCGTTTCCTTACTATTTCCTGAATGTGTCCTCTTTAATTATCATAAAGTCAACTTTATTATTTATAAAATAGAAAACTACAATTTGCTTTGAAATCTAAAACCATCAGATTAAATCAGAACATTATTGAAAATGAAGCATAGATACATACAAAATTTTATTGTAAAACTGTGAGTTTGTATAGTTGGTTTTGGTCATCCTTAAAAAGAACCATGCCGTAAAAGAGTTGGTAGCGTAAAACTCAGTCATTTTCTACATGGATGAGCAATTCTCTTTGAATTCTCCTTCAAGGGATTATGGGTTTCGTGAACAATAGGAGTTTTGCTATAGGATTTTGAGTGTCATAAGGTCATCAAGACTCTAATCATCAGCTTTTCATTAGTATTTTCATGTCATCAAACTGGTTGCTTGCCATGGTGGTGAGGCAGGTGTTTTATCTGCATAGGGAATCTCAACAAACCTGCAGAAAACGTGAACATCCTCTAAATAGACAAAAGCATGCTGTTTTATATCTCTGTAGTTATTTCAGTTCTGGAAACCTGTAATAGCTGAAGAGATTTCTCCATTCATTGCTCCATTATGGATAATTCAGTACATTAGAATCACTTTTTCTGATGGCTTTATAATTTTTTAAAACATTACAATGCAAGGTTTTTCTTTTTTTTTCTCACAGCCTCGTAGAACTATAAGTTCAGTTAATATACCAGTTACTTAAAATTATTAATATAGGAGGGATTCTTGTTAGAAATAATAGAGATGTGCACTAGATCTTTACTGTTGCTTCTCTGATTATCTGCAAAAGGGCTATGGAGGTGTGAATGAGTGTCTTCAAATGACATGGGGAAAAGCAGTGAACAGTGATGGTTGTATTTTGTAATTAAGACAATATGCTATGACTCTGAACAAAAAAACAAAAAAAGCCCAAACAGCACACAGAAGTGTTATGAGTCCAGCTCATCTGCGGTAACATGGGAGGAGGGATAATTAAATCATATCTTTCTGAAAGACGTATTTCCATGCAAAAGGCCCCAGTTTGTTTTAACTGTACTATTGGGCTTGGCCCCATAAAAACCACCCCGAGTCCCTTTGGGGAGATGGAGGCGGGGTATAAAAATAAAGTTGTTGTTATTGTTTTAATCCCAAATATCTCCAATAAGACAGGGAAATACTTTGATCTAAAACCAAGGAAGGCTATTACCTCATACTTGACAAACATCTAATCATTACCATCACCAGCATCATCATTTATTGGATTTAAACCTGACCAACCTTCCCGGGTGGGATCTAATTTGGCAGACGAGGCAGGGATTACTCCAATTAATCACCCGTTACCCTACTTTTCCATGTGACTTTTAAAATGTCCCGGTCCCCTCTTCCATTCTTCCTCCTTTTCCCTCAGCTTAAGCCAATTGCTGCCAACTAAATTTAAAGTACAAAAGTAATTTGCATTCAATTAACTTGGGGGCAGGGGAGAAGAGGAAGAGTCTTGCATTCTCAGTAGGCACAGGAAGAAGTAAATATCAGTGGCCTCTTCTAGCCTGTGAGTTCTTCCTAATGAATAATTTTGCCATCTTAACCACATTGCAATGTTTGGCCACCTGTGATCTGATTCTCATCTGTTGAATGCTGAAGGGCATACTGCCAATCATTGCAGACTACACTAAGGACCTCTTCATATGGGGCAAAATGACCTCATTTTGCCACTTTTAGTCAGGGTTTGTACAGGGCCTGCTGAGCATCATCAGACAACGCATGGCAGGCCCTGCCCACATTCCTCCCAAAGTGGAGGGGAAGAATCAAAATGCACTTTCTCCTTTTCCCATGGGGAGGAAACTGTAATTCCGGGTAGCTCCATGATGGAGGAAAGGGCAACAGGGCAACACGCCCTGTCCCATCCCCACCATTTGATGGGGGAAGGAGAGAGGTTGTGCAGGGCTTGTGTGAAGAGGTCCTAAGATAATGGATCAATTTGAGTTAGCATAATGTAGCTTCTGATGTAAGATGCTGAAAATGTATTCTGTTTCAGTGGTGGTAATTAGAGCTCCTTGTTTTTGTTACTCTTCATAAGCCTTCAAGATGGAATAGGCCTAAAGCATGCCCCCGTTTGCTGAGCAAGACCCTTAGTTTGTTTCCCTTCCCTTCTTAAATTAATAAATATTAGAAACAATAAGAATTTGGACATATCTTTCCTGGAAACAGAACATCAGTATTTACCCTCATGGAGATTTTGCATTTTGTTCCTAGTGTGTTCGTTTTACTGTGTTTATCCATATTGCAGCTGAAAAAACAGTGACAATGATAGCATCAGAACTCAAAGTATAATAGTTGTCCTGCTATTTCTTTCTTTCTTTCTTTTTTTTTTTTTTTGGTGAATAGCGTATGTATCTCTGAATACCACAAACACAAATAGCTGAACCATCCCACTTCTGTTACAGTATTGAGGGGAAGTGAATGTAGTGGAGATCTAATCAGACTAAAGATGGAGAGCTACATTTTCCCATATCAATCACCCGGCTTGCCTTTACAGGCTCTGTAGCCTCTGTTGCCACTAATCTCAATTAGCTTAAAGCTAATTGGTCACATTTTCTATGCAAGTGATCAAATTGCACAGTGATCCAAAGCTCACCTAAGACTGTGGCTATACCTCCACACCATTTCTAGCCTGCTCTATCAGCTAGTTAAGCAGACGTGCTTGTATAACAAATTTGTACCACAGTTCTAGTGGTGGTTGCCAAATTGGATAGCTTTTGTAGAAGATAAAGCTATGAATGGTAATGACCAATCATGGTGGCTATATATATATGTGTGTGTGTGTGTATACCACATTTCTTCAATTCTAAGATACGCTCCCCCCCCTCCAAAAAATATAAACATCTCTAAAACTGGGGTTCATCTTAAAATCTGGGGTGCTTTTTTATACATCGATAAATCTTTTTTCCCCTACTGGTAGTACTGAAACTAATAAATGTTTTACAATCAATGGCTTATTGGAATAAAAAAAATACAGTATTATTTTCAGCATCTGAAAATAATACTGAGCGCCATCAATATTAGTATCAGTCCGCTTCTGAATACAATTGCTGACGAACATGAACCAGAGAGAACTGTCATTTTGCTTGCACGGGTCCCAAAACAACTGAATGGCTATTGCAGCAAGCGGGATACTTGAGTACAAGGCCTTTTGGTTTGAGTTCTTAAGGCTTAAAATGTTACTTTACTAGAAAACAATCATGGATAAGGAAAGATAGATCATTCCGTCTTTCTGGCCTGAGAGCTATCCTGCTGGACAACCAGGCTTTTGTTCTCATTCAGCATGGGTCTCATTGAGCAGGTGTGGAATTCTCCACATGAGGCCAACAATATCAATTTGTCATAGCCCAGACTACAATGTGCCACAGGAACAAAGCAAAAAATAGAAGTCTGTCCATAGCCAATCATTCAAGCACACAATCTTACCAAGAAGCTGAGAGACATAGATCTTTTTTGAAAATTGACATATTTTTGGGTTTGAGAGGCTTTAGCTAATAGAATCATAAAAATGGAAACATTACCAACTATAACCCCTTGACTTTAACTTTGAAGAGGAAAATATAATCTGTTAATTGGAGACTGAATGAAGCTTTTCTTCTTACATGAAGAAAATATTGTAAGAGTATGTAGAAAAATTGCTAGAATGTAAGGAGGATAACTAGGATAAAGGCGGTGATATCATAAAAGGTAGGGTGCAAGTAAGGCCTTTATGAGAGAGTATTGTAGACAAAAGAATATAGAGTTTAAAAAAACAGACCACATATCTTTAAGTTTCATATTTATCCATGGTTTTGTGTATCCATGGAAAGTTTGGGAGTGTATCCTTCATGGATATGGAAGTTATACTGAATAAAGAATATTAGTAAAGTCCATTTCATTGATATACAGGCCTTTGACCTCATCACATTGATGAGCTTGCACTAAGCAATACTCCAGTCTCTGTGGTGAATCAGGCAGAGCGATGCTTCCCCATCACATGTGGGGAAGCATCACCATGCGGATTCCGCACACACTGGCCCAGTTGTTCCTTACGGAACACAGGAAACCTCCCATGTTCTAGAAACAGTGTTGTAGGATGCTTGTGACCCAGTTTATTGATGGAAACCCTCTGGAAATTGGTGTGTGTCATGTGATGGGCAACATGGGTTTCCGTGGATCAACTGGGGTCCAATGATGCTTGCAGCCCCCTATGTGATGAAGTTCTTTGTCAAGCTCACATGAGAAGTCTGAAGTCTTGGGTAGGAGGATGGTTGAGTGTAGGGGAACCATCTGTTGAACATCAGAATATTTCTTGCTTGATTAGATTCATTCTGCTCTTCAAGTGACATTAAAAAGTCTTCCAGTTCTAAAAACAACCAAAAAATATTTTCTTTTCATCAATTCTTGCAATACATGGCAAAAATAGAAATTTAATTTTTTTGGCAAGTGGGCCAATGTGCACATTTTATGTCATAATAACATGTGTTAGCCTTTATGGTTTTGTGCTGCTTAGTTGCTTACTGCACCAGACTATCTAGTTCCTGGAACATATTTTCTAAGTTGTATCACTTTACCACAGACAAGTACATGATACCAAATGAATGCTTGTTCAATTAGGTGGATGATTCATTGCCATAAATAAATTACAGTAGCTCGGGTTTCTGTAAATCACCTGTGCATTTGGGATGTGCCTTTGGTTCTGATGAAGTCCAAAGACCAAGCCATCTTGTGACAGCATGGGCCAGTTCTGGTGCCTCCGGAATAGACTTCCCTCAAAATTGCCAAGAGCCCACAGTAGGTTTTCAGATTCAGAAAGGTAAAATAGGGAGGAAGAATAGTGAAAATGCCCAGTGTATGACAGGAAAGAGAGGGAGTGGGGTTTTGTCACTGAGAAGTCTACCTGTTTAGTGTTTTATTTTTTTCTTGTGTTTACTGTTCACTGTGTGCATGCACAGCCACATACAGAAGCTACTTGATTCTCTTCCTCGTCTTTGAATATGCAGTTAGGAAATGGAATTGCTTGGGGAAAACAGTATACAAAGGAAGATTAATTATAATAGAACCCATGCGGCGAGAATGGAGTACTTGTGTGGCACTGCTGGATATTGATATGAAAGAAGACTTATCAGAGGTTTTTCAAGGCTGACTTTTTCCTTTTTAAGGGTTTCTTTTAAGATCAGAGTCAATGCTGCTTCAAAGCAAGATCTCAAACATATCAGAGCTCTCAGCTCTCTACGCAACTCATCACAGATGATTTCCCCTTTATCATTTCAAACACTCTTATACCAGACAATGCCAATTCTAGGAAAATAATGAGGGAGCCTGCATTTGATATTTTTACACATAAATCGTATGCTTCATAACAGGTGGCATCATGTTACCTAAATGTAGATGTAGGCAGCCATCTTGTCCCCTACATAGATTCAGTCTGATGGAAATACTGTTTTGTGTACTGAACACAAAAGGCCAAGATTTATACATCTGAAGCATCATTTGTATCCATTTAAGAGTGATGGAAACAAGTGCCTCCCTATTCCCATTAGCTACCATTTTGCCAAATCTTTCTTTTCAGGAACATAGAATAGAGGATGTAACTTGTGAGTATACTGTATTGTCAGCATCTGGAATTCAGACAGCCTTTAACATTGGTGATTCTACAATATAGTCAGTGTGAGTTTTGCTTCTGCTTAGTAGCTTTTTAGGTGCTTTTCAGTTATTCCTGAAGTTTATCAGAGCTAATCAAACTACATTAAGCAAAAAGTGCCACCCACTCTGGCCATTGGTGGGACTTAGGGCAGTTTACATACATATAAAACAGGCAAACATTCAATGCCATGCTTAGAAACACACAACAGTCAAAAAAAGAAGATGAACATTAAAAACTTCTTTTAAAATAATTACAATTAACACAATAATACAAATACTTAAATAAGACATACTTACACTAATAAAACATAATTGCACAAAAACATGTATCCTAAAACTGTGAACATCTAGAATTTTAAAAAAAGTGTCTAACATCAATAGTAGTATAAATACAAGCCATAGTAGCCATACCAGTTATAAAGTGCTAACTGTAGCAGCTTAAAGTGCTAATTAAATTGTACTAGTCCTCCTCCTCTCTGTACGCTGAGTTACATAACTTTTTTTCCCCAGCAGGTTTTTTTTTGAAGGAGAGTACTTTTGGGGGCCAGTTTTATTTCTTTGGAAAGGAAGTTCCAGAGGTGAGGAGTGATCACTCTCTCGTTCCAACCAGTCGTACTTGTGACAGCAGTGGGACCGAGAGCAGGGCCTCCTCTGCTGACCGCAGTGCATGGGATGGTCTATATAGTGAGATGTGGTTATATAAATGGCCTGAACCCAAACTGTTTAGGGCTTTCAGTATAAGGCATATAATTAATGTTCCGCATTTTGGTCTCTGATGTGCATTTCTAAGACTATCCACTTAAACTGTCAATCTGTATGATGTCCACATCAGCCCATCATATCAAATCTAGAGAACATCAAAATTTTGCTCTTGAACAAATTCTCTATTATTGAACAAATTCTCCATTGTAAGATTTTGGTATCCATTTCCACCATGACTTAAACTGGAACTTTCATAGTAACTGCTACACTTCTAGTAGCATGTAATAAACCGATTCTATGCAAATACTTCCATAGAGAAAAATCCATTATAGCATCCAAAATAGCAAGTTATGCATGGGGATTTTCTCCTGGCTTCCATAAAGCTTATAGGATATTGAGTATCAAGGCTTAGGACCTTATCCCATGTAAGTCCCCTCTCCCCCTTTGTTTTCTTTCTGTTTCTACACACTGGCAAACAGTGCTATAGCAAAAGAATAAAAAAAATCGTGTGTGTGTGTGTGTGTGTGTGTGAAAAAAATAGAGAATCATGGAGAGTAGTTCCATAACACAAAATAATTTAAATAGTATGGTTCATTCTATATTTTATATAGAGTTAATTAAATCAATTTAATATTTGCTTCTCATAGACTTAGCATGGGGATTTGGTAAAACAGTTAAAATTCATGACTAAACTAGGTTTTTTTCTTAAGCTGAACATATTCAGGGGGGTTTGAACCCCTAACCCCCCCCTCCCCATCAGCTATAGCCTTGCTGACAAAATGTAGGCTCACTGAGGCCATCCCATGATGTACAGACACTTCTGGTGAAGGTTCATGGGAATCTGTTTTGCCAGCATATGAAAATGGAGAGAAGACTCTGTTTTCAGGAGTCGGGTATTACCCAACTCCTGACTGGAAAAAAAAGAGGGAAGTGAGGAAAAGCAGGATGAAGATGTGGGATGGTTGGCCATACCCAAAGACAGACCTTACCAGGGTAAGACAAGTCTCCACACTTCTAAACACTTTCCCCAGCTGACCTCTTGCCCATGGGATAACATCCTTAATCTCAATGTCATCCAAATTTTTGTTCTGCTACTAAATTTTAGCATTTCATACCCACCTTTTGAGGTTTTGGGATCATTATTCAAGAAGTGTATAACTACAGAGCATCATTTTCACTGGTATACATGAAAGAAAGAAGGACCAATAGACATCTTCTTCTTCTGCATGATATGAGGACTCTAAGGTTCTTTCACATTGTCTGAATTATTATAATTATCTTCAAATGGAACCAGAATTAATTGTTCTCTCTTCTTTCTTACTTAACTGCCCTAAAAGTTAATGTATGTTGCAATAAAGATAAGAATGCAGATAGTGTAAGCTGCTTTGAGTCAAGCTTGAGAGACACAATTAAATTGAAATAAATAATGACATATACAGATTGTCTTTTTGATCATGTCATTGATTTTATTGTTTCATCCTCAAAAGACAGAATTTGCCTGTCATTGTATATCCTTTTTAAATGTCTTGTGGATCGCACTATTATTATATTGTGTTATAATGAATGCAAAGCCTAAGAAATAATGCTAAAATAATATTGCAAGAAGTTTATGTGCATTGGCCTCATGTCAGATGTAGAAAAAGAATAATGTGACTAGACACAGAGATAGAACAGCAGTGTAGGCTTGCTTCAAATTGATCTTGATATGACAAGGAAAATATCAGTTGAATAGAAGTTTATCAAAAAAAGGAGCTAAAGGAGAAAAACAATGGAAAAAGAACAACATGTAAACAGCTAGATACAATGTATCTGTAATGAAAGCTCAATTGGGTTTCACCATTGTTCCCTCTGTGATTTTATTACATGGGGAGTTGAATCACAAGACCTCAGAGAACTCATAGCATTCTCACCAGACAAGAGTTCTCATGATGCTGTGGTAAAAATCATTGCTGTTAAATGGGTAAAAGACTAATATAAATTTATAATATTATTTTGACCCGTGGGAGCTTTAGCAGAACAAAAACCAATGGACTTCTTTGCTGACAATGTGTGCTTTCTTCTTTCTTCTGTGATATTGATCTTTCTGTTCAGATAAGAAAGTTTCGCTGGTTGATGACACTCAAAACAGGCTTATTTATTTATTTATTTTTATTTTAATTATTTCCGTCACTTTTACCCCGCCCTTCTCACCCCCGGGGGGGGGGACTCAGGGCGGCTTACAGAGGAAGGCACAATTCGATGCCTTTATCACACATACATACATATATAAACAAATCAAACAATTACGAATTAAGAGTTTAAAAATATCAATACACATTAATACAATAACACAGTAGTTGGTTAATCCTGAGTTCAGCGTTCGAAGTTTCATAAGTCCATTCCATCTCGACAAGATTCAGCTCGACATTAGGTTTTTCTTTAGCTGCCCGGGTGTCCAAATGCCTGGTCCCATATCCAGGTTTTCAATTTTTTCCTAAATGAAAGAAGGGACGTTGCCGATCTAATTTCCCCGGGGAGGGAGTTCCATAGGTGGGGGGCCATGGCAAGTGATCAAATATGCTTATGTTTTAAAACCTATCATAACACACAAGGATTAGAAAAAAGTCAGGCTACTTTAGAAGTCAACAATCCTTCTGTTTAATCACATGCACGAAATTGCATTTCTTAATCTACTGGATAATCAAATGGCCTCGTCTGTCTCCTTACATGCTTACGCTCACATGCTTTTCTGTAGCATGTGGGAGGTACATGGTCAGGATATTAAATCTTTGGAGAGCTCTGCTAAATATACAGAAACAAAGGAATGTCTTGCATATTGCTGAAATGCAACTTTTGAAATAGTACAAAGAAGCTTTGTATTTCAGAGGTCACATGCCAGAATATAGTGCATCATTCTGCTTGCGGCTACTTCCTGTCAGTAGTTGATAACGTGCCCATTGATTTTATTTCCTCAGGAACAATTTACTTACAGGAGGATGGTAATTTTTGCAGAAGACAGCTCCTTGGAGTTTTGCTGGTGGGAAAATGCTGATGAACTGTTTGTTCTGTTGTTAGTATGAGTTTAGACAGAGAAATAGGTGCTTTTCTACTTCTGATGAATACAGATTAATTCTCATCCCTTGGTTTATTTTATTTTTTAAACTCCAATCTTTGCTCGTAGCAGAAATAGGATCTAAATCTGATCAACCCCACATGTTGTTTCATATCACCTGAAATTTTTATAATCATGCCAAACTTTATTAATAGACACATTAATAAGTCTGTGTATCACAAAAACCAGGTTAACTTAGGAATTGCAAGTGTTCAGAATGGAATATATGAAACAATAATAAAGACTAAAGGGCTTCTAAATCTGCATTAACTAATACTGAAGCTCTGCACAGTGAGAGACTATGAGCATAAAAATGGGAAGCATCTAGTAAAAAAAGTGTAGGATTGACCTGTCCTATTTGGTAATAATATAATAATAATAAACTGTATTTATACTCCGCCATCATTTCCCCAATGGGAACTCAGGGCGGTTTACATGAGGCCAAGCCCAAACAACAAATTACAGCAAAATAAAACCAAAACCGAAAACAATAAACAACATCATGATTACATAAAACATATGAATGCATAATGATATAAAATTACAATAATGGTAGTGACATATTCATTCATCCAGGGTACCTGTGTCTTTCTGATAGCCTCCCCCCCCCCCCCCCCCCGGAGCAGTATCTATATACACCCATAAAACCTCCTTCAGACTGTTATAATGTGTATGGATATTGATATGCATATAGGTTGAACAAGTGTGGATGGCATGTACATTGTCATTTTAGGGATAGGGTTATTATGTACTTTACTGTATTTGTATCCAACAGAAGAATAAGGCCTGAGAAATAATTTAATCCCATTCATCAATAGGAGCATAGTATCAAGACTGAATGAAGTCATACTCTCAAGTATTCTGCTTTGGTCAGATCTCACCTGGAATACTGTGTAAACTTCTGGGCACCAGAATTCAAGGAGGATATTGAATGTGTCCAGGACTGTGTCCAGAGATGGTTGACCAAAATGATCTAAGATCTGTAAGCCAAGCCCTGTGAGGAATGGGTATGTTTAGCTTGAAGATGAGAAGGCTGAGAAGGGACATATTGAAAAGGAGGTCACGTTGAGGAGGGGGCCAACTTGTTTTCTGTTGCTCTGGAGACTAGGACACAGAGTAATGGATTCTAATCACAGGAAAAGAGATGCCACCAAAATATTAGAAAGACCTTCTTGATAGTAAGAGCTGTTAGGCAGCTGCCTCTGAGTGCGATGGAGTCTCCTCTCAAGTTGTTTAAGCACAGGCTGGGTAGCCTGTAATCCTTACATATCACCTGTCACATCAGCACTTTTAATCTTGTACCCATTACCCTGGCCCAGCTCAGTTTTATAGTGTCTTGATGTATTGTTTATTGCTTGTTGTTTAATATTGCTTTAACTGTTTTTAATTTGCTTTAGGTGTTGTATTGTTATGTTGTGTTTTGAGGCCTTGGCCTTTGTAAGCCGTATCGAGTCCTTCGGGAGATGCTAGCGGGGTACAAATAAAGTTAATAATAATAATAATAATAATAATAATAATAATGATATTCCTCTATGGCAGGAAGTTGGATTGGATGACACTTATGATCTCTTCCAACCTTATGATCTTATGATCTGGACAAAAGGCTGCACCACTCATGCAGGGAAACTTCTACAGTACTCTGAACAGTATGAGAGAAAAGAGAAACAGCACTCATATTTTCCATTCCATGTACAAAATCCAAAGGGATTTTGCAGGTGAATCTTTATTCAAAATCAAAGATGGAACAGCACCCCCATTTCACTTGAAGGCACTGTGCTAGGTTAAAATGTGGGGAAAGGGAAGGTTGCAGGATTCACAGCTCTCTCCTCTAATAGCCTACTGCTGCCTTCCATTACCTGCTGCCTGAGATGATTGTCTAATGTTAGGACTGGCCGTAACTCTTGCCATTCACCAGGACCCTTAGGCAGCTGCAGGGGCTCACCATTTAAAATGTTCTAGTGTCCTAGGAGGCTTTTCATCAGGAGCCTTGTGAGAAATGTCAATGGCAGCCTGACTGAGCCCCCCCCCCCCCCCTGTGCTGCTGCGAGTGTTGCTATTGCTCATTAGAAGAGACAGGCTGAAACCTGGAGTGGGCTGTGACACTTGTTGAACCCCATATAGCACATTTTAAGACATTTTCAAATGCTGTTGCTCAACTGAAAGGTGAAAGCGGAGGTGGCAAGAACTCACTTGCAGCAATTACACCATGACCCAGAGAAAGAGAGAGAGAGAGAGAAAGAATTTGACAAGGTACTGTTCTGATAATTATTAAACACTAGTTAAAGGTCATTGGTGTGCAATGAAGGGATTATGGGGAGCCATTAGAGCAAAATAAAAAGATATGGTCCCACTCTACTCTATTTTATCAAGGTTTAAGCCACTGTAATCCTCTGAGGTCTTCATTTGCAGTGCATGAAACCAGGTCATGTGAAAAAAGAAGGGGGAAAAAAGAGGGAGATGAAAGGACTGAGCTCTTTACTGTCCGCTCATGGTGAACAAATCGAAATATGGTGACCTTGTTACCTTATTGATCCATGTGATGCAGGAGGCCAAAACAAGTTTAAGAGGTTTAATGTGCTCAGAATAACATTTACCCAGCTGCCTAACGAATCAATGGGAATGAGCCAGTTCTCACCCAATTTAGTTCAGAAAGGTAATGGGGGAATCATATACTTACATTTAGCTAGTTTTGGTATAGCTGGCATAGCGGTTTTTCAAGTTATAATTTTTCTTTAAAACTTACCACTTTCCTAAAGCCTTCCAGCTAACCATAACCCCAGAGTCCTCAAATTTAACCAAAGTAAAAACCTTTAGGTAAATGTTAAGTTCTACACAGTGAAGATTGGCTCAAGATTAAATTGCACAAGAGTAAGAAAGTTAATGGAGAAATTGTTTATCTGATTTTTGTTAGTGTTACTCATTCTGTATCTTCAGGGTGGATAGATTAAATGAGTCAATCAACTGATCACAAACTTTCTAGTTTCCCTTCCTTCCCATATTACTCTCCTCTTCATATTATTTTCTTTCTCTTATCTCTCCCCCTACTACAAAGGCAATCATGCAACATGCATTTATTGAATTTATACTCTGTCTTTATCTCAAAGAAAAGAACTGAAGCCCTGGGACTCAGCCTACATGTGAAAGGCGCGGGTGCAGTTATAGTAAAGGTAAAGCTTTTCCCCTGACATTAAGTCTAGTCATGTCAGACTCTGGGGGGTGGTGCTCATCTCGATTTCTAAGCCAAAGAGCCGGCATTGTCCGTAGACACCGCCAAGGTCATGTGGCCAGCATGACTGCATGGAGTGATGTTACCTTCCCACCAAAGTGGTACCCATTGATCTACTCACATTTGCATGTTTTCAAACTGCTAGGTTGGCAGAAGCTGGGGGTAACAGTAGGCGCTCATGCTGCTCCCTGGATTCGAACCTGCAACCTTTTGTAATTTAGCACATTTAAAAGAATTCCAAAAGAAGACCAGAGAATACTGTTTCAGCAGTGAGCAGTAGGATCGGGAGACTTCTTGCACCCCTAAAGACAATTCCCAAACTCTGAAGGGGGAACCGTGACCATTTAATAAGACTGCAGCCTTAAAGTCAGTTCCTTGAACTTGATTTGACTTCTTTCTGAGCAAAGTTGGGGCAGGGCTGTGCAGTAAATATACTGAATCAAAATAAAGCAAGTTTCTTTATCACAGGTTTAATTAGAAGGAGTTATCTTAGATCAGCTATCAGAAAATGTTATCTGCCTGCCAGTGCAGGGAAAATGCATTGCTACATAACTACCATCACAAATGAGTGTGGGGAAAGCTGCAGGCCACAATTCTTCTGTTTCCTCCTTAATACAGGCATGCCTGGATTTTCACCCATGTTTTACAGCTCTGGTCGCAGATCTGTACTGATTGCTGTACTGTGAATCGTGCATTATTAAATAGCTTAGATAGTTCAAATGAAACAGTGATTACATTTCTTTAATCACTGTAGTTTAATTAGTTTGGTGTGGGAGGAGAAGTAAAAGGAATCAAATTAGGGCACATCACTGTTGAACAGAAAACACAGCACATGCAAACTTGGATTAACTCATCACACCAAAAACTGACGAGGATCTGACATCTAATTTTGGCTGTAGCAGGAAAAGTATGCTAAGTTTGAAATATGAGGCAGGATTGCAGAGGAGTGAGATGACTCTTGAAATAAATTACTGATGAAGACCTCTGAAATGTGCAATAATCCCAGTTTGGATTATGACCATGCCTTTATCTGCATGTATCACGTGTACATCATAGTATACAATACATTATTCCTTCTGTTTTAATTCAAAAGATCTAAGCTATTAGCCAACAAACAGGAACCTAGGAAAGCACGCAGAGATAAAGTTTATGAATAATTTACAATAAAATGAATACAAATATTATCTAGGTTAGATTTTTCAAAAAGAGCAGCATTATATTGTAGTAATAGCGATAGAGCATTTCACTATTACACATTCCACATTCCGCATATAACACTGCACACCCCGGTGGCGCAGTGGGTTAAACCCCTATGCCGGCAGGACTGAAGACCGACAAGTCGCAGGTTCAAATACGGGGAGAGGCGGATGAGCTCCCTCTATCAGCTCCAGTTCTTCATGCGGGGACATGAGAGAAGCCTCCCACAAGGATGATAAAAACATCAAATCATCCAGGCATCCCCTGGGCAATGTCCTTGCAGACGGCCAATTCTCTCACACCAGAAGCAACTTGCTCCTGACACAACCAAAAAAAAAAAAGAAAACTGTACACCTTACCATTTCACACATTAAAACTGGGAAACTTGGCTAAGCAACATCAGATTATAGTCAAGATGGCAAAAGTCATTAATGAGGAAGGGCACTCAAGCTAGAAGAGGCTGCTGCAGTTTGCTTTTGCCTAAGCCTGCTAGGAATTGCAAGGCCTCTCCTCTCCTTACCTGCTGAGTTGAGTATTTTTTCACTTTGAAATCTGCTGAAGTACTCTGAGGATAAAGAGGAATAGTGGAAGGTTGTAGCACTTATGGTTCACATCTTGGAACGTTGTCATTAGCTGAAATTTAAGATATAATTATTTTAAATGAGTAATTAAGGATATATGAGGATCAGTCAGTACAAGAATTAAGATAGCCTGGAGATATTTACTGTTTTGGTTTACTGTTTTTAGAATTCTTCAGCCAGCAAATCCCTTGGTCACATGAGCTGAAGAATTGTATGGGTTGTGTTAGAAAAAGTAATCTGCCTAATCAAGTAAGTTGAATCTAAATGGAAAAACTGTTTCAACTCTACTGTTCTCAAAAGATGTCTGTGTTTTCTGACTGGCTCTTTCAATGAATTATCCGTATTTCCCCCCTGAAACTATCTGTGGTCAACCACAACAGATCTGACTTGTAGCAGATGAGGGAGAGCACTTCTGAAGGTGTTATTTATATGAAACTTGTTTCCTTCTGGGATCTTTCTAATGTTCACGTCAATTTTGGAGACATGGTATATTTCCCCCCGTCTGTAGAGCCTACACGTTCTGCTTGTTGCCTTCCTCAAGAGACCAAAAGCCAAGATGAACACAGCTTTTCGGAAAGGTTTTCTTAAACACAGTGCAATTCACCTGGTGCAAGAAACAAGACTGCTGAATTACAAAATTGTTCTCTATGCTGTCAGCTGCTGTCACATCAAAGCAAAAGGACTGAAGAAAAAAATTAAAGTCTGAAGGAAATTACATTTTGAAGTCTGGCAAAATTTTGTCAAAGTCTTATAAATTATGAACAGGTACGCAGTGTATGAACATGATGCTTCAAACCCTTATCTGGCACAGTACGTTCCGGTATTTGTAATGAATTGAAAACATTCATTAAATTGTAAAGCAGATCAATCAATTCTAACTTCTACTTTGAATATAAACAGAAAGATCAAAACATTTTTGCCTTTATTATCTGAGCATAACAATGCAGCACTTTAGTGGATTAGTGATTAGTTTGCTGAGCAGGAGATAAATGGCCTTAGAAAACCAGAGCCCTTTGAGTATGTTGCCATAAAGGGAATGAGTCTATATGGAAAGAAAGTGCTTGGAGTCTTTCTGGGGATTGAGGGTGTGCGTATGTTGCATGCATTGTGAATCACATCAAGAACTTATTCTCCTCTATTGATTATTCTCAGGATTGGTTTCTATTGCATATTATTTTCAGAGTATCCTTCTAGGCCCTCCAAGCTTCTTATACTTGAAAGGCAAGTGGTTTCTCTTCCATGGATCTGTGTGAAGGGAAAGTGTTTCAACGGTTTCTGTGTGTATGGGTGTGAGAATTATAACTCTCTTCAGTAACTTCTTTCCCACTATTGATTATATTCTGAACTGAATATCTATATCTATCTATCTATCTATATTGAGTGAGTTTTGATTAAGGTTGTCTCTACATCCCAAGACAGATGTCACTGTCCTCTGAGAGTTTCTGTTGTAGTACAGCCTGTGAGTAACATTACAAACAGTAGTATGGGTGCCAGAAGGGGAAAAAGGGTTACGTGGGAGCAGGAATCTGATGATGAGCAGCAGAGAAAGAGGATCCAGAACATATTTACAGTACCTACAGATGAGGAGTCATTTGAGGGATTCTCTGGGGATGATGGGACAATGAGTGAAGAAGAAGAAGGAGACACCATGGATTGGACTAAGATAAGAGAAGTGCAAGCTATTTGTGAGGAGCTAACAACTAGTGATACCTTTATGGGGTTCTCTGGGGATGATGGGTCAATGAGTAAAGGAGAAGAAGGAGACACCATGGATTGGACTAAAATAAGAGAAGTGCAAGCTATTTGTGAGGAGCCAACAACTAGTGGTGCTTTTATGGGGTTCTCTGGGGGTGAAGACTGGCAATCAGGGGATCCAACTGAGTCTTGGGGGGACCTAAGTCTTGACAGGAGATGGAGGACTTGGAGGGAAAGACAAGGGAATTCACGTGAAGAGCTGGGAGCAGCTGTGGAGGATAATGATGGGGCGGTGGTCAGTTCATCTTCTGATGATGATTTGTAAATAAAAGTGGGTTCAGTGGTGATGGGTCCTTGCAGAAGGCAAGGTGTTGATAAGCGCTTGTTTGTTGGGTGCTGTGTATTGGAAAAGATTCTTGTAGACTTGCTGCTGCCTATTTCGTGTTTGGTGTTGATTTAGAATCTGCATTTTGGATCTCCTGATCGTTTGCATGTTATCGACCCAGATTGGTTTCTCGTGAATGTGGACTTCTGCCTTCCTGGACCTGGACCAGTTTGGCTAAAGACACTGCTTCTGCGGACACTGGAGCAGCACTGTTTTGGATTTCTCCCGCTTCAACCCTGGACTTCAGCTGACGATGCTTCTCTTTCTGTGGCCCCTCCTTTTGTTAACCATTTGTGTACTGTGCCTTTTTGTTTTGCCTCAGAGTGCTTGGTTTGATTAGCTTCTTTTGCATCCAGTTAATCTGGATTATATTCCTGTTAACCTTTTTGTACCAGTTCTGGTTTGTTTCTTGAGTTTTGACTGGTGGCACTGCATTTAAGTACCTCTGCGTCCTTTTTCTTTTGTTTTAATAAACTCTGCTTTGAAGCCACTTTTGAGCCTGGCCCTTTAAGTTGTCTGTGATTCCGACAGTTTCCCAGTGATATTTTTTTAAGTTATGCTAATCAAGTTCTTCTTATTTGTCCCAGTCTTTCACATTGTTGGAATAAGATTCCCACTGCCAATATGACAGTTTTAAATCTGTTTCAGATCTACATGGTCTATTCTCCTGCTTAATGTATTTTATTTGTTTTTATCATGCAGTAGTGACTTTTAAACTGAGTGCCTTTTGAAGGTGATGATGGAGCAATCAGAATATCAACAAACAGTTAGCCCTACAAAACTTAGCAGATCAGGGGCCACAACTCTGTCTAAATCAGCCCCCCCCCCAAAAAAAACCTAAGGCCTGTGGGCTGGATGGGGCCCTTACCCTAAATTTTAGATTTAGGGTCATCCTAAGTCTGAAACTGCTTAACAAAATCCTAATTAACTTGACTATCTTATCAGCCAAAAGCAGGTCCACACTTCCCATTGAAATACTGGTAAGTTTATGTTGGTTGAAATTGTTTTTTATTTTAAATCTTGTATAGTTCTTTTGTGGGGTTTTTTTTGCAGTACAAATAAGATATATGCAGTGTGCCTTCTTTTCACAGAGCATTGGACTCAAAAGAGGCTTCCCAAAGCATCTAGGTTCATACTTGTGACATGGATACAGCTGCAAAGATAAAGTACACATTTGATGAATCATAGAGGGCATGATTGCTTATAGAGATATATTGACGGGGGTATTATCAAATTATCTCGGCTCATATAAATCCCTTGATCTGTTATCAATTAGAATGATCATATAGTTGTTCCATGCCTAGTTCAATGAGATCTACATTACATACTGAAATTTTAGTCTAAAATCAATGTGAAAAACCTGGTCAATTTATCCACATGTCAAAAAAAGAAGAAGAAGAAGAAGCAACTACAGCAACAAAAACAAGGAACCATCAACTTCTATGAGTAAGTGGTGAAAAGCAAGAGCCTAGCCAATCTTGAGAGAACCAAAAAGAAGCATCAATCCCCCTCTACTTTCTCTGCATTTGTGCCACTTTTGGCATTTTTGGATGGGAAAATGGCAGTGTTGGCCAGGGCAGCTGGGCCCCCAAGAAGGCATTGAAGCTTTCCCCTCTCTGAGGAGGAATGACCTTCGACTTCTGCATCATTTTGGTCCCTAAAACTGCCCTTGGTTTATAAATGAGGCCGACTTGTACATAAGTAGCTCTTTTAATTTCTTTCTCCTGTTTCCGATTTATTGTAAGAGCTAAGGATAGAGTTGTTTAAAAAGGAAGATACTAATGAAACTGTGAAAAAAATCTTATCAGTTCTAACATACTCCATACTCCATGCTGGAAATATCTCTTTCTGATTATAATCATATACCTTGAATATAATTAGTAAAGTGTATTTCCAGCACATCTCTGTTTTCTCCTGCTACTACAACACTATCTTACAAAACTCTATGTTGACCACTTTAGAGGAAGTAAAGTGCTATTAAAAACCAGAAGTTGATTATACCAATATAATTCACCCTTTGTACTAGCAAACATGTTGTCTGCTCTAGCAGGCAATGACAAATGAGTTCATTTTACTTGCTATATAGGAGGCATATTAAACATATAAACTCTTCTAATTAGAACTGCTTGGGAACAGCAGTAGCCACTAGAATTGATACCAACTGTTGTTTATTTATGATGCTCTCCTGCCATAAGGCAATATTGTAAGAAGCCAGAAAATACATAGAATAGAGAACAGAAACTTTGAGTCCCTGGGACCATTGCCTCAAAAGATCCAGCCACTCCGGAGAAAACAAAAAACCACAGATAGTAAACAAAGACGAAGAGATTATTATCCCAGGAATTTTGGTTTGATCTTGCAAAATAGAATAATTTTCTTATCAGAGAACCTTAATAACCTTGTTTTTAAAATGGTATTAGTGCTTGACCTGTAGAGATACACTTACTATTGTCTATGAAAGGATAAGATAATTGCTAAGTCCTCACATTCACTGGACCAAGAAACAAAACAGAAATGAATACTGTTAAGATGTTACAGCTTCTGGCTTCTTCTGTTGTTCCGAATAAAAGTAAGATTAATGTGACATGTTATGCTTTTACCTTTTTACTATCTTTCAATATGATTCATTTAATAAAAAGTTTTAATGCAACTGTTTATTGTTATTTTTAATAAAAATATTTATTAACTACTTTGGGGTCTATACCAGAAGAAAGGTAGGATACAAATACAGGTGTCCCTCGGTATCCACTGGGGTTTATTTTCCACCCCCCATGGATACCAAAACCTGTGAATGCTCCTGTTATATTATATACAGTGGCATATAAATGAAATGTCAAACAACTCAAACGAGTGCTGGAGAGAGTCTGATGTTCTGTGAAATAGTGGGAGTCCATAGCGAGCTATGGCTTTACCATGTAGTGCTCTGCACAAAGCAAGATCAATGTTTCCTTCTGACTAGTTTCAAGTTATGGTTTGTTGAAACTCTGAATGCAGAACCCATGGATATGGAGGATTCATTGTATATAAACATTATTGGATTTATAGATTATGCTATCCTCCTATGCTGAGGCCATGAAGGTGCCAAAGAATAAATTTATAAATCTAGTTTTGTATTTCTTTACCATTGTTGCATCCAAAGATATTTCTGTTCTAACCACCAATGAACTGTCTGGCCTTTGGTTATGTCTTATAATTACACAGTAGAATCTCAGTTAAGTGGCACCCATAATATAGAATCATAGACCAAAGGGACCAACTCCCTGCCATGCTAGAGAAATGTGCTTTCTGGTTGCTTGAGAGTTACTAGTAAAATGGTTTGTAAACTTCTTTGAATTTCAATAGCAGGGAAAAGATTAGTTTTAAGGAGATTATATCATGTGCTTGAGCCCCTTAATCATGGATGGAAGTGCTCACCATCGCACAACATTGTAGTTCAAGCACTTTGAAGAACTCATTTACAGGCTGTACTCTTCAACAGACAGAGGAAATCCATTGTTAGGCTGCAGAAAGTGCTTCCTAAGTGTATTCAAAGTGTGGTGCAGTATGCTCCAAGCTCCAAGTGGGGATTGTGACATGTGGCCATGGATGTGTTGGGGATGCCACTTTGCACCACTTCACTTCCCTGTGGCCAAACTTCTTGGCATTTCACTTCTGGTGAGCAGACCAGGAGGACATCAGGTTGCAAAGTCACTGCTTCCCACTTTTGGCCTATTTATTTCAATCCTCATCTTCATCCTCATTATATAACTGCACAGGGACATGATTATTCTTTTAATGACTCTGTTCTTAGTAAGAAATCATTGGTTAATTTCAAATGTAACTCAAGATGAGTTTAAAACCATATTCTATACATTTAAGTCAATGGAGAAAAAGTTCATCTCTGTGTTTGTATTATTACCAGATAATAATACAGAGTTCTGGGTAGTTGACTTTGTGGATTTCTGATAATGTAAAATTTTCCGGCAGTGGAGTCCAGTTCTAAGAAAAACCAGCTGTCTTGTTTTTAAGCAGTTTCCTGTTCATAAGATTCTTCTTTTAATGACATGATCATGAAGTTTTGGGTTGATGTCTGTCCACAAAAGTTTGCATTTTTACCCTTCAATTGTCTTTCGTCTTTTGCTGTGTGTTCTACAATATTTATTCTACATAGTTTCTTAGAAGACTTTATGATAATATCTGTTTTCATCTCTGTTTTCTTTAGTGCCATTTTTGGTCTTGTGCCAGGTGGTTATAAGTAGCTATTGCTGCAATCTTCAATCAAACTTCTGTCATTCGTTGCCTAGCCACCTGCATACATAAACTACAGATCTGCAATCCTGGCAAAAAATTTAAAACAACTAGTGACCAGATATTCAGAATATTTTACTTTGTGAATGGAATAGAAAGACCACTGAATGCAAGGACATGGGATGTGAGAGGCATTTTCTGGATTTATAGTAGGGGTTTGCAACTCAGCAAAAAACCATGCAATTTTGGGTCCTGTTTTTGACTGCCCCCCCCCTCATCTCATTTACCAGGAAATTCCCAAAATCAGGAGAATTGGTCCATTGTTGCCATTGGGGAATATTTAGAGCAGTGGTAAACTGGCTGGGATTTCTGGGAGATGTAGGCCAAAACACCTGGGGACCCACAGGCTGAGAACCACTGATTTAGAGGCTTGTTTATCCATCATTTTAAGGCCTATCAGCATGAAAGAGTCTCACTTGTAGGTCACATTTACAACTGCAAACATGCCACTTTTCAGAATGTTTCGCTACTCCACTAATTTTGGGAAATTTTAAAAAGTTTTTACCATAACATTTTTTTAAAAAGAACACAAGAGGGGGTTCTGGGAATTGAAGTCTGAAGCACATGCCCACAAGAGGGGAGGAGAATGGACAGTCAACCAGGCTTCTGATTGACTGGGAAAGAAAATGAGAAACACACAGAGAGAAAAACATCAACTCCCATCATGCCCTGGGAGGGAGTGCAGAGACTACTTCAATGCCCACATCACCCAAAGTGATGTTGGGAAAGTGAGTTCCCATTTGCCTCAAGCAGGAAGGGATGGAGGGGGCTGCTAAGAAAGAAAGAAGTTGCTGTTGCTGTCATCTCCAGCCCCCCACTCTTGCCTGATTTGAGAGGCTGCCCACATGCCGCAGCCTCCACCTCATATAGAGTGCCACTCAGTCCCATTAGCTGAAAGATCTGGCTGCTGTGATCCTCATTGATTAAAATTTAGGTTCTCCCCCTCCCCCCCCCCCCCCAGATCACTGAATTCCGCCAAATCTTGAATCATGATATGGAATTGTGCACACCCCTACTTTATAGACTTAATACTCTTCATGGTTTCAGTCTCAAAGACAACCCCTGATATTATTCATCCACCCTGGAATCCTTTGTCTTCTGAATTCTACAGCTGCCATATTGGATATAATTTACTGGGAAAGGTGGAAGCTGAAATGTCTTCTGTTTTTTAGAAATTCTGATATATATTATATATATATCATGACTTACAATCAATCCACTCTCTGTGTGTAGTGTTGTCATGTTTTCAAAACAGCAATAAGACTCAGGGGAAATTCATGACAAGCAGATTTAACAATCAGGCAAGAGGAAAAGGAAGAGTATGTCCATCTAAATACCAATTGAAAGTATTGATGTCAGTTCAGTTAACCTAGCCATGTAGTTTTTGGTACAAACAACATATTGCCTACAGTCATAGATTACACAATACATACATTGCTGCTTTTATGAAGGGCCCATGGCAAAAATACATCATCATCATCATCATCATCATCATCATTATTATTATTATCATTGCATCTTATTAAGTTTGTTTTCTAACCCTGAAGCAGGGAGCGGCCCTTAACTTATTCATAAGAGACAAGGTTTCTGGCCCTCATATAAGGGACATTCCTCCCATTAAGGAACACCAGGGTGAAACCTTTTTTTCTCAGACAGGCTTTCAAAAAAGAGGTTTTTAAGATCAATTCAGGGGGTGCTGTGGTTTTAACTTTGAATGGTTTCTGACTATGGGTTTTTAATACTGTTTCTATTTTATTTTGTTTTAAAGTTTGTATGTTTGTATATTTTAAATCGTGTACTAATGCTTTTACACTAAGCTGCTTTGAGTCCCCTTTGGGAGTGAGAAATGGGTATTGTGCTGTTGCACGCTGGGCCTGTACATAAGACTGTAGACAGGACATAAATTCTGTGTGCCCAACGGGACGCCGGGGCTGCCTCAGATTAAAGGCCTTTGGATTTCCTTAAACAGAGTCTTTAGATTGCTTAAAGGTTCAACAAAGTTCTTTATTATTGAAATCAAACAGGTACTTCAAGGCTTTCTTAATAGTCTATTGGCTCTCTCAATCTTGTCCACAGAGGACAGGCACTATCTTCACAACTGTATTTCAACTAATGGGGAAATCCTTAACTTCTAATCTGGGCAGTCTGTCTTTGCCTCTGTTGGCGTGGAGCCCCTACACCCGGTACCAACTGCTTCTGGATTCCGTGAGTGACCCTTACCAAGCAGGACTTTGTAGACTTCCAAGGGAAAAAAGAAGGAGTTCAGGTTTCAGTGATGGCTGGCTGAAGTGCTGTGAGACCGGATTCCCTCAGCAAAGGAGCTGAAAGGCTGTGCATCTCCCGGCCAAGCCGTAGAAGATGAAGCTTTCTACATGAGCTCCTGGTTTTATGTCCTGCATGAAAGGCTTCTCTGTGTGGACTGGCCCAAAATGGCTCCTATTCCTTACAAAACCCAAAAAGGGGGCGGGACCAGGGAATCTAACGATAATTGACAGGTGGCTTGCCCTATGATCACAGCCAAAAGAAGCCACCTATCTGCAGAGTCCCTGAAACTTAGGACTACAACAAACATTCTTTTTTAAAAAATATTTTTTTATTAATAAATTTTCGACATACAGTAAAAAAAGGGGGGGGGGTTATTAGTTATACAAAATAGCTAAAAACAATGTTAGGGGGGTAGGAAAGTGTGAGGTAAGTAGGGGGAAGGGTTCCCTAAAAGGGTCTAGAAGGAGAGGGGGTGACAAGAGAGGGAAAAGGGGGTGAGGGTGGGGGTCTTGACTTCCAACTCTGTCTTCTCCACGTTTTCGGTTTCCTATCTTCTGTTCGACTTTAGTTTGTGGCTTATCCCTTGTAAAAAATTTTCACGACTCTTGTTTTTATGATCCACTCTTATCTTTCTGTAGTTGCGTCTCTCTCCAAGTATTCCTTTAATGGGTTCCAGTCTGTTCTTTTGAGTGGGCGTCCATATGTGTCTTTTAATGCGTATGTTAGCAAATCCATTTCTTTTATTTCTTGGACTTTCTCTAGCCATTCTTCTTCTGTTGGTGTTTCTTTTGTTTTCCATTTCCTCGCGTAGACTACTCTTGCTGCGGTCGTTAGATAAGCGAACAGTATGTCGTCGTTTGTATTTAAATCCCATTCTTCTTCGAATATACCCAGTAGGTAATATTCGGCTTTTTCTTGTATCTTGTGTTTTAGAATTTTACCGCATACTTCATTCACTTTTTTCCAATATTTCTGAGCACCCGGGAAGGACCACCATTGATGGAAAAAGGTTCCGGTCTGGTTGTTGCATTTCCAGCATTTGGTGGAATTGTTTTTGTGCATTTGTCCCAGTTTCTGCGGCATCATGTACCATCGGTACAGCATTTTGTACCAATTCTCTTTAAGTGCTGAGGAGTACGTGTATTTGATTTTTCTCGACCATACTTATTCCCACTCTCTAAGCATTATGGTTCTACCGATGTTCTTTGCCCATTTTGTCTTACAGACTTTAATTAATTCTGATTCAGTTGCCCATTTTAATATTATATTATATATTGATGTTATATTTTTCTTATCTTTACTTAGAATCTTTTCCCAGAAGTCGTCCCTTTCCATGAAGCCATTTTTTTGGTCTTTGATAAAGTGTTCTCTGAGTTGGAAATAATGTAGCCATGAGAAAGATTTAAATTCTTTGGATAGTTCTTCTTTTGTCTTTAGTTGTAGAATTCCATCTTTTTTAATGGTAGCTGTTTTGTATGTGGGCCATTTCCTCCAACCCAGCAGACGTCTCTGCTCTCCTTCCAATGGACTACAACAAACATTCAATGCAAAGCAAACAAAATTGGAGCTCCTGGTACAGCTGTACTTGCACAGGTATAAATAAATGTAACAACAACAACAACAACAACAACCCACTGTGTGTGTGCGCGTGTGCATGTGTGTGTGTGTGTGTGTGTGTGAGAGAGAGAGAATTCAGGATTCAATCCTATACATGCATGTTTTGAGCTCTACAGAGTTTGCTTTTAAGTAAGCCTGTATAGAATTGCCGCCTGAATACTTATACATACATCAGGTAACTTGCATTTACTTATTTGCTGTTGCATCAACTTGCTACCACATTTATGCAATAGGCTCACAAAATATGAACCCATCACAAGTTTTTGGCAATGAGTCTGAAAATTATGTACTTGTTTCATCACTTAATATCATATCACTGCCAGCTTCTCAGCTATTTTTGTGCGACTCCTTTTTTTCTTTTGGCTTATCCGGCACTTTCATATTTATTGCATGTGTTGTTCTCTCTTTCATCCATGATAGACTCTTTCCTCCTCCTCTTGTTTGTTGTCCTCTCCTGAGTTTGTTGTTTGGAAAGTAACCAACAATGAGAAAACTAAAAAGGTTATGTTGAAGTTATATTAGCATGGAATAGGACTACGTGATCTTATTCAAAGCAGCTCTGTAATGTTAATCTATAAATACTATGAGAAAACCTGCTCTTCTGTGATCTTCTGAGGGTTTCTTGATAAGCTTTAATCTTCTGCACTGTTTGGTGTTTATCTGAAATAAATCCAAATTCTAAACCTTTTGAGCCTTGCACATTCCTGCACTTGCTTTCATACAACACTAATAAGCCTTTGACAACTTAAGCCACAGAAGTCTGGAATGTAAATAATTTGCTGAAGCATTATATGATATACATTTGTGAAATCCTTGTCAACTGGAAAGCAGCTTCTCAATCCAAATTTACAGCTAAGTATATTGTTCTTTCACACTGACTATGTGATTAATTTTGCATTGTCGTTATTTTTTCCAGATCTTTTCCAGATTGTCCTAGTTATAAAAATAGCTCTGCCATATTGATCCAGGGGCCAGCTTTTGCCTCCTGGGACTCTATAGGGATGTGATGTGCTGCCAAAACAACACCAAAACCAAACCAGAAGTGGCCTGATGTCCACTTCTAATTTTGCAAGATGATTATTCTTTTATATGAAATAGGACAGTTGGCTCTTTTACTATATTCCGCTTTAACAGTTACTTGGGTATGGATATTCTAGTACGAATTATACTTATCTCTTAACAAAAGTGAACAGAGCATGAGAGATCTAGTCTCATCATCATCATCGTCATCATCATCATTATTTCTAGACTGCCCTCTCCCCCTAAAGGGACTCAGGATGGTTTACACACACAAAGGCAAGCATTCAATGCCTTTGGTGAGGACAAATGTATCAAAATAATACACAATAAAACACAGCCATAACAGTGAGTTTAAGCATTGTGATAAAAAACAAAACAAAACAATCCAATAAGACATAATAAGAATAAAACATAAGTAAACATTACAACAAATAATCTAAAAGCAATTTAAAATACAGTTACATTAAAAATGGCTGGCTCTGGTGTTCGTTTAAAATGAATCATGGCAGCCATATAGTACAAGTGGGACTATCCAGCATTCCAAGTAGTTAAAATGGCTTAGTCTTCCTCCTCTTCATATGCTAAAGTGCATAGGTGAATTTTTAGAAGTTTCTCAAAGGAAAGGAGAGTACGGGCCATTTTATTTCTTTAGGGAGGGAGTTCCAGAGACAGGAAGCGATCACGGAGAAGGTCCCCTCTCTCATTTCCATCAACCAAGCTTGTGATGAGAAGAGGACCTCCTCCATTGACTGCAGTGCATGGAATGGTCGGTATAGGGAGATGAGATTAGACATATAGCCTGGACCCAAATGGTTTAGGGCTTTATAGGTAATGACCAGCACTTTGTGTTTAGCCTGAAACCAGACTGGCAACCAGCGGAGCTTCCACAGGAGTCATCCACTCACGATATGGTGCTCCAGTTAGCAATCTGGTTGCCGATCTCTGCACTAATTGCAGATTCAAAGCTCAAAGGCAGCCCCATGTAAAGAGTGTTGCAGTAGTCGAAATGGGATGTGACTAAGACATGGACTACCATAGTCAAGTCTGGCATCTCAAAGTATGGGTGCAGCTGGCGGATAAGTTTTAACTATGCAAAGGCACTCCTGGCCACCACTGACACCAAGAGTTCCAGGGTCAGTGATAAGTCCAGGATCACCCCCAGACTTTGAACCTGTGTCTTCAGGGGGAGTGTGACCCCATCCAACACAGGTTGAAATCCCACACCCTGATCTTCCTTACAACTGACCAGGAGTACCTCTGTCTTGTCTGGATTTAGTTTCAGCTTGTTCGTCCTCATCTAGTCCATTACTACCATCAAGCACCAGTTCAGCAACTTCCTATTACCAGTATTTTAAACTTTCTAATATTTTAAATATTTTTATTGTTACTGGATTGTTGTGAGTTTTCCAGGTTGCATGACCATGTTCTAGAAGCATTCACTCCTGACATTTCACCCACATCTATGGCAGGCATCCTCAGAGGTTATAGGGTCTGTTGGAAACTAGGAAAATGGGGTTTATGTGGAATGTCCAGGGTGGGAGAAAGAACTATTGTCTGTTTGAGGTAGCTGTGAATGTTTCAATTGGCCATCTTGAATAGCCTTTAATGGCCTAGCAGCTTCAGGGTCTGCCTTCTTACTGCCTGGGGGAATCCTTTGTTAGGAGGTGATTAGCTGGTCCTAATTGTTTCTTGTCTGGAATTCCCCTGTTTTTGAGTGTTGTCCTTTATTTATTGATATGATTTTGGAGTCTTTTAATACTGGTAGCCAGACTTTGTTCATTTTCATGGTTTCATCTGTTAGTTCTCATCTATACCAAGAGATATAAAAGACACGTAATGATCTGTTCAATAGAAAGCTATCCTAAAATGCTTTGGATTGTGATGAGAGTTGTTCATAGTACATTGCTGCTGGGGAAATCCACCCACTTCCCAACTACCACAAGAATTGTTGCTAAATTCAGAGGGAACAAGGAGTCCTTTGGGAGATAGCAGAAATTGTTCTTATCCCCACTAATTAAAAAAGTCCTGGCAGTCTTGCCCTGCAAGCCCTGATTCCACTACAATAATATTGTATGATTTCCCCAGTTTCCACTTCCCTATATTGTCATAGTTGCCTCAAAGAGAAATGAACAATTCTGTGTAGGAGGAGGTTAACATATTTTCCAAATGAATAAACCAGGGAGAATTCAGAAATGTATATGAGCACTATTTAATTTAATCTTGATACTGATTTTTACATTTAAATGGACAGAAGACATATGTGCCTAGACCTATGTATCTAAAGAGAACAACCTATTTCAAGACTTCAATGTGGGGACACAGATCCTGGGGAATTTTATACTTGTCACTGGATTCTGTACATCATTTTCATTCCAACTGCCACCATCAAAGAAGGCAGACACCAAAATGCCTTTTGCTGTAGTCATTTGTTGTTAAATGAATAACATATATCGATACCAATACTTGGAAACCTGTGGAGACCCTTCATTAGTTCCTCACATTCTAGTAATCCCTCACTGATTAATCAATTTAACTCATCCATTGTTTTTTCTTTAGAAAGATGAGAACATCTTACATAGCATTCCCTAGTAGTCTTTCATCCAGGCAATGTTCAAGCCCAAACACGATGTGTTTATTTTCCAAAGGTGAAAGTTCATTGGATATTTAGGGGAGTTTCCTTCCTTTCATTTATTTCTAACTTGCCTCTTTTATCCATGTTCAACCCAGCATGGATAAAAAAACAAGCACAAATTCTGTCAGTGTTAACTTCTATTTCACCTGTGATGGAAATGTCCCATGGTGGACCTTTTCTCAGTACTTTCAACAGCTGTCCTAAAAAGTAACAGCCCTGCAAAACAACAGCTTCCCACCGCATGAAGGATCCTTACCTTTGTTAACAGTTGATCTGAGTTGTTCAAAGAATTTTAATGAGAAAGTTTTCTCTCCTTGTTTTGGAAAGCTTACATGTCTGATGTTGGAGATAGAAAGAATGAGGCAGTCTCTAATAACAGTGTTTGCTCCCTGGGCTGTGTGGGAGGATGAGGAGGCTTTTGCGTCTTTAAAACTAAGCCATGATTATAAAAACATGACAGAGACGTGTTGTGATAATGGGCAAAACTGTCACGATTTCTATTGCTGCTGGCAGAAAGCTCTGGCTGGCTCCTTAGAATTCTGAAGAGACAGTGTATTATTAGTTTATACTGCAACAAGCCTTATCTGCATCTGATATTTCAGTAGGGGGCATGGAATAAAATCAAATTTGCACCAGAAAGTAAAAGCTGTATTGTCTTAAAAGCAGGACATCGGTAACTTTCTGAATTATTTTTGGTTCATCATAGAGCTTGGAAAAAAATTTTTTGATCTCTTTTATACAACATCACACACTAAAAATGTAGTTCTATGCTGTTCACATTTCCAGCATATCATATATACTCGTGTTTAAGTTGACCTCATGTACAAGTCAGAAGTATTAGGATTTGAAAAAGAACACCATGATATGGTGGGTTAACTGAAGAGAGATGTGCCAGCAGCTGATTGGCTGAGTGTGCCAGAGGCCGGGGTTCTGATTGGCTGCTGCCTCTGGCTGGCTGCTGAGGCCAACGGTTCTAACTGTCATTCTGCCATTTGTTTGTTTGTTTACTATATTTGTATACCGCCTTTCTCAACCCACGGACAATTTGTTCTCTCTTTGGACAGTGAAGAGATATTGCTGGCTGCCAACTGTCTTAAGGACTGATCATTTTATGGCATGAGGCATATTTCAAAGACTATTTAAAAGGTCTATTCTATTCCTCATTTCCCTGCCTATATTCAAAAAGACTGATGTATACATTGTTATCTTGTTTTGAACTTTTGAACTAGAGTAAAGATACTGTTATTTGTTTCACAAGCCTGAGTGACATTTTATTATACAGCAGGATATACCTTGGTTTAAATCAGTGTTTCTCAGCTTTCCTAATGCCGTGACCCCTTAATACAGTTCCTTATGTTTTGGTGACCCCCAACTATAAAATTATTTTTGTTGCTACTTCATAACTAGTTTTGCTATTGTTACAAATCGTAATGTAAATATCTTATATGCAGGATGCATTTTCATTCCCTGGACCAAATTTGGCACAAATACCCGATACTCCCACATTTGAATACTGGTGGGATTGGTGGGGGGTGGGGGTGGATTTTGTCATTTGGGAGTTGTAGTTGCTGGGATTTATAGTTCACCTACAATCAAAGAGCATTCTGAATTCCACTAACAATGGAATTGAACCAGTCCTGGCACGCAGAACTCCCATGACCAACAGAAAATACTACAAGGGTTTGGTGGGCAATGATCTTGAATTTTGGAGCTGTAGTTCACCTACTTCCAGAGAGCACTGTGGACTCAAACAATGATGGATCTGAACCAAATTTGGCATGAATACTCAATATGCCCAAATGTGAACCCTGGTGGAGTTTAGGGAAAATAGACCTTGACATTTGGGAGCTGTAGTTGCTGGGATTTATAGTTCACCTACAATCAAAGAGCATTCTCAACCCCACCAATGATGGAATTAGGCCGAACTTCCCACAGAGAACCCCTATGACCAACAGAAAATACTGTGTTTTCTTATGATCTTTGGTGACCCCTCTGACACCCCCTCGCGACCCCTCCAGGAGTCCCAACCCCCAGGTTGAGAAATGCTGGTTTAAATACTGTGGTAAAGCTTCTACTTACTCTGCTGATTCACATTTACCAACCCTCACAAACAGCAGGTTTTGGGGACAAAGTGATGGCTTTTGATATGACCAATGGTTAATTCAAGGGTCATTGCACAGAAGGGATAAGCACCCATGCTGGCTCAGGAGGCCAGCCATCTTTGGCAGCCATCACTATTTTGCTTTCTACCTAGGCATTCGAAAAGGCCAGAAGCAGCACCACCATGAAAGGAATAGAGAGGGTTGATGCTTCTTTTAGTTTTTTCTGGGATGGGCGAAGCTCTCGTCCTTTTCTATTCTACTCAGAGAAGGGCTAAGGTACAGTACTCACATTGATCCATTGATAAGTCAACCCATATTTTTTAGATTGGATTTCTGGCTAAAATTTCTAGACATACATAAGTATAAAGAACACAAATGAAATATCTCTGTACAATCTAGACTACATTTCTAGAGTCATAGCAGAAAGTAAATTTCAGCCCCTTTGATGACATATTTTCCCACCGTTCTATCTGTATGTCATATCCAAAATTCTGGGCCTATTTCACCATGCACTCTTTAACTTGTCCCATTTCCATATTAAGTTTTAACAAAATCATATTCATTTTTCCAATCATATGTTCAGCAGCATATGTTCAGCAGCATTTCTTATCAACAATTTGTTGATAAGAAAACCATTGAAAGTTATGGCCTCCTTTGAATTAATTTTATATTCCTCTTGATCTAACTTCAAAAGACCTTGATAAGTTATCCATCTTTCTGTTGAGGTCATTTCTTTTCTATAACAAGCTTCTTGTGTTGTAGTGTAAAGGCCCTGTTCTCCCATCCTATATAGTGAAGAGAAAGAGAAATGCCACTTGTTTGAAACTAGATTTTTGTCTAAAAAGAATTTTTGTTTGTTTTTTTGTTTTTGCTGTGATGTAGGCTCAAATAAAAAAAGAACCCAACATCTAGATAAAATGTTTATGCTTCTGCAATGAATTGTGTCTAAGCAGACAATGTTGTTGGTGCAACCAACAGGAACATCTTCTCTGTTTCTCTCCTGAAGTTATAAATTAATATTATTTAAATAAGCATCAGTTATTGAGAAAACTGGATTAATTTCAAATACCTAGCTACTTTAAGCAGAGTATAGGTCCTCAGGTGTGATCTATATGAAAGAGCAGTAGCTTAAGGACAGAAGTAGCAATATGCATGGGAAAATATATCAATTTTGCCTGCCAGCATCTGCAGGTAAACCTGGAAAAGACTGCTGCCTGAAATCCTGGAGAATTGCTGCTATTAAGTATAGACAAAAGTGAGCTAGATGGACGAACAGTTTGAGTAAACAGTAGCTCCCCCTTGACAGTATACAATAAATACTGTCACAAAAATTATACTTCATGCTTTTATGATTGTTTTTTTTCTTAAGAACAATGTATTTCGGTGTTTGCAGAGTAGGGTGAGAGTGATATGTCCACTTTCAGCAAAGAAACAGCTCACTTTGAAACACTGAGAGTGATGAGAAGAAAAGTTGAACTCACTATAATTTGCAAAGCAATAAAGTCAGATGCAGAAAATTGGATGACTCGTCATTAGGAAAACTTGCCTATTCCACTTCAGGAGGCTGATATGGGAAGGAAAGGTATGCATATTAAAAACCTGGATTATTGAGGTATGTTGATTGCCACATGACTTCTATGTGTGAATGTGCCCTCTCAGAACAAACTCCAGTACAACTCTCAGATGTTGTCTGACTTTGCAACTCCTTAATCGGTACTTGCCAGTGGTGTTGGTTTGTTCACAAAGCTAAGAATCAGCAAATAACTGGTGACTTAGTGATGCATTGTTGAAGGCTTTCATGGCTTCATTGGGTTGTTGTAAGTTTCTCAGGCTCTATGGCCATGTTCTAGAAGCATTCTCTCCTGACATTTCACCTGATCTATGGCAGGCATCCTCAGAGGTTGTGACCTCACAACTTCTGAGGATGTCTGCCATAGATGCAGGTCTGAAAAACCTACAACAATCCAAACTTAGTGATGAAATATCAAAATATGTAAATGTGCATGATCCTGTTTATACAGCACAAGAGAACATGGCAGATTTCACATGCTTGTTCTTATTTACCTTTCATCAGAGTTTATCCATGGTATCTGTCACCTATGTGTGTATGGGCCTGGGAACTGTAGTTTTACAAGATCTTTAGCCTTCTCTGTAAATGACTGCTAGTACATCACCAGACTACACTCCCATGACTCCATAGCATTGAGCCAAGGGAGTTAAATTGGTGTAAAAATTTTTACAATAATTCTACAGTGAAGATACATCTTATATTTATGCAAGATTTATGTAAACTTCTACTTAATTTTTCACTGAAGGGCAGAAGTATGTTACCCCTTTTCTTGGAAATTTCTAATGTTTTTGATATGGAATCTATACCACAATACTTTGAGAATTTTTTGTTGAAGGCTTTCATGGCTAGAATCACTGGGTTGTTGTAGGTTTTTCTAACTGTATGGCCACGTTCTAGAACTTGTCCATACAGCCTGAAAAACCTACAACAACCCACTTTGAGAATTCTGTCTGGCAAGGAATGCTAGCAATTAATAGCCAAAGTTTCCAGATTAAAATTAACTCACGAAAGCAGCCACAAACAAGGACAGAGGTGTTTTTTCATTCATTGTGATCAGAGATGGAGACTTGTGGGCTCTCGCCCAAAAGGACAAGCCTGAGAAACACAGAGGGGAGGGTGGCATGTATCCAGCAGGGGATGATAGAACTATGGGATCCACATTCCTGTGGATAATGGAGGGCCTGATCAGAAGGAAGTTTGTCTTGACAAACCACTTCTGGTTTGGGAAAGGAAATTAACATAATGGTCCTCTTCCTTTGCTGTGAAGAGAGATTTTAGTGGAGATTGCCCAACTCTTTGAGCCCTAAGACAGTTTATATATTTTGGATTTGGGAAATAAGTGTAAAACACACACACACACACATATATTGTTTGTGAGTCTGCCTGGGGCTAGTCAAGGAGGACAATGTCCTTGGTAACTGGGACTCCAGCACATTTGCCACATGTTCATTTCATATAATCTCACCTGATAAGATGTGTACAGATATATTCAGAGAGAAGGGGAGTCCAGGCTGCTAATAGTCCTGTCATAGGGTGACTAAGACTTAACCCTTTTATATCTTTTTAGCCTGATGTCCTTAGAAAACTATAGATCCCCAAACTATAGATCCTTTTATTGGGGGGATAGTGGTGTTTGATAACATTAGTGCTGCTGACAAACCCAACATTTGGCATGTTTTGTACTGGCTGGCCAGAAGCCATGGAAATGTATGGCTTCTGTGCCTTAACATTCCCCAACCTTATTCCCCCCCCCCCCAAAAAAAATCCAATTATTTATTCCTATAGAAACCAATGGCTTGGGAAGTCATTTGCAATAGGACAAGTGTTGGCATAGATTGGAAGCCTCTCTTGGATCATGTCCAAAAAATATCTGCTGCTCCCTGAAAAGGATTAGGGCTTTAAAATGTTTACATCAACTGACCTAACTAATTAATCAATCAAGCTTTCTCCTACTAATATTAACATTTAAACGTAGGTGCCTTGATGCACCATATATAAAGAAACAAAAAAAATTAAACCCAGGCTACAGTGCCAACAAGACTAGACTCATTACAACAAATGCCAGATACAAGTTGAGTATCCCTTTTCAATTGGCAGGGGGTTGGACTCGATGGCCCACGAGGTCTCTTCCAACTCAACGATTCTATGATTCTATAATAATAATAATAATTTTATTTCTTACCTGCCTCTCCCTGCAGCTCGATTGGAGGAACCAAGCCTAAACACACCTTTATACACATTGTCTGAAGGTAATTTTCTGAATTGTATTTTTTTTATTTGATCATGAAACAAAGCTTGTTTACATTGAACCATCAAAAGAAAAGGAGTGAATAGTATTTCAGCCTCCTATGTGGACAATTTTGGATTTTTTTTATTCTGGATAAGGGATGGTTAACTTGTAATACACTCACATTTATGTGAATCCCATTCATTTATTAGACCTGTTCTATTTGGGAATAACAATCTGACCCAGCTATGTGAAGCAAAACATTTGCTGAAAAGTGTAGGCACTGTGTCATGTTGTTTTTGATTCAATTTTGACAGTTACATAAATGTTGTTGTTGTGTGCCTTCAAGTTGTTCTTGACTCATGGTGACCCTAAGGCCAAGATATCATGAGATTTTCTTAGCAAGCTTTGTTCAGGGTTTTCCTTCTGCCTCCCTTTAAGCTGAAAGTGTGCAACGTGTGTGCAACATGTCCAAGATCATCCAGTGGGTTTCCATGGCCAAGCAAGGATTTGAACCCTCAGAAGTCTCCATGAGCCATGCTGGCTCTCATGGCTACATGAATATATCATGCAATATTATGTGGATGATACTACACCCATTTGATGCAGGTGTAACTCAAAATATATTTCTGGGAAGACGGTAGCAGATTTTAAAATATATATCAGATATGACAGGTTTAATCTCAACTTCTAAAACACAATCTGGCTGAAATGGAAGCCTTTCTCTAAACTTCTGAAAGGCAGTAAACACTCTTTTCCTCTATCTCTCCTTCACTGTCTATCAAAGTCTTCAGAGGAAGGAAACAGAAAGTAATCTTATCAGATCAGAGAGATGAAAAATCTTTGACATTTTCTTCATTTGGCTTTTGGCAAGGGCAGGAAGAAGTGAAAAGAATAGCAACAATTCTGTGCACACACCTGTATTTTACAAAAAGAGAGGAAAGAAGGATGGAAGGACATATTTTAGTATTATAGGAAACTTTTATTTTTCTAGCACTTATATACCATACCTCATCTTTTCTGATAAAATATTGCAACAGTGGAAATCTAGTTTACAGAGCAAGGACAGAACAATTGAATCAGTAGTTATTATTACATTACCAAGATTACTGGGAACTTTGGGATGACATATTATTTTAGAAACTCATCTAAACTTTGGCTCTCCTTAATGCTGTATCCTGGCCGCATTATTGCTTGTGTGCTCCTTTGTGTTCCTTCATTTTATATTTTAATCATATTTTATTGTACATTACTCCAGGCACCTGGTGACAGAGGGTATGATTTATAAAATAAAAAAAAATAATGAAATATGTGGAGTCTGTACTGCTCCCTCAATAGATCAATAACAAAATAAAGAATGATGACTGTCAAGACTAGTGTATTGACAAAATCAACAAGGGATGAAAAATGTGTTGTTACATGTGACATATAGCATCATAAATAATTATTGTTTGTGATTAGTTTTCTTTATTTTCTTTTTGCAGGTGATAATATCCTTCCAAAAAGAACAATGCATTTAAAGACTCCTTGCTTACATAGGGAAAAAAGGAAGCCAAAGTTAAATGTCCCCTATTTTATCTATTTTGATGGCCAGGGGTCTTTTACACTACCCAAATGTAGCAGTGATTTACTTTGATTGCTATAGATGCATCCTATGAAATCCTAGGATTTGTGGTATGCCAAGAATTCCAAGTTTCCTATTTAAACTGGATTCCATGGGGCAGGCCCGTAGCCAGGATTTCGTTTCGGGGGGGGGGGGGGGGCTGATTTTTTTCCAGGGGGGTTTCGGGGGGGGCTGAGTTTCGGGGGGGGGGCTGAGTCTGAGTGAAAGAGGGTCTAGCCTAGCAAACCTTTTGTATCATTACCCCAATACTACCCCCATCATGCATATGGGATCTATTGAGTATGGTGATCAGATCATGATATGAATAAACATAACAGTTTAAATAATGCACCAATAAGGCCTTTTCGCGAACCATCATGAAAATTTCGGGGGGGGCTGAAGCCCCCCGAGCCCCCCCCCCCCCCGGCTACATGCCTGCCATGGGGTGTTCAAATGGCCCTAAAGTGGCACCATGGCACTTAATTGGATGGTGTAAAGGGGCCACTCTCTTTTTGACAGTGATGTATTCCATACTCAAAAATCTTCTATCAGTGATATATCTTTTCCAGAGTCTGACAACATCTTATCTAGATGCTACTAAGATCCTTATGAAGATGATGGTATATGATTTTCACCAAAAATAGACAGAAGTGCTATTGAAAGCACTTTAATTATAAAGTGTGATTAATTTAATCTCTGAGAGAGTTTTAAATACAGCCTTCCAAAAACATGGAGCATGTGAGCAATTTTATCACATATGGACATTTTGTAGTACTTAATAGTGCAGTACTTATCTAATTGGTAGGGTGCCAAGAATGTCCTTAAGCAAGACTCCCTTTCCAATGCCTGACATATGCTACAAGTTGAAATAAAAAAAATAAATGCTAGCACATTCTGAAAGAGTTTGTCTCTTCCCCATTCTCCTTGTTTTGATTCACAGAATTAGAGGTAGCCAGCACTTGGGTTTACTACTCAACTCATAAAAGTGTATCTCCACATCAAAGGCTTTTGCACATTCAAGTATATATAGGAGAATGCTTCTATCACTTCATGTTCTCAGAAGGATTGTGATCTGAGAACCCTTTCCTTAAAGTAATGTGCAGAGGTATGGTAGTATAGAGTGTTCTGGAATTGACTCTGGAAGAAAAATGATAGGGAGTTCAAAATATCCATTAAATCCATTAATCAATTAATCTAACACAGGGGTTCTCAAATCTTTTCAGCTACTGAGCCCTTTTTGAAGCAAAAGTTTCTCATGGAGTGCTAAGAATGGTTTTTAAATGATATTGCGTTATATATAAGTTGTGTGTGTGTGTATGTGTGTGTGTGTATTACACATACTTTTGGACATAGGGGCCTCATTGCATTTTAAAATTTGACGGACAGTCTGGGCCAGTGGCAGGTGGATGGCAAGTGTTTGTGTGAACTGAAAAAGCATGAACAAATTTCTATGCACACTGCACATACCTTGTTGTATTGTACTGTCTTTTCATGGGTTTACACTACAAATAAGATCTGTGCAGTGTGCATAGAGATTTGTTCATGTTTTTCTCAAACTATTGTTGGATCTCCCAACACTCTGAGGGAATGTGAATTGGCCCTGGGCTTAAAATGTTTGAGGACCCTGCTCTATCATATTGATTTCATATACTCTTTCTTGTAAGGCTTGGACATGTTACTAATTATGTTCTGTTAAGTTTATTTCTCACAACTCCTGGGAGATGGTTGGCATGGGTTCTCCATTCAGGACCTCTATGTGTCCCGGGTGTTGTTGGGGATTTACTTGAGGGACTCATGGGGTGTGGGGCAGACTGGGTCTTGCCTAGCAAGGGGGTTAATATTTTCTAGCACTGGCTATAGAGAATAACTTTATGACTTATGTATTCAACATATATTGCATGTATTGTATTATTTTGTATGGAGTAGAACTCACCCTTGGATACTCAAGAAATCTCCCAACAAACCAGGGATGATATACCTAATTCAGATCAGGCACACAGCTGAATAAACAACAATTTAAAATATGACTTTTGAGCACTGTCCAATTTGCATTTACCAATATCCTGATGTTCTTAATCACAAGGTCTTTCTTTCTCTCACATTTGTGAAGATATTTGTGAAAAGTTTAAAGTTTCAGGAAAAAAACTTGCCCCTCAAAATCTCTCTCACACTTCATTATTATCTTTCTTACTATCTTCCTGCCTAATATGAAGAGAAGGAGTCTGCTGATGGCACATAATGTATGCCACATAAACGCTAAGGATTTACTACTGTACTATTGGGTAATCAAGCTGAAAACTTCCAGCATAAATTCCACAATATGGTGGAAGCTACAATGCAAAAGTTCAACTCCACCTAAAAAGCAAAATGAAGGATTGCAGACAGAAGATGAGAATGTGAAAACAGACTATATAATGAAAATGTTAGGTCAAAGAGTACATTACAGAGAAGTACTGTGGTTAATTGTCATACCCGGAAATAAAAATGAAAGATTGCCAAATGAAGATCTTGTAGTAGTGTTGTTAAGTGCTGAAAGATTAGAAATAGTGAGCTCATGGAAAATGCTAGAGCATCTTTCAGTACAAAAGTAGATAAATAAAGTATGGTCTGTTTCACTATCAGATAAAATAAATTATAATGATAGTCAACAATATATATTAGGCTTAGTAAATAAACTGGGAGGCAGGAAGAGAGGGGACGAAAGAATTGAATGTTTTAATATATCTATGTTTTATACTATAGTTTTATAGTATTGTAATGGAAAAATGTAAATGAAAAAAAATAAAAAGACTGTTTCCCATGGTGTGCCTTATGGTGGCCCAACTGTGAACATTTCAAGCAGGTTTCATTGCAAGGTTTGTTCCGAAGGGCTTTCCCCTCCTCTAAGCCTGAGTGTGTGGCTTTCCCAAGGTCAGTCGGTGGCTTCCATGATCAAGTGGGGATTTGAGCCCTGGTTTCCAGAGTGCTAGTCCAATTTTCAAACCTCTATGCCATGCAGGCTCCCTGTTTCCTGTCACATTATGCCAAACAAGTGAAATTGTGGGAATATTCATGGGACAATTATCATTTTACACCAACAGCTGAGATGCAACTGAATGAATATCTCATTCTATAGTAAGAGTGCATATTTTTCCAGAGAAGGGTGCGTGTTGTGTAATTCTACAGATAGATAAACAAATAACGTACTAACAAATGTATCTTAATGGTTGGTCACCAACCCAAGCTGAATTTTGTGTGTGTGTGTGTGTGTGTGTATACATATATATAAATTAGTTATACAAATATATAGCATATGACAAATTTTGAATATAACCTAAAAAGTACAAGGTTCATCACTATTACAACTGCAAAAAAACAGATATACTGCTAGTCACATTTGCATCCTTTCATCGACAATAGGTAGGAATGTGATTCCTTTTTTGCTTCCTTTCTATTCTTTGTGTGATTCTCCATCATCTCTCCCATTTATCACACTTTTATTGTTGCTTTCATTAATCAAGATAATGAACAGCTAAGAAAAAGGGCATGCAATTTTATATTTCACTAAATATCAGAGAAGTTCTAAGTACAATAAATGTGTCGCTGTGGCTCCAGTATTGATTCTGTTTTGGTTAGCTTTACAATTCAGATAACAGAGATAACTTTTTTTTTACAAAAAAAGCAGAAAGGAAGATGTAATGAAACTATTAAAGTGAATGAATGGCTATCTTGTAAAGGAAACGAAAGGTGGAATTAATGTGATTGATTTGTCCTCCTTAATTTAGTTTATATCATATGCTCCATGGTATTGACTTTAGATCCAGCAAAGCGTCACAAGAGATTGAGCAGAAAGTTTATGCTTTGTGACTTTCACATCATGTATGAAGGTGGGAGAGAAAAGCCTCTTTCATCAAACATTGTTATTTTTTCTACACGTTATGATTGTCAGGTGATTCTGAATTTTTAAAAAAAACCACCACATCATATCTTGAATCAACACACACTCATCATTAACGGAGAGAGAGGGAAAGTTCTCCTCCTCCTCCTTTTTTTCTTTTCTTCTTCTTTGTAAATCAAAGCTGAGCTTCACTGCATTCTGTACCCTCAGGAGCTCATTACTTGCTATGTAGCATCTCTGCACCAATACTGTATATCATGCAGCAACTCAGGACCATAGCTATCAAAACTCCAGGACAAATCAAACCCTTCAGTGAGATTTGGAGGAAGTGCTAAATTGGCTTGAGCGATAACTTAATAGCATGCAGGCACACATGGCATTTTAGAGAAGACCCACGGGAACCTGTTTTTTTGCAGGTGACATCTGTTGTTACCAGTTGGAAACATTATTTATGCAAATAAACAGCCCACAAAAGTACAGAATAGAATATGTATCAACTTGCTTTGAATTACAAATTAATCTAAGTAGAGGCAGCCAATACTAGGCTCAAGGGTCTCATTAGACCCTTTAAGGATCTCCAATGCACCCATTACCAAGTGCCACACAAATTATTCAGCCACCTTGAGGACTAGCAAGTTGATGCTTTGAGTGGATGAAAGGCTGAGTCATTGATGGTTGCTTTGCATGTCACAGCATGCTATTTACCACATACTCTAAAACAAACATCTGTTGATATTTAAGCATTTTATTTCTATGAGCAGAATTAGGAGAGCCAATGAAAATTAGTCATATTTTTAAAGAACGAAGAAAGATACAGGTGGTGAAAAAATTACAGAAGGTTTACCAGCTGTTAAGAAGGAGTGCAATTATAATTTAAATGACTAAAATATTAAATGAAAATCCATCAGACATTGTTCCTGTTGAGGCACAGGCAGCCCTAGGTAATTTTCAACGGTAAGCAAACAGTATTTTGGTGCCCCCCCCCCCCCCCCAATCATTGATATATATTTTCTGTTCGTCATGGGAGTTCTGTGTGCCATATTTGGTGGAGTTCAGAATGCTCTTTGATTTTAGGTGAACTATACATCCCAGTAACTACAACTGGCATATGTCAAGGTCTATTTTCCCCCAAAAGCGCCTCAAGAATGACCCTGGGCAAAATCAACTATACTGCGAATGCTTACTTTGCGTAATGGGTTGAGCCGTCCCGTGTTGAGGGTATTGTATACAATACAGTAAATACATCATTTGTGCATGTGTATGTGTGTGATTTTGTATGTATGGGGGGGGGGGAGTGAAGAAGATGTAGAGACAAGTATGAGAGACTCACATCCTCATTATCCACATCATCTACATACAGACTGAATTGTTGATCTTAGGCAGCAGTTCTCAAACTTTGATCCTTTGGACTTCAACTCCCAGAAACCCAAGCCAACATGGCTAAAGGCCAGGGATTGTGGGAAACAAGTCCAAAATATCTGGAGGGCACAAGGCTGAAAAATCAATTCCCTAAGGGATTTAATAGATTTATTGCATCTAGTTTTAATAACTTTAATTCTGCCTTCCCTTTAAAAAATGTAAACTGGATTAATGTTTGTGTCAGCCAAATATATATCTCATTCTGTATATTTGGCTTCAAGTCACTTTTTACATTATGACAGCCTGGTACATTTTCTTTGTGGATTTTGGTTATTTCTCAAATTCAGTCTCCCAATTCTCCCATGGAGCCAAACTGGATAGACACCATTTCATAGATTTCAGAAACATGTGTTTGGCCAATTATTAGAAAGGAAAGCATGAAAGTGAAGTGAAGAAAAAAGATGACAGTTGGGAGATGATCGTTCAAAAATTTCCCAAGCTCTGATCACAACACTAAAATAACCTCTGCAACCAATACTCAATCTCCACAAAGGAGACAATCATGAAAAATTGTTTTTTTTTCTAGCCTGGAGAAATATTCCTAGGAATTGTCTTCTCTGTTTGCACCAACTGGGTGCATTTCCCCCACATGTATAAATTACAAGTGTATTTGACTCTGAGCAATAGAAACCTTTATCATACTTCACATTTTAGCTCAGACTGGTTCTTCACTCCATTCACTCGGGTGACATGCATTTAACTTAAAATCTTAATTTCTCTTGAGGAAGCTAATTACCTAAATACCAGTCAGTGCCAAACTATCCAGATGGACACCAGTGACACAATATAGTACAGGTATTTAAATATCTTTTTAAATGCAAATAATAATAACAATAATAAAGTTGTCTCTTATATTTCCGTAAAAGACAACTTAATTAAGGTGTGACTTGATATTTCCCCCAAAGGCTGGCCAGAAATCATTTAGTGATAAACATGTTGCAAGGCAGTAAACTTACATTATTTAATGCTGTAAAGATGAGACATATGGTTTGCTCGGCTCATTAGTCCATCAAATATGGCTTTCCCCCGGCTTTTCACTGGATAGTGATATTTAATTCATCTGTTCTTAGGAGGGTCATTTTAGGAGTCATTTGTGGCTTCTATGTCTCCAAACAATCTAATAATAAAGGTTCAGTTGCTATGCCATTCAGCTGTATGTCTTTCCCTCTACTAAAAAGAAATGAAATATTGTTTTAAAATGTCTTTCGTTTCTCAAAAATGTAATTCGTTTCTCAAAAGTTACATTCTAAGTTCTTTCTCAAATATTACATAATGTAAAAGGTAACAAATACCAACTAATTTTGGAAGTTAAGCAGAGTGGATGGGTGACCACCAATGAACACCAGGTGCTCTGGGCTATATTTCAGAGGAAAGGACTGGCAAATTACCTCTGAGCAGTTTAGTGGTTTGAGTATTAGACTGTGCCTCTGGAGACCAGGGTTTGATTCCTTGCTTGTCCTTGGAAACCCATTGGGTGACCTTTGAGTGAATCACATACTCTCAGCTCCAGATAAATCATGTTAAGTTCCCATTAGGGTCACCATTATTTAGAAATAACTTGAAACTATTCAACAACACCAAGGGGAAAGCTGAAGGCGTACACACACACACAGATGTAAGTGCATGTTATTATCTTTATGCCCTGTGTCTATTTTCAAAATCTGGAATAGCTTTAGACTGCTGCAGCAGGTGATATAACTAGGAAGCTGCTGAAACAGACATACAAGTAAAGGGCTAACAAAGATGGAAAAAACTAGTACAGAGGTTTTGCCTCCTTTGTTAATCTACATGCTTATTTTCAGATCCTTATAAAGTCTCATGGTTGTTCTGTTGATCCAGCAATGAGCAAGCAGGTAACCATTCGGTAGCAAATTTTCTTAGTGCTTATTGGCATGGTGACAGATGATAGTAATATCAGCAGTTTCCATCAGCCATACCATTTTCTGCCAATATGGCAGTGCTCATTTACTGCCTGAGGGCAATTCTGGATTTACACACAAGACAACAATTTATTACCTACTATATGAAGAAATCTAAATATATTGTGAACATCTCCAAAACACCCCCCCCCCCCCAAAAAAAGAAAAAAAAACCCTTCTGAATTGTTAGAATAATACATATATTTTTGCTAATGCTATGGAGTGTCTTAGGGCCTTCCCAGTCCTCATCTGGCTGTGCTTGGGTGTCTTGCTTGTGGATGGCATCTCCCTGTGTGTTGGGATGGCTGGGAATACAACATAAATAAAAAATAAGTGTTCAAAAATGAAGAAAGGTTGATAATGTCACATAGTAAACTCTTATCTACCCAAAACTAAATTACTAACAAATGAAAATATTTAATTTATGTGTCAATAATTAAAATTAGATAAAAGATCTTAAATAAATAAACTGATCAGAATAATTAAGACAAACACTAAGGATGCATCCAGACAGCCCCTTTATTGCGGAAACTTCCGCAACAAAAAGGGTCTGTCCAGATAATGTTCTAGGCACCTGCAATTAATTTGCTACAAACCAGGGAAACCCTGGTTTGTGGCGAATTAATTAGATAGTGGATATATTCCATGCCTTCTTGGAAGGCGTGGGATAAACCCACTACTTCCAGTGGACTGAAGTGCAGACACAATTCCCACAATTTTCTGGACTAAATTAGTCCAGAAAACTGTGGGAATCCCAACCCCCTCCCCCAAGCCCTAAAACTCCTTTTAAAAGTAAGGAAAACTCTCCCGGCACGTAGAAATAACATGCCAGGAGAGGAGTTGCTCCTCTCCTGCTCTCCTGGCACATCATTTCTATGTGCAAGGAGAACTCTGGCAACACTCTACTGGAGGTCAGGTAAGTTTTCCTTACTTTTAAAAAGGTTTTTAGGACTTTGGGGGAGGGGGGTTAAGTCTTCAGGTGTTCTCCCGGGCCAGTCCCAGGAGAACATCTGGACACGTAACCCAGAAAGCACCTGCTTTCTGGAGCGTGTGTGGACAGGGGCCCAGGAACATTCACATTTTGAAAATGTGGATGCTACAGGGATAAAGGACTGCTTGGAAGCATCTTTAATGTAAATATCTGGAAGAGAGGAAAAGAACACGGGACAAAATAAGAAAATATGGTTACCAGTTAAAGTTGAATGACAAGAGCACACTCTTTTTTTTGTTGTAGAGCAGTAGTTCTCAACCTGTGGGTCCCCAGATGATTTGGCCTTCAACTCCCAGAAATCCTAACAGCTGGTAAACTGGCTGGGATTTCTGGGAGTTGTAGGCCAAAACACCTGGAGACCCACAGGTTGAGAACTACTGTTGTAGAGGATATATGGCATTTTAATTCTTTAGATAGTGTGGATAATAGTAACTGAGTTGAAGGAATAAAGGTAACAATTATTAGAAATACAAAACGTCTCTCCCCACCAATCCCCACCTTTTTCCTCTCCCTTGGCTATATAATAGAAATTTGGGAAGATCTAATTTGCTAAAAGAACTCCACAACCCTTATCTTCTTTTTTCTTTCTTTATGTGTGGAAAAAAGAACATGCTCAATAAAACTTATAAATAAATAAATAAATATAGAATAAGTGGAATTTCAATTTCTTAGAGAGCTAAGCTATAAATGATTGGGTCTTCATTTCCTTTGTATAATACAAAAGAGAAGTGGTTATTTAGATATGAACTATCCTCCCTGTGATCATACTCAACTGTGCCCAGGAACGGATCTAGCTTGTTAATGCAGTTATACCCATATTGGGTAATGATTAATTCTGCATTATAGAAAGTGTTATGATATAATAATAATAACAACTTTATTATTATACCCTGCCACCATCCCCCTGAAGGGACTTGGAGTGGCTTACATATGGGACAAAATGTCCACAAGACATAAAAACAAAGACGACCCATTAAAACAAAACAAGAAAACCACCATTAAAATAAGAGCATCATACAATACAACACTCCAGATAAAACCACCATTAAACCATGGAAGTATAAAATAGCAGCGCTGAAGCTCCATCAGACAATGTTCTCCAAATTCCAATGGCCAAAAATTACTAAAGTGGCCATGGCCAGGCAGTAAACTGTACAAAATTAAACTGTCCTTTTTTGGCATTTTTAAACAAATTTTGCAACATTCTTTTATATATATATACTTCATTATTTGCATTCCTGATATCCTTACAAGTATGTGTGGTGGTCTGCCATTGCTCCCTTACAGACAGAGATTGTGACTCGCCCAAGGTCATCCAGTGGTTTCCATGGCTGTGCAGGGAGACAAATCCTGGTCTCCCAGAATCCTAATCCAACTATACCATGTTGGATCTCCATCCATAAACCCAGCACTCTAATTAGATAAATCCTAAGAGAATAAACTCATGTGAAATTCTAGATTTTGTAGTCATCCTGACTCCAAATTCCTTGAATTTATTGAATGTCTGATAATCCACTATTGTACATGGCTAAGCAGTGGGTGGGGAACTGTGCTGTATTGCCTAGGGGATTGACTTTTCCATTATAAAGCACCATGGAGGCAGCACTGGGTTTTCTATTACATATTTTAGTGTTCTATATAAGCAATGTTTTTTTATTTTTCATTTTAAAGAATGAAAGAAAAGAAATACGCTGATGTTCCCTCTCTTTTTGACTGTTACTGGCACTGACGTTATTCCCACATTTAAAAAAGCTGACACTTTGTTAAACTGATTTGGTAAATTGCATGCCTCTCTTACAGTCTTTCAATCTGAAAAGACCCTGTTAAGGCCTTCCCTTCAGAACTACTCTAGCTCTTAGAAATTAGAGATGATAAGAAAAATATTGGGCTTCTTCACTCTTACAAAGAAGCAAACTTTCAGACTGTCTCTGAGGCATGCTTATGGTGCAGGTTTCTTTGCTATATGTTTCAGCAATAAGAACAAGAGCAGAATATATATTTGCTTTTTCTCCAGAATATGAAGCTTTCCCTGACAGTTAGGAAGAGAGAAAAGGTTATATTAGGAATCCCTATTGTAGTTTATGAAACGTTGATCACATTTGTGTGTTCAACATAGTACAGAAGCCAGTTTTTCTTTGTATATGTATCACACTTTCAGTAAAGTTCTATGGGAGACTTTAACCAAGCTCTGTTTTCTCACTTTTAATTGGCTATCTCTGCTTTGTTCTCTGTTCATGAACAGAAGAGTGTTTTTACACTAACGTGAGCTTTGTGACCTTCCACCTGGTTGTTTATGTCTAAGACTGTGTATTGCACAGATTTATTAGTAAGGTTGATAGGTTACAGCTTTCTGTTCATCTCAATCTTTACTGGCAAATCTATGTGAAATCTTCTTTGAGGGCTATCTTGTCTAGGAAAGAGTTGGGCAAAATGTGCCTCTCCAGATGTTGTAAGATTGCTATTCCCATCATCTTTCATTGACTATGCTGGCTAGAGCTGATGGTACAGGTGATCCAAGAATATTCAGAGGGCCACAGAATGTGTATCTCTTGGCAGGCCAAACTATTGAACAAATGAGGTGCATACAAAACCTCATCTTTCTTGACTATTGCAAGTGATATATTGATTTTTTTTTGGATTATTGTAGTTAAGTGTTTGGAATCTTTGAGTTCTCCAGAAGTTAAATTAATACCTTAAGGTATATTCTAAAAAACACCCTTTATGGAGTCTTATCATGTGCAATATTTTTAATAAGTCCAAGTAATGTTTTATGTTTACCAAAAAAATCTCCTCTGTGTACAATCTAGTTAGATATAAGTAATGGATCAAATGCTTGTACATCTAGGCATCATTTTCTGTTTTGTATCTCCCATTTTCTTCATTTCTCATCTGAAGCTGTCAAAACCCATTCTGGAAATGGATGGTACTCAAATCCTATTTACTTCAAGCTCCTTGTCCTGCACTTTTTTTAATTCTACTGTTTATAGGAGCTCATAAAAAGTGTGCCTAGCATAAGACACTCTTCATCAAGATAACATTTCTCATTTAATGGGTGCACATTGCCATTTCAGTTGCTACATTAAGTAATGAATCAGTCGGATCAAGATTTTCATTGCCTGACAGAAAACATCTCTGAAATTATAATAATGTATGCCAGTGTTTTTGTTGTTACATGTTGTGGACCCGAACCCCCCCCCCCCATCCCTTTTTTTGGTTCGTTGGTTGGTTTGTTGAATAAGCCAAGTTATGCTCTGGTAGCTGACAGCTTTGTTTTGGGTTTTAATCCAAAGTTTTAAAGCAATATCCAAGGTGCTAGACTTTGTCAATAATCTAGTTTTAGCATCTTGAATAGCTCCTTTAAAATTAGGACTAAACTGCAGAATGGATTCACAACCCTGCCAATATGGAAATCAATAGCCACTACTGTTATATTTATTTGTTTGTTTATTTCCTCCATTTCTCCCCCACTTGTCTCACACCAAAGGGGATTCAGAGCAGCCTTACAAAACTGCAAAAATTCAATGTCACATTACAACATACATAACAAATAAACATAAAAATAACAAAAATATAATACAATTAAAACAATTAAAATAATTTAAACAGCAGAAAACACAGTGCCTAGCTCTATTATATGTCCAAGCAAGTCATATAGAAACAGGAGCAAATTTAGTTCCAGGGAAAAGAACTGGGGATTTGGTTTGCCATACCTAGTTTGGGCATAGAAAGAGAGAAAGGCCCCTTCTGCACTGCCATATTATCTGCTTTGAACAGGATTATCTGGCAGTGTAGACTCATATAATCCAGTTCAAAGCAGATAGTGTGGATTATCTACTTTGATAATCTGGATTCTATGGCAGTGTAGAAGGGGCCAAAAATTGTGTCTTTCTTGGTGCTGTGAGTCATCCCTCAGTGCTTTAGAGTTTGGGAGACCAGAAATCCCAAAATCCCCAAAATACAACTTTGGGAATTGTAGTCCAAAAAAGTAACTCTGCCCCTTTCTACACTGCCCTATATCCCAGGATCTGATCCCAGATTATCTGCTTATCTCAGAGTATCTGGCAGTGAAGACTCATATAATCCAGATCAAAGTGGATAAACTGGGATCAGATCCTGGGGTATAAGGGCAGTGTGGAAGGGTCCTCATAATCACTGCTATGTTCTTTCCACTCAATGAGAAGGAAAATGTGATTTTTGAAAATTTAACCTGGCAAATGGCTTCTCAGGTATTCTGCCTATTCCATCTTTTGATCTTAAGGGGGGGGGGGGGAGTTAAATTAATTTTCCATGACTGCAGTGCATAGAATCTGATAGTGTCTAGAGAGTAGATAACCCTTCAGCAAATAGAACCAGGTTTCATTTTGCTTTTAAATGTAGTTCTAATTAGTGTGGCTTTTGCATCCAACTTTAGAGGATTTGTCACAAATGAGGTCATAGTGATTATGTAACAATTACGGTTGAAATAAAAGCAGATATTGCCGTTTATATTCCTTAATTGGTAAGGGAATGTAGAGCCCAAATTTAATATTTATGGTCTCTTTCATATTCACACCTTCTATTCATCTGATGGCTTTTTAATTATCTTCATCTGCCACTCTCTCCATATTGTATTATTGTTGCTGCAGAATCAGTATTCATTTAAAAACCAGAAATAATATGTTTGGAAAATAAGCTTGTCATGCTGTAGATGTAGAGAGAGTTCCAAAAATGTTAGGTTTTCATTTCCAAGCAGAATAAATCTGAGCATCAATTTTAAAGCACTCTTTTGAGTTATATGTAAGAAAGATGACCAGATTTCCTTCAAAAGAAAGAGAAAGAACTTTGCATGGCAGATTGAGTTCTTTATCAAAATATATCCGTATCACTATATACAACCAAAATATAACGAGTATTACTTATCTCTGTTTAATGAGCTTGAACAATGGGTTTATTCTGCTGCAGCACAAGAGCAATAAAATTATATGTTCTCAGCTAGAAACAAACTTTTGAAATCCTAGAAGCCCTAAAGGAAGCTATCATATGGCTTAAAGGAGATTATGGTAAACCAGCCCAGCTGCTTCAGACATGAATATCAGATTTGTTTACACTCTTAGGTTCAATGAAAGGGAAAATAATACATTTGGTGGACGAGAACTTGTAACTTATGCTACATTAGACACATCTGAATAAATTTCATTTGACACAGCTACCTGATGTTGGCACAGCCCTGTGTGAAATCTGCTGATCATTTTAATAATCAAAGGAAATGCAGATAAGTTCAAAGTAAATCAAGTTGGGAAGTTATTTGCAGGGAAAAAAGACCTCCAAAAACTAACCAGATGCTACACAATGAATTATTCAGAAAAATAAATTTTTGACTTAATTCTGTGAAATTAGTTTTTGGATTTCTGCATAAAGCCAAGGCATTGATTTTGCAATAAGAAAACAAGGAATTCGTTCTGTTGGTGATCCTTATAGAAATGGACAGATTGATGCAGTGTTCTCGACTTTGGTTTCATTATCAATCTTAATATATTTTTATGATGTAATATAATTACCTACAGTTGCCTCACTACAGCTGACATTCATAATAAGAAAGCACATCAAAAACTGTGTTCATGTTAGATATTAGAAAGTCAAGCATTCAGATTGTAATCCCACAAAGAAAATTTCACATCACAGGTTGTGTTTTATAGTGGATCATATACTGAGCAGCACAATTTCATTCACAGTGAGTTCAAACTATAATCAGCAGGCAGTCTACAACCCACTCTCCCCTTGAAACATCACTTGTACTACTGGCACAATTGTCATATCAGCCTGACTTTTCTTTGCTTTAGGATCCATAAGTACTATTGCTCCTTCACTTTTGCAGGATTTGGGGGCATAAAAGCAGAAAAACTGTGACTATGGTATCTTTAGGGGTTGGGGAGATAGGTGCTGCTGCTGTGCTTCCACCAGGGAAGAGGAGGAGCCGCACCCATGTGCCACCTCCACTTGCCCTGTGAATCCTGGCACCTTTTCCTCCTGAATATTGTGTGTGTTTGTTTCGGCCATGTAAAAGAGGGATGGCACAGGCAAAACAGACACATGCAGCACAGAGGAAGAGAAAAAGGAGCAGGCATCAATGCCAGAAAAAGTATTCTGTAAATCCTGGCTCCACTTCCTCTTCCTCTGTGTCACATACATCCATTTTGCCCAATATCCCCTTCTTTGCCTGAGTAAAACAGACACATGCAGCACACAGGAAGTGGAACCAGAATCTGCAGGACAGGTAAAGTGACATGTGGGTTTTACTCCTTCTCCTCTTCTTGTGTGCCACATGTGTCTGTTTTAGCCAAGCAAAAGAAGAAAGCTACCAGGTGAAATGAAACACATGGCATGCCTGACTCCTGCAAAAAGGGCTACCCTGTGGACATTCACAATGCTACCTCATCCTCAGAAGGTAAGTGGGGGAAGAAAACCATGGCTACCAATGTGGTGCCTGCTCTGCTCATCTCCTGGAGATGGAGCTGCAGGGTGAATGTTCACATGCCAGTCCCATCTTGTGTAGGTAGACACAGCATGGGTGGTAATTTGTCACATTCCCCCCATTGCCTGATAACAGAACTTCTCTGTGAATGTGCACACGTCAGCTTCAACTTCAGGAGGTGGTTGCAATGAATAATGAAAACTGAATGTGAAACCCATAAAATTGGAAGTCTGGCTGTATAAATTGAAAGAGTGCAAATACAAATACACACAGAAACAAAAATTACCAATAGATGTTTAAGATTTGTTTCCACTGCTAATATACAACTGGGATTCATCTACTTTTGTTTATATGACCTGTCTACCCTGACCCATCCAGTTGAAATAACTTATCTGGCTACCAGTCTATTTCTAGGCATAATTCAGAGTGCTGTTTTTGACTTTTTAAAGCCCCAAACGCTTTGGGTCCAGACTATCTGTAAGACCATATCTCTTTATACAAAGCAGCACCCGTTCAAAACCTGCAGAGACAGGTTTTCACTTTATCTCACCACCTTCACAGACACATTTGATGAGAACACAGAAAAGAGGCTTCTTCCAGGATATAGAACTTCAATGGGAGGTTGACTTTCTCTCTGCTCTCTTTCTATTGCTAGGAGATTTTTTAAAAAATTCAGGCAGGCCTTTGAGATTTATGTAGCAGCAGTGTATATGAAATAGTGTACTGTAATTCTTATCATTTATTAGTAATTAAGTTTTAAACACAGAGAGATGCCCATAACTACAGAACTCATAGCTCACATTTTACTTATCTGTGCCCAAGGAAGAAAGTCTTCTTGAGGAATCTGCTGGTCCTCTAGTTGATTCTATGATATGCTTCCCCAGAAAGTTTTCACAGCATTGTCCTGGATGACCTAACAATTTTGTAAAGAGGAAACTTTTTAGGAATTTCTACATTATCCAGGACAAATCTATGGCATCCTGGGACCAGAAATCACATAATGCAATGTAATGGTGCTTTGTCCATTATATGGTTTCAAGTAACTCCAATCCAGCCGGGAACATATAACCCATGGATAAAGGGGTCTTAATATATTTTTTAAATCCTTTTACCAATTTTAACATAATACTGTTATATCTTTTTTAACTTTTGCAAAGCCTTATTAATATTTAACTAACAAGATATTTCACAAGTAAGTGAAGTGTACATGTTGGTCAAAATAAAAACAATTTATTTTGGTAAAAGTTGTAAGATTGGATCCCATGCCTTTCCCAGTCTGAGAGTTGTCAGATATGTTGGATTCTCATCATCCCCAGGCAATTGTTAGATTATGGACTTAAAAAATCCACATTGGGGGAAGGCTGTTTCAAAGGGGAAAAAAGAGATTTGGAGGGAACAAATGACGTGTTCCCCTGAGGTCAACAGCAACAGTCTACATGCCCTTCTCTGTAAATTCCATGACCTGACCTTGAATGATCTGAGAATATCCACCTTTGTAACAGATTCACACTGCATGTAAATCTTCAAACTGTCGGGATACATAAAATAATAATCACGGAAAACCCTGGTGACTGCTTGTGGACCAAGGAAAAACCATTACTCCCCCCTACCCTTTTAACTGTGAGCTACCTTTAGTGAGTACTGTGCATTTCTAAGCATCTGTCTTCATAGCTGCGTGTTCCTTTTGACTCTATAATGGAAAATGTCCATGTTTTGTTTTTAAAATGCCTTTTTCCTCTCCAAACCATGGGAAGGATTATTTGTGCTTTTGTGATTAATCCGACTCATGTATTTGCATGCCTGAATACATATGTGAGTACTTAGAGCCTTTCTATAGGCTCTATCACGATGAGATTCCTTTAACTTCCATGGCTTTCTTCTATGAAATCCTGGGGTTTGTAGTTTGGTGAAGAACTGGAGTGATCTGACTGCAAATTCTAAGTGCCTCCCCCTTAACTGAAAATCCCAGGAATTCATGACAGTTAAAGTGAAATTATTTATTTATTTATTTATTTACTTTGCTTGTATACCGCAGTTTCTCAGCCCGTAGGCGACTCAACGCGGTTCACAACAAGAGCAAAAAGTCAATCCAACAACATACAAAATTTAAAAAACCATTAACAACATAGTATACATGTTAATAACACATCAATACTAACACATTAACAAATCGTGATCCAAATTCGTCATCCATAGTTCCGTTCCTATATTCCTATATCCTATATTATAGTGCTATAATGTCACGTAAAAGAGTCCTTCATTTCAGTAAAATAACCAAACACTCATTTTAAGCAGGATTTTTATACAAAATATATTTTAGACAAAGTGAAAAACTGTGACAGGGCAGAATTGATGTCTTGTTTTTATACAGGAGGTGAGCTCTTAGGAGACGGCTGGATAATCCACAAGGTGCTGTCTTCTGTAGTGAGAGACCAAAAATAGTGAGTCGTCGTCACAATTTTTTAGTGGGAAATGGGGCAACATAATGGTGTATGTTAGTATTGATGTATGAAGTTACTAACCAAAACTGCTAATAGTATTTGCCAGCTGTCTGGAATTACCTGGACCAAGGTTTTTTCATGAAACTCTATTCAGCTCTGCTGGAAAGATTGATCACTGGCTACTAAATAGCCTGCTGTCAATGAATCGGAATGTATGACATGTTGGAAACAGGAGAAAGGAGGTATCACAGAACATGCTTTGTTCATTTTCCCACATCTTGACAGGTCAGTTTGGTAAGTGAACCACACTTCACTATAATTTATGGATTGGTCAGAATGGTTGTCTCTTCAGCTCCATGTGGATTTAGACAATATGAAAAGCTACTTAGCTATGCTTTGATTTACTCATGTGGCCATGTTTATGACAGTTCTTTTGAATTTATTTTTAAGCCTGCATCCCCCCCAAGCAATTTAAGAATAGAAAAGATAGGTAGCAGAACCTCAAAAGAAACATCTTAAGGGAAAAATATTCTCAGAATCTGTCTTTAATCTCTTTGTATTGTAAAGAAGAAGAAGAAGAAGAAGAAGAAGAAAATGCTTCCGTTACAGAATAGGCTGTAATAACTGAACAGGTTCATAAATTAAGCTACTCTAAAATGATAAGTACAACTGTTATTTGTTATTTGTATGGTTGATTTGTATTGTTTTAAGGTGTTGTGAGCTGCTTTGGGTCCTGTTCGGGGAGAAAAGCAGGATATAAATAAAGATTTATTATTATTATTATTATTATTATTATTATTATTATTATTATTAGAAAGACAACAAGATGAGTCCACAGCAGACACTCTGCTGGCTGTTGTATTGGATCTGAGACACAACAAAATTAGTACACAGCAAACAAGATCACTATGCTGGCTGTTGTTGTTGTTGTTGTTGTTATTGGCAATATACTGTATAATAGAGTCATAGAATAAGAGTTGGAAGAGACCACAAGGGCCATCCAATCCAACCCTCTACCATTAAGGAAAACATAATCTCGTTCTCAAAATGTATTTTGTTAGTTTTGGCCCAGCTCTCTAATTCGTTAAAGTCATTTCAGATTCTGGTTTCAACAAGCCTTTGAAAATGACCAGTTCTAACTCAGCCCCACACATTGTCTAATATGGCTTTATTCCTACCAGTTACCCAGATTCTTTCCTCTAATCGGCCCCGGAATGAACAGCCACAGATCCGTACCTAATATTATTGTTGCCTGCCATAGCATTGCACTCAGTTCCTGGGCCTCCTAGAATTGTCTGGCTTGCACAAATCTTGGCCCGGCCTTTTAAATTTTTCATTGCCTCAAAGAGGCAGGATTACTATGTGTGTGTTATGGCGACAAATTTTATGTTTATATTTTGTTTGTTAATCTTATGGTTATGTTGTTTTTACTCTGTATGTTTTGTGATATTACTTGGGAACCGCTCTGAGTCCCCTCGGGGAGATGGAGCAGTATATAGATAAAGTATTATTATTATTATTATTATTATTATTATTATTATTATTATTGTTATCCTGTCCACTGGGCTATCAGTTATAACCCCCCCCCCCCAATTTGGCACCATCTGCAAATTTGATAAGCATGCCTACTATTCCATCATCCAAGTCACTGCTAAAGATGTTGAAAAACACTCAGCCCAGAACAGACTCCAGTAGCACCCCTCTGGCCACTTCTCTCCAGGGTGAGAAAGAGTCATTGTTAAGCACCCTTTGGGTTCAGCCAGTCAACCAATTCCCAATCCATTTAACAGTAGCATTGTATAGCCCAAATTCTTTGTGAGAATGTCACAGGAAACCTTGTCAAAGGCCTTACTGAAATCAATATATGCCATTCTCTTCAGCTTGTAACTCTATCAAAAGAGACGAATTGTGCCTTTTGTAAGCCGCCCTGAGTCCCCCTTTGGGGGTTGAGAAGGGCAGCGTAGAAATGTTCGAAATAAATAAATAATAAAGAGTTTTATCTCTCATGAGATCTCATTTTATCGTTTAAAGTGCAAAGAATTTTGTAGGACATAAAAACCAGCCTTTTGAATGTGGCATGAATTTCACTAAGTTATATTCAAACTGTGTTTTGCATGCGGTTATACGTGCAATGGAAGAAAGCACTTTTACACAGGCAGACTGAAAGATAAACAAAATGCAAGTAATATGAACCCTGATCTTGTCAGGAATGAAGTGTGTGTTTTAGACCAAAGTCTGAATGCTTTCACAGATGAATATATGTTCCAATCAGAATTATTGCCTTCTTTCATTCCTGCTGGTGTGATTTACCAGGTGAATGTTAAAAGGAACCATTCAATATGTGCCAAAAAAGGTTCAACCTCCATTAGTGAGAATAAAGATTACATTACTACTCGGGGAATATTGCTTTCCTTAGCAAGATAGCGAATACATTGTTTAAGTAAGCCAAGGATATAGTGGTGAATTTGCTGATCTGCTTCAAATTAGCCAGAACATCGCATGCTACTTTGCATACTAAACAACAGCAAATGTTCTCCATACAATCTGTCTCTGCTCATAGATGCTATTTCTTCATGTTTTGAAGAATAGGAGGTAAATTGTAAAAGTCTACATGGAGTTTCTGGAAACTTTTTTTGGAGTAGTGACCCACAAGCTTCACTTTACCCACCATGGTTTACATAAATAGCAAGATGGTATTGACAGAATACCATCAGATGTTACAGTATCTATCAAATTGATAAACCAGATTTCTCACTTTCTGGGCATTAAGGCTTTCATCTTCCTGGGTGTACTGAAAGAGAATATATAGATATATCTAGTACACCTTTTATTTCAGATGCACTTGTTTTATTTCAAGAGCTCTACAAATGTGGCACTTTAAAATAATGTCTCCTATGCTGAATCCAGACCAGCACTTTATCACAATGCATGTCTGTCTGGTGTGTAGAGAATCTAAAAATACAGTTTATAAGATCTGTAAAGTATTGTGTAAAATGTATTACATATTATGTGTAATATAATATGGACATGTTTATTAAATTTATCTGGAAGGTGAAAAAATTACCTGTTGCTTCCTGTCAATGCCATGCTCTGGACAGTATCCTGAGTGGCAGTAAAATTGTGACAGATGTCACCAAATTTAGACTTATCAGACATGAGACATGATGATTTAACAAGCTGGTCTATTGATAATCATTGGCTTATAATTGCAGGTCAATAAGTAGCTCGTAATCGAGTATTTCTAGGTGATTGGTTACAAAATTATGACCAAAATTTTATGAAATAGGCATCTTTGTTTTATCAAGGTCAGTTGAATCAGAGTGGTTTGATGATCAATGAATGTACCTGAGGGACCACCTCACCCCTGACCAACCCCAGAGATCCCTCTGTTCTGAGGACCAAGATCTATTGGAAATTCCCAGTGTCAAGACCTTGCGTCTAACAGCAACCAGACGCAGAGCCTTTACAGCAGTGGCACCATCACTCTGGAATACTCTGCCACCTGAAGTCCATGCCTTGCGGGATTTATCAGCTTTCCGCAGGGCATGTAAGACATATCTATTTCGACGGGCCTTTGATCTCTGATTGTTTTTAAATTGTTTTAAATTGTGTTCGATTTTAGCCGTTCTTGTAAGCTGCTCCGAGCCCCAGGGGAGTGGCGGCATATATTTCAAATAATAAAAATAAATAAGTAAGAGAGAGAGAGAGCTTATAAAGAGACAATTGTAACACACTCTTCACTACATCCTGGACTTGAGGAAAGACAATTTCAGAAACTGTAGGATGGAGACCTCCAGAGAAAGAGCATTGGCCTCAACAAGTGACCCTTATAATGAGAGCTGAGTGACTGTGTTCAATATGATAGCCTTAGTATTCAGGAGGAATCCAAGAATTGATCCCATATTAGCAGAGCTTAGTAGAGTTGAAGATAAAGAGAATGATGGCAGAAGTAACTTTTGTTAATGATTTAACAGATTTTATGCATTTGTGTGAAAAGTTTAAAAACCATTGAACGTAGCAGCATCTTGCTCTATAACTCTGTCCCAAATGATGCATTCCTAAATCATTTTTCAGGTGTGTTTATCCTATTGCTCTATTCATGTCAGTCTAGGAAACTGAGAAAACCTTCCCTAAATGACTCAATCTGGGTTTGAAATTTCAAAGAAAAAATAACTGCAGGAAGTAAAATCTGTACATTTCCACAAGAGTCTATACAGATGCAGAATCAAGAGTGTCCCCCAACATCAAAACAGCCAGAGCAAGAAAAAAAACCCCACATTCCCATGAAGTAGAACATTTATTTTGGAGTAATTATCAGAACTCCTTTTCCGAAAAAAAATGAATCAATATGAGGACAACAGATTTGTTGGGACAATTTTTATTCCAGCCATATTTTGTCCTGAAAAAAGCCACTACAAGGCAGAGGACTGTAATTTAGGGACATAGTTTAGGACTCTTTCAGTAATAATGCCATAAACTGTCAAAAAATGTGTATCCTCTAGTCCTTGTTCCAGGCAAATTCTGCAATAAAAATGGTTGTGGTAACTTGCCTGACATATTAAGGGTTAAAACAAAGATTCTGTTAAGGTCTGAGGGCAGCAGCAGAATCTGAAAGAAATTAGTCTGTATTTTGAATTCATTTGAGAGTGGTACAGATACATAGACAATTTGGTAGGTGTGTGGCATTTCCTCACAGTTGGTGGATTTTAAGAAACCAAGTCAACAAATGTGTTAGTAGGAATAAAACAGAAAATAATAAGCTTTCTACACTCTCATTTTCCCAATATATTATTACTGATGACATTTCTTTTTGCCAGAATTCCCAAGCATTTAATATTTGTTTTCAGTAAACAATGCAGTTGTGTAATTGCACTTGATTTGTTTTGTTTACTTCCAGCATTTATACACTGGTATAAATATGACCAAGGGCAAGATGAGTGGATGGTATCCTTGAAGGGATTGGCTTGACTCTGAAGGAGCTGGGGGTGGTGACGGCCGACAGGGAGCTCTGGCTGGTCCATGAGGTCATGAAGAGTCAAAAGCAACTGAATAAATAAACAACAACAACAATTTATACACTACTTTCAATTTTTTCAAAAAATCAAAATGTTCACAATAGACATCATACACGATAATAATCACAATTGAAAGACATGCATGGAAAAGGAATCAAGAAAAGAGAAACCGAGGGTTGTAATGGTTTATTAAAACGAATTGGCCAGTGCAGAAGTAGGTATGTTGGATAACTTCAGCAGTTGCTTATTTGATTTATTATCTAATTTACTCCTAAAATGGGCCCTAAACTTAATGCCAACATTTTATTTTTGAAATAAGGATATCACTATAGCCAGTCATCCATCAAAATATGTTTCTGAAACCAGTCTTTTGGATTCAGATTTATACGTATATGTCTTTAATCTGGCACACGCTTTTAATGAAAATACATAATATATGCTCAGAAGAAATGATGGGTTTGATGGAAGATCTGTACCACTTTCCTAACAAACTGTATATAGTCTCCCCTAAATGTTGGATAAGATGAATTCTGTCAAAATGTTTTAATATATTTTTAAAGGACCCCCAGTGTAGTTATACATACTATATTCGCTCACTAAATGGCATGTTAATACAGGGTTGTGACAAGCAGGCATAACTAATTTATGAAAAGCCATGACTAACATTTACTTTTGCCTGGAGAGTTGTTTTTGATGGCAAAGCAAACAAATGGGTAAAGTATACTTGCTCCCACATCACTATGCCTTGGCAGCCATAGTTAAAGCAACTGCTCATAATTCTAATACGAAAATGCCTTTTCCCTATAGTAGTCTGCTTTTTATGGCCCAGAAAATGGGATTAACCTTCCAGATATAGTCTTTAAATATGGAAATGCCCATGAATTCATCTTTCAAATCACTAATTTTAGTTAAGCCCTTAAGCGTTCTGTTTACTTCAGGGAGAATAAGTCGGAATGCATGTAGCTCATATATAACTTTATAAATCTTTAACCTAATGTTGGGTTCTTCCAAGAAGTCTTAAGTCAAAGTCTGAGACACAATAAAGAACAGTAATAACAAAAATAATTTAACCACTCTCTTCATATGTCACAGTTAAATTGCTTGAAAAGTGGATCTGGCCGTCTCTTGCTAATTATTATTTCTTTTGTTAAATAAATAATTGTAACCTTAATTTTTGTCTGGATCATATTCATTAGCTATTTCCATTCATGATAAAGATGAATTCATTAGTTTCTGATGCTAATTCAGATTTATAACAGTTACTTATAATTAATTGCTGAAGGAGGCTATTAATGCCTTGCTGGAATATTCCCATTTTCTGCAAAATGCTAACCACTTCCTACACAGGAAATAGGGGCTTCTTGTCTGGTAGAGGAATTGACTGATATTAAGAAATGTGCTTAAATGGGTCAATTAGTCTCACAGAGCTCAGGTTCCCATGTTATGAACAGAAGAGAATGACATTTTTCTGCTAGAAGAAATTAAAGCAAGAGGCTCAGGAAATGCTGATATCACATCACCTCTCTTTCTAGAAAGGCAAGATATGGATTCATCAAGCCAAGGAAATTAGCATATATCCTTCCTATATTTTTTCATGCAATAAAGTAATAATTTATTAAAGCTAAAAAAATTATAGTTGCTACCTGTTGAAATACATGCACTCACTTACAACCTCATCACATGGGCTCCATGTAGGACATTTTCTACATGGAGCCAGACACATGATGCAGGTCTACTTCTGGTGGGACTCCATCCTGGCTCCATATTGAAAGTGGGCAATGCAGGTGATGCAGAGCATGGGGCAATGGGTTCCTACACTGTCCACCTAATTTGCCTTACTTACCAGTGAATGCCCCCTCTGTTTCCCAGTTTCATGACCTCAATGTGTTGAGGTCCTTAACAGTCAGAGTTTACTGTACCATAATGGATTGAATGCATACCTTTGAAGAGAAGGGAGCTAGAGTGGTGTAGTGGCTTGAGCACCGGAGACCAGAGTTTGAACTCCAACTCAGGCACAGAAATGCACTGGGTTGCCTTGAGTCACTCTCAGTCACTGAGGATGGCAAAGATAATCCTCATCCGAATAACATCTCCCAAGAAAATCCTGCCTTTGGGACACTATAGATCAGAAATGATGTGAAGACACAACAACAATTGCTATATGCAATCCTTTCAAATTACTCTCTACTGGACTGTGAATAAGAAAGTCCTTTCTAATAGCAGAACATTGGTTGAGGAAACTTTAGATTTCTTCCATATGTTTGTTTTCATCTGCACACAATAATGATAACACTACTTTGAATCTTTAATTCTGCTTCAAGTTGGAGGAGGATGAATCTCAGCTCAGTGCCAGTTGTGTTTATTAATGAGTTTCAACCATGAGGCGTCAAGCCATCTGTTTATTTGGTAATGTTTCTTAAATCCCTTTGATATCTAGTCCCCCCACCCTCTCAAGTTTAAGAGCAACATCTGTGGTTTTCCACCGAATGTAGATACTTGTTGAGTTTATGATCAGTTTGCATACTTCAAAAGTCATGGTCAGTCTTATTAAAAGATTAAAATGAAAGGTATTATTTGATAGGAAATAAAAGAAGTGCAAAGCTAAGCATCAATAGAATACAATCCATGTAAATACCAAAGGAGATAATTTGCTTTACTGAATAAAATTATTGGTGCCCATTTGATAGCTATTGGTTTACAGTCCCTTGGTCTCAAGGATAGAGAGGGCAAGCGATTGAACCTGTGCTATTTTGTTAGAACCACAAAGAAGACTTTTTGTTCTGTTTGTTACAGAAATGAAAACCTAGATTTCTTTCTTTATTTTTCTAAGCAACTGAAATCTCCCCTCCCCTATTATATACAAACTAAACATTCAGCACGGAAAATCGTTTTTCACAGGAACATGTAGTACTAGATACTAAAAGTTGCAAAGCTAATGTTATGAAACATTTGCTTGGGAATAAGCAGTATTTAGAAGTGAGGTGGGCAGCATGTGGCCTTGGGTGGCATAGGGGCCCAAAGCTCACCATAGACCGAAACTCTTCTGACTGCTCCTGCAAAGGTCATTTGCCTTTCAATTCAGGAGTGGACTTCTGGCTATGTGAGTAGAGGGTCTGCTAGCGGAGACTACTCTCTGAAGTTGAGATGTCCCAACAACACCTGTAGCTCAGGTGAAAGCCATTGTGCATCACATGCTAATATATCCCCTGTGTAGTGATCCCAGAGAAAAAAATCTGAAACCCTTGCTGACACATAGGAGCTTACCTGTCCAGATGTATCCTCCCCTATGAACCACCTCGGAGATTAAGATTGGCCCTGCTCTCGGTCCCGTCTTCTTTGCAAGAGAGGCTGGTGGGGATGAGAGACACGGCCTTCTCAGTGGTGGCTCTTGGTTGTGGAACTCCCTCCCTAGTGACATCAGATCAGCCCCCTCCCTCCTCGCCTTCAGAAGGAAAGCAAACCTAGACCTGGAACCAGGCTTTTGAACACTAGTGTAGTGCAAAATAGATTGGATTAATGACTTTAGAATTGACCTTGGACAACATTCTTTGGATGATGTGATTTTAATAATAAATGTAATTTTAAAATGCCTAACTTATATTAATTTTAACTCAACTGATTTTATGTTTTTAATGTCTGTATGTGTTGCAAGGCATTGAATAATTGCCACATGTAATCTGCCTTAAGTCCCCTTTGGAATAGCGAAAGGCAGGGTATAAATAGGGCAAATAAATAAATAAATAAATAAATAGGATCTCTCTTGTAGAATGGCTTCATTTTTATTTCTGACGATTTCAATGATTGTGTAACACGTGGTACTGTTTAACTCATGTTTTAGTTTACCATGTCTTATTGGATTGTTTTTTTATTATTTTCATCTTGATGCTTACTTCTTGGTAAGTTTACTGTTGTTACTGTGCATTGTCTTGTATTATAATTGGAGCCCCTGGTGGCACAGTGGGTTAAATCCCTGTGCTGGCAGGTCAGAGGTTCAAATCCGGGGAAAGCGCGGATAAGCTCCCTCTATCAGCTCCAGCTCCCCATGCGGGTACATGAGAGAAGCCTCCTACAAGGATGGGAAAACATCGAAACACCCAGGTGTCCCCTGGGCAATGCCCTTGCAGACAGCCAATTCTCTCACACCAGAAGTGACTTGTAGTTTCTCAATTTGCTCCTGCCACGACATACACACACAAACACACACATGAGTCCCTTTGGGGAGAGAGGGCGGTCTAGAAATGTGTTATTATTATTATTATTATTATTATTATTATTATTATTATTATTATTATTATATTCCCTTTGTTGTTGTCAGCATCTTTGCATACCATGTGCCTCCAAAAACTCAGCAAGAAGGCCAACTGATCCACTACAGTTGCCTTTCATTGTACATTTCTGTAAGATTAGAGGAACCTACGTAACAGGGAAAACATTCACAAAGGCTTTGGAGTACTTATCTGGGCTGGCAGAATGACAAATAGCTTTTCTTGCTACAAATTCAAGATGCATAGTATTCTCACCCAGTCTTGTTTTCTTGATACCTGAGTCAAAGCGTTTTATGACTACTTTTTCCCCTTTCTGGTAGGGAAAAAAGACACAGCCATACTTCTTGCCATCCAAATCTGCTGCCTGAGATAGCTGCTTTAGTCTTTCTAATAGCAGGGTAGCCCTGTCAATGTGGGAGGATATAAATATATTATGAGCAACACACCAAAAGAAAATACAGACTTTACTTATTACACATGATGTTTCCTACCTCCAAGCAAATGAATTGCTTCAGACTATCAGTGCCTAGTAAATTATTGGTAAATTATTTATGAATGTCCTAGTCATAAATAATGTACTTGGATGAATCAATGAAGGATTGTTCAATCATTATTTGTTTTAAAATGAATTTATTACGGCTGGATCCTGACATACTCATATCACAACAGTGCCATTAGAATAAATGCAATTTAAGATGTTCATGAATAAATTGTGTGTTATTTATTTTAATGTTTGGTTGGTTGGTTGCATGCTGCAAGTCGCTTCTGGTTTGAGAGAATCAAGACGTTGCCCAGGGGACGCCCGGATGTGTTACGATCCTGTGGGGAGGCTTCTCTCATGTCCCCAAGGGCACTCCAAGTGGCCAACTTCTGGTCAAAGGACATTAGCATAATGCCAAGTTTTTTAAAACTTTGTTTGTGTTTTTAAATGCATTTTAACTGTATCCTCAATTCACTTCTGACACGATAAATAAAATAGATTTATTTTAATTGGTCCACCTTAAATACTACTAAATCCAAATCCATTTCAACACATTGAAGCATTCTGACTCAAACTCAATATCCCTAACTCTTAAAGATATACTTACTTTTCTTTAATTTTTCTTCCTTAAACACTTTTTACCATATACATCTCCCTTTTTGGATATTTGATAATCCACTAAGGAGAAAATTTCTACATGTGATTCAAAATCTCCTCTGAGTGGATAAAACAAAAGTCCAGTCTATCCAACCTCTGTTTTTATCATTTTTTCTGCTATTGCTCAACTGTTCTTCAAAAAAAGAAAACAAATCCCTTCTAAAATAACTGTCAAAGTGAAATATTCCAGAGCTTCTCTGACATATACCTTCTGAGATATGAATGTGGATATAATTTTTATTCACTCTTTCCCAGAATTCTTGCCTGTAGACTTTGGAATACCTATCCAAAGGCATCCTAAATATAATCAGCCACTTACTTATTTGGTTCAAGGTCCAAATGGAGCTTTGCCACAGACTACCAATTTAGAGAATCAAGAGGAGTTTTAAATAACTATTATATTTTATATCATTTACAAAATATTATGTAAATAAATTGACTGAACTCAAAATTTTCAGTCATACAAAAAAAGGGAAGTGGAAAATCCATCGGGTTCATATTGTTCAGCAAGAACATCGGCTGGTATCTGAGTAAAGGAAGATAGTGCTACATTTCTAAAGCATTTGACAGAAGAGTTCTTTCTTCTATTATTACATACATTTTGTCAGACTGTTTTCCAGATTCTATCAATTTGGGCCACATCTGTAAGCCCCACTGAACACTGCCACAAATGGCAATAATGAATGAAAATGAATGAAAAGATTTCATCTGCCTGTCAGATGAATTAATACCTTTCCTAAGTGTTACTCCCAGATCCTGAAAGACCAACAGTCTTGGAAGTAAAAACAAAAGTAGATTTTTGGTCACTTCTGGGAATTATTTACACCCAATTTTCAGCTAAAAATTCTAAGCTGTGACCGGCTGAAAGAGCACAAAAATGAAAAATGCCTGCCTCCTCCATTACCCAGTATGGCAGTAAAGCTCTAAATGGTTTGGGACCAAGTTACTTTACCCATAATAGTGGGCCATGCACTGAGGTCATCGGTTGAAACTTTACTGGCACCTGAGGGAATTAACTTCCAGTCTTACCGGTGTGTAATTTGCGTATGAAAGTGGCGATTTCTGAAAAAGACCCCTTGGGATCTCTCAAGGCCTGTAATTGCCAATGCTTAAGTGAGATTTTTATAACATTCCAGTAATCTTTCTTTATTGGTCTGCAGAGTGGAATTGATTTTAGTAGTTGCTGTTAAGGGATGTTCCAAGTTATATTTCAGTTTAATCCACCGGTTGTTCTTATTTCTTATGTGTGTTTTGCCATTTTGTATCAATGTTTCCTGGAGTAAATGGAAGCTATCTTTCTCTTTAAAGGAATTCTATACATTTTGAGCATAAACACACATATCCCTTCCCCACTGGAATGCACTATGTAATATTAACTTGTTGAAGTGGCACACTAATTAATGTGTTTGGATGATATTGGATGATAAGCACACAATTGCTGTGATTTTGTATAACAAATATCATTGATTGCACGTTAGCCTGACTCTACATCATATTATTGCCTAGGTTCAAGGATTTTGGAGTTAAAAATCTTAGATCTTCAGGAGTATTTGAAAAAAAGTAAACTTAATGTAAAATTTATTCTCACAGCAGTAGAAGTTATGTGTAGATCTTATAAATGACAGTGTCTCATGTGAACAATTCAGTCACAATCTTACACTTGCAATGCAGTTTTCCAAGTAGTTATCATAATCAGAAGACTAGATAGCGGAAAGGCTGAACTGTGGCATTTATAATAGAAATGAAGCTGTAGAAAAATTTTCTGTGTTTCATAAACATTCTTTTCCACCCTCCCATGAATGACCTGGAATTTTCTTTTTGGCAATATGTTTACAGTGTGAACACTAATGGCATCTTTGCATTTTCTGACAGGAGAATAGACTTTGTGCTTCCATTCAGTTCCATTCTGCTTTGCTGAACAAAATGATTATAGACTTTCATCCACTTTTGGGGATTCACATAGTGGCAGATGTCATAGGGAGAGAAAAATAGTGACAACCCAACAGATGGGTTTTACTTGTTTACCCAACTGGACACTTAACAAACTCTTTCTTGTAAGTAGACAAACCCATAAACCCTTTCACATGACTATGAAACAGAGACAGTGGATAGCCATAACAGTCACTGAACTGAGAGCCATACTGCATGAATATAGCTGTCATACTAAGCAAGACAATATCTTTCCCCATTCTATACATAGATTAAGACATCTACGAAAGTTGCGCTCAATTTCCTTCAAGATATTCCTACTCACGTTGACATAAATATGTGAATTGTGCAGAATAGGGAAAGTTTAATCTTGATTTCCCCCTCTACCATGGTCCCTTCACAAAACTGCCTTTCCTCTACCTATGCCTTTCATTAAGCTTGAAAGAGACATTCTGACTGGTGCCAATGGAAACATCCTCCCATTATCAAAGAGGTGTGTATGCTGTGTGGGGTGGTGCTGATTTGCTTTTCATTAGGGAAGAATGCGTGAACTTTTTTCATGGTGAAGGAAGAATGTGAGAACTCACAGAATTGACTCATCAGCAATACCATTCTCTAATATTTCAGTACTGAGATGTGAACCCTAGTTGTGCTATTATATGTTCAATCTTTTGTGATATCATGGGATGGATCCTTGCAATGTCATAGAACTGGGGGAGGCAAAAGTTGACAAGTAGACTGACTGGAACAATTGACTGCTGAATATGGAAACAGAAATGTGGGCCATAACCTGTTAATAGGACAACCTATAGGTTGTTCATAGGACAACCTATGAAGGAGCTGGCACAATTAGGACTTTGTTTCCTCAAATGAGAATGCCCCCCCCCCCCCACTTTATTTCAGGCCCCAAATTTCTAGCATTGCAAAGAGTGAGACACTGACAGTTGTTCACCTTTATTTCCTGTATCTGTGTTTTTTTGGTCACTTTGCCCCATATGCTTTGGATCCCCAAACTGTTTTTCCAAATGCTCAACAACAGATTTTAGTTACTGTTGTGCTAGAAATTTGTGAATTGATGAAAAATATCATGTACTCGGGGAACACTGGCACCAGTAAGGAATGGATGGAAATGGGAGGCACGGATTGAAACATTCCTTCCACACAAACCCCAAGCTTTCTTCTCCTTCTGTGCTGATTGCTCTAAGATTTCTCATCATACTTGGGGAAGCACAGCGATTCTATGACACTGAGGACCCTTCAACACAGTCCTATATCCCTGAATATCAAGGCAGGAAATCCCACACTATCTGAGTGTGGTTTCAGATAAACCAGTTCAAAACAGATATTGTGTGATTTTCTGCCTTGATATTCTGGGTTATAGGGCTGGGTGGAGGGGCCCTAAGAAATCCCATACACACATTTTTAAAAAACAGATTCAATTACTATCAGTGAAATCTATCTTGATGCTTTGCCTTTATCGACAAAACAACAAAGAAATAGATCCAATTTTTAGTTCTCAAGTAGAATGGAAACATTCAATCAGTGAAAACCTGGTAAGCCAACAGAAAAGCTACTACAGGCAGTCCCCGAGTTGCAAACATCCGACTTACAAATGACTCATAGTTAAAAACAGGGGTGAGACAACAGTAAGTGAGTGAAATCTACTCCCTGGAAGGGAAATTCACCCCTGAAAGAGTTATCATGGGAAAAGGGGGTCTCCACTGAAGCTTTATCACCAATCCTTGTTTCCACAACAAGCCATTTTTTTTCAAAATCCAATTATATTCTGAACAGGAACACTGACGGCAAAACAAACATTACATGTTCACCCATGCTATCTAAAGTTTGCATGCATATATATATATATATATATATATATATATATATATATATCGAGAGAGGGAGAAAGAGAGAGAGAGAGTTACACTTAAAAATAAACCTTTTCAGACTTACATAGAAATTCAGCTTAAGAACAAACCTACAGAACCTATTTTGTTCATAACTTGGGGACTGCCTGCATGTACTTCTCTGGATTTCCCTGGTTGGGTATAACTATTGCTTTTGGCCCAAAGAATCTACTATCATCTTAATGAATAAAAAACATATTGCTTTCACAGATTGCAGTAATTGTATTTTTTTCTGTAACTTATATGCATGTGTGTGTGTGCGTGTGCATGCGCTTGCGCGAAAGTGTGTGTGTTTCATGCCATACTCAATAGCTGCTACAAAGTGTCTTTTTCTTTTAATTAGTCTTTGAATACTGCCTAGAAAAATTTAGGTGATTCATAAAAAAAACAATATAATTAGCAAGATATTCCATTTTAATTCAAACCCTTAAAGCCAGCAGATTTATGGTTGCTATGATTTTTGAACACCTACGGGTTGAATATATGGCTCTTCACTTCTTGCCTTTGCCAAGTTCACTAATTAATGCTCATTTTGAAATGCTGTTGTTAAAAAAGAAATAGACCCTGCTTGCTATATTTTGTAGTGAACAGAAATACTGGATTTTTAGTATTATATTTCAACAACAATAATATGAAATCAAAGAATAACTGACAGTTTGGAAATAAAACCCAACCTCCTAGGAACTCTTTCTCAAAGCCTGCAACCCTTTCTTTGACTGAGATGAGGCGGCTTCACGAAATCTTTGATAGCTGCAATTTGCCATATAGATCAACTGCTCCTGTGGTGTTTGGAATAATAGCGAGGATAAAGGCATGACTGGTGCATTTTTCTCACTTTCATTTGGTACCACTTGGAATTTTCTATTGCATTTTCACATGCCACCCTCCCTAATTCTCTGACGAAAAATGTGTAGATAGAAAGTAGAGACGACATCTTAGCTGTCATTGCACAAAGAAAAAGAAAATCTAATTATCCAAAAGTAAGTTGCTGTTTCCAATAGAGTTGAGGAAGAAAACCCCGAAAACAACTGGCAGTGATGCCACTGTCTGTGAAATTAAAAAAAATAGAACAAAACAAACCTTTGTGTACCCTGAAACCTTTTATTACCAGAAGTCTCAATACATGTAATTGCAAAAACCATCTTCTCACAAACCTGCATAAAAACTATAAAATTTAAGATGCCTTCCTCTGACAATGTTGTTGTGGCAGATTATATTGTAAAGAGATCAGGGGAATAACACTAACAGAGCATTTACTTTTGTGTAAGCAGCCATTTCACTTTCCTGTATAGCGTATTTGAAAGAAAAGAAGGAAGGAAGGAAAGGGAAGAGGAAAGGAGGGGAGGGAGGTATATTAAGCAATACAAATGTTTGCTTTTGTCTGAGGAAGATGGCTGCAGTCCACAATGTTTATGCCACAATAGATTTCTCAATATAAAATAGGATTGGCCATATTGTGGCCTTCCAGATGTTGTTGGACACAAGTTATAAAAAAATGAGTGGGGTGGGGAGAACCACAACAATAATCCTAAGTCATCAGAAGTCCATTTCTAATTTTGAAAACATAGTATTTGTTTTAATGTTAACACATTTAAATCAGGGCCACTGTTTTAAAGGGAAATCACAATTCCTGGAGGCTACCAGGAAAATTAATTCACCACGGCGGGGAACGGGAGAAAAGGTAGCAGGGGAAATAAAGAGGTATCGAAGACCACAATAACAAATGCAGCACACTTTTATTCCAGAGCCACTCTTTGGCCATCAATGGTTTATAAGGTGTCCCAAAACTACGGGTGTGGTTCCATTTGCCAATTTCGAATTTGGGGAAATTCTGTGATCTGGCAGCTGGATCGCCAAAAACCGGTCTGGGTGGGAGCAGCCAATCTTTTGTCTAATGAGGGTGATGGGGCTGAGCAGCACTCTACTTCAGGTGAAGGCCACGACATGTGGCAGCTTTACAAATCAGGTAAGAGCGTGGTTGGGGAAAATGCTTTTTGAGGGGTTGCAATTGGTGAAGGAATAAAAAGTAAATTGCCTTTTTACACAATTGCATGGCACTTCAGGGTCAGAAAATATCTCAAACTGCATGAATTGTTACGATTCAAGGGTTTTGCAGCTATCTGTCTCAATGCTCCCCATAATCAGGAGAGGGTTGGACATATCATTACTCACCACACCATCATTCAGTACTTTGGAAATGATTGTATTGTGTTTATATACAAGGCTTCAAAAGTAGGATTCTGAATGCCAGCATCAGGAGACATTGTAGCCATGCCTCCTGATGCAGAGTCTCTGCTTAACAAGTTTTATCTGTCAGAAGCTTTTTGTGATCTTTAGCCCACTTCATTTTCGGTAAAATAACACTTGCTATTATTTTTTCAATATTTTCTATTGTTTTATCTCCAACAGACTAACATAACTGCTCCTAAAATGGGAACAATTTGGATCCAAGCTATAATTACATGCAGTGGGTATGAGAAAGCATCTCACACTCCCACATTTCTGCCAGCTAATGGTGTTTATAATGTGTTGTGTGCTAGAAGGCTTTGGGGGCTAAGTAAAGTGAGCCCCATGCCTAGTCTGGGTACATGAAGATTTCTGTAAATGCCAAGTCTTAAAATAAAATGTTTATGTGCATGTGTGCATCTTTTCTGAACTATTAAGAGTGGTTTCCACTATAGAGGCTTGGATCCAAAGAGAATTAGGTGAACATACATCTCATTGAGTTCAGCAGAACAAATTAGCTATTACTCAGGTCCCCTTGGTTTGAATTGGAACAGAAATAACAAAGAGTTTGGTGGTACAGTAGAGTCTCACTTATCCAACCTTCACTCATCCACCGTTCTGTATTATCCAATGCAGTCTGCCTCCTGCCCGGATCCACTGCTGTTTCAATACATTGTGATGCTTTAGTGTGAAATTCATAAATACAGTAATTACTACATAATGTTACCGTGTATTGAACTGCTTTTTCTGTTGATTTGTTGTAAAACATGATGTTTGGGTGCTTAATTTGTAAAATCATAATGTAATTTGATGTTTAATAGGCTTTTCCTTAATCCCTCTTTATTATCCAATATTTTCACTTATCCGACATTCTGCCAGCCAGTTTATGTTGGATAAGTGAGACTCTACTGTATCTTAAAGCGTAACAGCTTACTATCCCGCTTAAAACATTGTAATTATTCCAGTTTGTGACCAAATGTGCTCTCTAAAATCTACCTTTGAAACATCAAACTGTCCCCACAAAACAAACACTGGAGGTGGAGCATCAGTAATCATGTGTCCAGCTTTCTTCCAGTCATGGGATGAGCTAAGACAGACAGCTGGGTTCTTTGCAGCTTCCTCTTTCAATGCACCTCATAACCAGGAGCGGACAGGATATATCATTTCTATTCCCCATCCCATCCTGCAGTACCTTGAAAATTATTGTGAGTTGAGGTGGATGGGTTGTGTGTGCAAGTCTCCAAAGGTAGAATTTTAGATGGCACTATCAGAAGATGTCATAGCTAAATCTTCATAGATATGTCTCTGTAACAAATTTCATTCTGGCATAATTATTGTTTATGTTTATGTTTATCTATACCCCTCTTTTTCTCTCCACAAAGGAGACTCAAAGTGGCTTTTGTGATGTACAGCCCACTTCATTTTAAGCCAAATAAAGCTTACTATTCATTCATCACAAGTAACACGAGTTTCCCCCAAATGGGAGCAGAGTTCAGTCTGTTTCCAAGATGTATTTACATACAGAAAGGAACCTCAGATTCCTGCAATTCTGGCAGCCAACTAGGTGCATAAAGTGTTATATCATTCAGTTGTATGCATATACACCCACCTGACTTCATGCCCTGCCCACATGTCAATTCCTCCATGTTTGTTGTACGACAAAACGTATTATTTCCATGGTGTCAGAGTGAAATTGACATCTTTTCCCCTTTAGAGTGACAAGCTTTTGTTTTCTGTCAGTCAAAAGAATGACAAATAACTTGATATATCATTGATGTTTTAAATTATTTCACATATATAATGCATATAAAATATACCATCATTACTAGGCTTCCTCACTGTTGGTAATATTTATGTTAATGTCAGAAATTAGATTGCTTTGTTTGGGAAAGTGATCTATCATAATATTAGGTAACAGAAAGGTTTAGAATTTCAAAAATAAAAGCTTCCATCAGCTGAAAACACTAAGCCACAAGCATTATTTTAACTTTATGAATTTGCTGTGATGCCCAATCACTGAGAAATAACTTATGGGAGCTCTCTCAATGCTTGTACATTTTTTTAAAAAAAAATTGATGATTGCTTCTATGTAGCGATGGGTATAAGACATTTATCATTTAGTATCTCTGACACTCTACTGGCTATGCCTGCTTGGGAAATGTGTTTCATCACAGAGCTGTCCAGTTAAATGGATGGTGTTTCTCTGTTCTAAATTTATGGCTCAATTTCCAATCAATCTTACACTATCAGCTCCTAGTGCATGTATACAATTAATACCAACAAAATGAAGAAACATTATTTCAGATGTCCTACTGCAAAATAAGAACTAAATAAATAGTCACTCTTAACAGATAATTGGCCTGAGTATATGATCGTATGCTGGATGGCAATTCCTTCTTATACAGATAGTAGGTCATATCCAGGTTGGGTCATATTTCATGTTGATCTACTGATAAACATGAGACTTATGATAATAACACAAATCTTTTCAATTTTATGGTGCTATATGACTTAATTGGACTCAGGTTCATGTTCTCAAATATATATATCTAGTTTTGAATACCTTACAGCTATTAGAAAATGAAGTGCCCAACACAGGGATGTCAATCTCATTTTCATTGAAAGCCACATCAGTCTTATGGTAACCTTCAAAGGGCCATTGATCCATGGATGGATAATCTGTGGATACAAAGGGCCAACTGTAGCACCAATGGGGAAAGTTGCCATATTCATCTTTCCATCATTGTTATGGTTATCAGGATGAAACTTGGCACACTTGTAGATTACATTTACCACTGTACACCTGCCAAATTTCAGAATGTGTTGTTCATCTTGTGATTTTTAGGAAGTTTTAAATATTTCTACAAATAAAGCATCTTTTAAAAAAACAACAAACAAGGTATGCCCTTCAATTTCCCCACAGCGACAGAACATGAGTAGAGCATCATTACTGCCAAGTTTCAGAATGTTTAGCTCATTCATTGATTTTAGGATTTTTTTCCAATTTAAACACCTTGGGTGAGTCACACTATCTCAGCCTCAGAGGCTGGAAAAATTATTTCTTCCAGGTATCGGGATGAAATTTGCCACACTTGTAGGCCACAGCTACAACTGTAAGCATGCCAAGTTTCAGAACATTTTGCTCATGCACTTTTTAATTTTTTTAAAAATCTCTCTCCTATTGAGAGGAGGAGATAGCTTGCAGAGAAAAAAACCCCAAATGCAGTTGCTGTTCAGCAGCCTATGACAGGGATTTCTGGGACTTGAAGTCTAAAACAACTTCACAATGGGGGAGGAGAATGGAGAGGAAAACCAGCCCTGTGATTGGTTGAGGAAGAGCATGTGATGCAGCCAGTGTGGCTTCGCTCAGCCCCATCATCCCCATGGAAAGATTGCTTTTTTGAAAAAATTGGTCAAGTTATTATTATTATTATTATTATTATTATTATTACCTTTCTTCTTCTGATTGGCAGACAAGAAAAAAACAGCATGCAGTTGCCCTTGTCAAACATGTTAGCCCCCACCCCCTCCCTCTGCAGGGTGATGGAGTATATTATATTGGGGGGGAAAGGTCCAAATCAACAAATCTTTCCCAAATTTCTCTGAAAGTTTTATGTTTCAATTTGTTAATGCTTCGGAGAGATCCTTTCCGCATTTTGTTTTGGTGGTTCAGTCAAGTGATGACAAAAATTTAGCACATGAAAACTCTTTGACAATAAGCTGTTGTTGAAAAAGGATACAATTTATAAACTGAAGGAGCAGACAGTTATGAATTGGTATTGCTCTCTTGAGAACTTATCTGTCAAGGTATTGAGGCCCATCTCCTTGATTCTCTTAAACTACTTTTTCTTTCACCTGAATGGCTCCTGACTTCCAAAATCTTTTATTATCCAAAATCCTTTATTCTACAGCAGCTTATTGTGTGGAATCCATAGATAGTAAAAAAAAAACCACGATTCTAATAATATTTAGGACTGGAGTTCTCAGGGTTTCTTCTTCCCAATGTGATTGAAACTAATTTCTGAAATGGTGCTGGAGAATGAGACAATGAGACAGGTGGCAGTGAGTAAAGCTTTGACTTCTCAGTTGAGTGGACAATCATTTGGCAATGGATCATTTTTCTGTAAAGAAAACAACAACAACAACAACTGTTTCTTTGACAACTGAAAAACAAATTGAATTGAAAAGTCCACTGCTTCCTCTTCTCCATAATCACTGGAGGTAGGTTAATCCCCATCCAAAGCACCTTCACTGATCACCCAAAACAAATGCAAAAGTGCAATTAAATTTTGCACTGGAAATTGGAGAGCAGAAGCAGTAAATAAGGTTAATAACAGATTTGTGTTATTTTTTTCCCCAAACAGCCTTCCATGGGAGAATAATAGAGGAAGGATGGCATCATCTGATAAGTCCCAACTAAAGGTGCTATAATCCTACTGTGATTGTATTTTTCCTGCCTCTTGTGATAAAACCCAAAATTTCAGAGGAACAGAGACTTTCCTGCCTACTCTGTCCCCAGTAACATTGCTTCACGGGCCAGCTAGATAATCATAAAGAAATAATTTGTTTAATACCATAATGTTTAAAAAGTATATTATGGAACTTTTTTCAAATGCAGTGGCACAGATCATTCCATATAAAAGCCTCAGGTCAAATTTAGATTTAGAAATCACAAATCCATTCTCAAGAGAGTAATAAAAACCAAATTAGTTATGCACCCAGTGTATAATTACCTAGATAGACATTTTATCTTTCAGCTAATTGATTTTTCCATACTTGTGCTTAATGCTTTGTTTAACACAGCTTTGCCATTGACTATTGATCTACTACTTTGAAACACCAAGGACCAATAAATACATTAATTCCAGCCATTTATATACACATTTAGCAGTGTATGGAACAGGTCTCGGGTGATGAGAGCATCAACACATGACATCAACCTCTGAGAGCTAGAATTATCCAGTCTGGAGAGTAGCCATACTCACTTCCATTGGGCTTTATGTGTCCATTTCTATGTATGTTGCTCTGCTTGTGAGAGGGAAGACCACATGCAGTTTTGAACATATCTACATCTGCTTGTGACACATAAATCAGTGGTGACTTTAAAATCTACCCTCTGCTGTCACAGAACATCTAGACTGACATAATGTGTTACTCACTGCGCTGAGTCCCCCTTGTGGGGAGAAGGGCGGGATATAAAAATATGAAATAAATAAATAAACCCACCTCATATGTTAAATGACTGCTTTTTCATCTGCATGATTGGAGCTCTTATGTTCTAAACTTCAGGGTTACTCTCCTAAAATAATCATAGAATTATAGAGTTGGAAGGAACCACAAAAACTAACTAGTTCAACCCTGTGACATGCATTCCTGAGAGATGTCAATCCAACCTCTATTTAAAAATCAATAAAGATGGGGCAATCTCTTCCACTTTTGAAAGCTCTTAAGAGTCCGGATGCTCTTCCTATTGTTTAGATTTCATCCAGGATAGATTTCATTCTGGATAAAACCAATTATCTGTATACATTTCAATCTGATTTCAGGCCTGGTTATGGAACAGAGACAGCTTTTGTCCTCTTGGTAGATGACCTATACAGAGTACTGGACAGGGGGAATGTGTCCCTGTTGGCTCTCCTGGACCTCTTAGTAGCTTTTGATACCATCCTTCTGGGCCATCTTGCTGGGATGGGACTTGGAGGCATTGTTTTACAATGACTCCTTTCCTTCCTGGAGGAGCTTACCCAAAAAAGTGGTGCTGGGGAACTCCTGTTCGAACCTGGCTATTGACCTGTGGGGTTCTCCGAGGTTCTTTTTTGTTCCCCATCATGTTTAACATAGACATGAAACCTCTGGGAGAAGTCAATCGGAGTTTTGGACTGTAGTATCATCTAAATGCAGATGACACCCAACTCTATTACTCCTTTCCACCTAAAGCCTCTGACTGTCTGTCTATATGTATTGTGTGTCTAAGGCATTGAATGTTTGCCTGTATATGTACATGGTAATACGCCCTGAGTCCCCTGTGGGGTGAGAAGGGCGGAATATAAATATTGTAAATAAATAAATAAATAAAGCCAAGGAAGCTGTCCTGACCCTCAAACAATGTCATCAGTAATTGACTTGATGAGGCCAAACAAATTGAAACTTAATTCAGACAAAACAGAGGTGCCCCTGGTCAGTCAGAAGGCAGATCAGGGAATAGGGCTTAAGCTGGTGCTGGATGAGGTCATACTCCTTCTGAAGACACAGATCTGCCGTTTGGGTGTACTCCTGGACTGAATATTGGAGCTGGAAGCTCAGGTTTCTCTGGTGGCCCAGGAGTGTCTTTGCACATTTAAAACTTATGTGCCAACTGTGCCCATTTCTTGAGATGCTTGATCTGGTAACAGTTATATCCCATTTGGATTCCTGTAATACACTCTACATAGGGCTGCCTAGGAAGTGTTCAAAAACATCAGCTGATTCAAAGAGCTGTGGGCATATTACTAACTGGGGCTGGCTACAGAGAGCAGACCCCCTGTTGCAGCAGCTCCATTCGCTGCCAGTTCTTCTGATCTCCAGCCCACTATCTTCTCCCTAAATTTTCATCAATTTGTCACAATTGGTTGTTGTGTGTTTGGCATGGGTCCGGGATCCAGGAATAGGTCAGTGCCAGGCCCGTAGCTGGGGGGGGGGGGGGATTAGGGGTTCAACCCCTCCCGAAATGTTTCAGTTTTTTTTTAAGAAACCTGTTTTACTCATGAATTTTAACTGGTTAACCAAATCCCCATGCTAAGTCTATGAGTCCCTCCAGAACTGCAAGCACTATCTCAAGCAAATATTAGCAATTTATTCACACTGTCATTACTTGCAGCAATAGCCGATGTAGTTGTTCTGGTACAGCTGTACCAGGAGCTCCAACTTTATTTGCTTTGCTTGCAGTCGTAGGTTTCAGGGACTCCACAGATAGGTGGCTTCTTTGGTTGCAGTCATAGGGCAAGTCACCTGCCCATCATTGTTAAGTTTTGGTCCCGCCCCTTGCTCAGGGTAATTGGGAAGGGAAGGGAGCCATTTTTAGTTAGTCTCAGCAAAGTAAGCTTATGTATAGGATGTGTGCGAGCTTCCCCTGTACAAAAGCTTCAACCCTTAAGACCTTCTGGGGGAGAAAGGTCTTAAGAGTCTCCAAAGAATTCCCAGGAAAACAGCCCTAAAGGCCAAAGAACTCCAGCTCGAGAACATCAACTGCCTTGCTGGTAGGTCCACTCGACGTTTGAGATGCAGTTCGACCTGGTAGCAGAGCCCACATCAGTAAGGGTTAGATTACAGTCAGCCTGGGAGAAATTAAAAAGGGGATTTTCATTTAAAATGAAGAAGAAGTTATTGAAGACAGTTGCCTGTCCTTCGTGGGCAAGATTAGGAATTCACAAGTTGCCTAAAAGCTTGGCATCATTTGCTTCACTTTACTGAAGACAAGAGAAGTTTCTGTTTGATTGTTCATTAATAAAAGACTTTGTTGTACTTCTCAAGCCATCTAAAGACTGTGGTGGAAACCTCTGAGAACTTCTCTTTAGGCCCCCTGGCTTCCCGTTGGGCAAAGGTTGCACATCCTGTTCTAAAGACAATTATTTACAGGCCCAGCACGCGACAGAACAGTAGTGAAGCAACCAAGTTGGGGGGGGGGGATGTTGAATGCTCTCATGAAGGAGGCCAGACTTGGTGGAGGTGGTTGACAATAGCTGCAGGCTATTGAAGGATGCTCTGCCCCCTGCAGATGTGCTCTTTGCTTCAGCGTGAACTAGGAGGGAGGTTTCAACACCTCCCCTGCGAAATTTTCAACCCCCCCCCCCAAATTTCAACCCCTCCCAAAAAAATTTTCTGGCTACGGCCCTGGTCAGTGTGTGTGGATAATGACAATTTGAGGGGGTTTCCACCAGTGGAACAATGGCTCTAGATGCTGTGCGCTCAAACCCTGGCCAGGAAGGGTAGGCACATCATGTCAGAAATTCCAGTATCCTGAGACAGACTGAGGCTGGGGTGGCCCAACATTTCAGGAATTGAGGTGTCATGTCAACTGTGAATATGCCAGATGGGAAAGGGGATCCATTTGGATACCGGTCCTGTTAAAGCTGTAACCAAATAAAGTTGTGGCCTTATTCATCCAACATATGGGTATTGATTGTTATAGTGTGGGGATTGTCAACATCAACTCTTGCCTAGGGAAAGGAAGTGATTAGAAGTCACTTCCAGTTCACTCTATGATTTTAAGAAAGGCTTCTCCTGGGTATAAAATGGTCCATGGTCTCCAACATCCTCTAAAGCAGTGGTTCTCAACCTATCGGTTCCCACATGTTTTGGCTACAACTCCCAGAAATCCCAGCCCGTTTACCAGCTGTTAGGATTTCTGGGAGTTAAAGGCCAAAACATCTGGGGTCCCATAGATTGAGAACCACTGTTCTAAATACTATTTTGGGGCTTTTCTTTTTGCTGACCACTGGAAGAGTTCTGATGGCTCAAAGGGCAACGATTCCAGCTACTGAAACTGATTTGGAGTGATGTATAGCTTCTCAAATACATATATCTGCTTCTGTGAGCTTCACTAAAGTTGTCATTACCAATTCTAGATATCCATAGTAAATGATTATTCAGAGATATGCTGTATAATAAAAGAAGAGGCCAAAAAAACCCCCCAAAATTTTACAAGTCTTCAAATTCCAAACACTTTACAAGTAAATAATCAAGAAAGATTTTGAGATTGAATTTTGATTAAGGAATTGGACCACTGAATAAGAATAAGGAAATTCCCAGCAATATGTTCCTAAATGAACTTTATTAGTGATCTAGCATTGTCTGCATGCCCCATCCCTCTCTGAATTTTTTTTATCCCACCTGGTCATGCTCAGCATTATTTTTAAAATTTAAATTATTGCATTTGGCCCAGCCATAGGTTTTTAAACATCGTTGTGTTATTGTTAATGTTTACTGTTTATTTTTATTATGAGTTATGTTTTGATTTGTATTACTATTGTTGGTTTTTTTGCTGATGTATTGTAGGCTCGGCCTCATGTAAGCCGCACAGAGTCCCTTGGGGAGATGGTAGTGGGGTATAAATAAAGTATTATTATTATTATTATTATTATTATTATTATTACTGTTGTTGTTGTTGTAGGTTATGGATTAAAATGTAATGTTCAAATGCAACATTTGCATATTTTCATATATTGGCTAAATTAACAAAGACACATTTTATTATATGGTACTGAAAACATATACAGTGCATGATTCATATTAATTGAATTTGAGTTATTGTATTGTATTTTCAAATCCAGTTTTTAGGTTTCTTTTTTACCTCTGTAATTTTGCATAAGGATCGCTACCAGTGTTTATAAAGCTTTACTTTATCAAGCAAGACTGGTTTTTACGTATTTGGCAAGAAGTGCTGTGCATTATGAATAACAACAAAACCACATTAATATCATCTGCATTTTATAGATATGGGTTATTTTAAATTGGCAGATGTTTTATAGCAGTTGATGGCCAGAAGTTGAAATAATCCACTGCTGGGCATCTAAGTCTGTGCTAAATGAACCGTTTGGGGACATAACCCCTGCTATAAACACCTAAAATAGCATTAATTTGCTTATTTTAGCTGTATCAGAGCCTGATTTCCCTGTTGCCAGATCCATTTCACTGCTTAATGCATTCAGAGGAGCCAGTTCTCCTGAAAATAATATAGTGGAAATATTAAGAGGAATAAAAGATGCAGTCCACTGAGCCAGCAAAACTGCTGCATGGCCGCAATCTATTTCCAGTAGGCTTCTGTAGAAATATATCTCATAACTTTTGAAATGAAGGCACTGGGGCTTGCAACTGTGGTTATTGCTATTTCTGTCTATGCAGTTTCACCTTTTTGTATTTTAATGTTCACTCTTGTGTAATGTGTGTCCATTAATAATAATGTGTAAGTGAATATGTAACAATAAATATATATAAAATGTTGTAATGTCTGATGAACTTTATCAGGGAATGTTCTTTCTATTGATATCTTGAAGATGATTTTCCAACTTCTTCTCCTCACTTTCACAAGCTGCTGAGATTGCTGAAATTTTATTTAGAGATCAGCTACTTTGTTATATATGCATAATTATGGACCATCTCCTGGCCTGATCCCACCAGCCCACCATAATAGCTAGCAAATGGATCATATAAGGAGGGCTATTCAGCTGCCAATTGGAGTGCAAGGAGGGTCCGTGTCCCCCCCCCCCCCCCCAATCTCTTGCTGAAAGCAAGCAAGACTGCAATAAGGAGTTCTATTTCTGGCTCACATGCTGACTGGAAGGGTGTAGAAACATCATCCTCACACTGTGGCAAATGATCCTACTGCTGGCTGTTAAGGTGGGCTAAGAAGGACATTGACATAAGAGACAGGCAAATGTTTCACATGACACTACATGAATCCTGCTGCTGATCTGTCTCCTTCCCACAATTATCTCTTGTCTAGTTATTGTCAAATAAAACCTGTCAATATCTCCCAGTCTCATATGTTCAATTCACCTACCTTCAGGCAATGGGATCTCTTCCACTCCTGTATTAGAAGTACAGTGATATCAGGGGATGGAATTCTCACCCCCTTCTCGCTGTTCACAAGATGGCTATTTTCCCATTATTTTATATATTATAGCTATATTTGCCTTTTTTGTTTTTCAAAGATGAAAATGAAAAATTGCTCTAAAATAAAAGAAATAAATCATTGAACAGTGGAAGTGAGGATACAGGGGTACCTAGTAGGATGATAGTGGGGCCATGATGTAACTGTATACATGAAGAAAATTGTGATATGCCAACCCACTATGTACCAACTATCAATGATAGCACAACTGTAGAGAATATTGAGCCTGTGAGACAAAGCCCATAGTTTTTTTTAGTAAGATTACATAGACACATAGAATGCCAAGCAGTTATGGATCTATAACTCTAGACTATGAATCCATAACTGCAATGCTGAATGCCAGCCAATATAAGTGATTTCCAAAAGAAAACTAACATTATATTGCTATTCCCAATTCATTTCAAGTATAGCAGTGTTTTACAATACATTTATAAAAATACTGATACATCAAACAGTATATGAATAAATGTATGCCATTGGTTTTACAATGATGAGAATTTCCAAGGTGATAGGAATCCCTACAATGGAAAGGAGGGGGAATGTCTCAAAATTTTGTTCAAAATGAAAAGTGCTATATCAACACATAGCAGAAATTGCTTTTCCAGGGGTGAAATTCTACACTAATTTTCCTTTCGCTAAAGAAAGGTTTCCCAAAATGCAAGATTTGAAGACAATTTGCAATTTGGAACTTTTTCTGCACAAATGTCCATGTGTTTCTTTTCTGGCAGAGAAAATAATATTTCTGCACAGAAAAAACCTGAGGTTTTGTTTGTAAAACACCCGCATGTGAATTATGCATAGAACCAATCCTCAATTACAGCATTGTCTGTGCTGGAAACAGCATATTTGGTACAGAACTATTGTTTTTCTTGCAGAAAATGCTGGTTCAAAACAATCATATCTATATTTTGTTCAGAATTAGTGTTCGAACTGCCAGTCCAAAATTCTTCTCATCAGGGTTTTTTATCCATTTATCAAATATCTTTGAACATTCTTTCCGTGATTAAATCTTCTTCCAGATAGAATTAATTCTGATTTTAAAATAAATTCCATTGGATTCAGTCTAGGCTAATGCCATGGAAAGGCTAGGTAACTGGAGCCCTACATTATGTTACCCACAGCATTAAAAAGCTTTAAAATGCCCAATCTTAAAATGCCTTTTTTTTTTACAGAATGTGATTTCTTTGTATATATCACCTGTTCGATAGGGATTAATTGAGAACATCATTTTCCTTTTGTTGTACAGGCATTATACTGTGATATAATGAGTCACTAAAATATGAAACCCCTGTTAGAGTAGAGATGGAAAAGAACTTTGCTTCAGCTGATATATTTAGTGAATTTATCCAATTGGAGATCTGTGTAACAGTGAGCCTACTAATGAAAACAGAGCATATTGTCTTATCTTTCATCAAAACAAAAACACAATCATCATATCATTCTTTTGGGTTTCCTTTTTTATAAAATGAACAAGTAAATGTGAAACATTAAGTAAAATACATAGATTTTAAAAAGTTGCCCAGAGGTGGCTACCTTTAAGGGAGAGATAATCATCAGTAAGAAAAATGTCCATGCAAGAGGACTTGGGATGCATCTGCACTGTAAAATTAATGTAGTTTGACGCTACTTTAACTTCCATGGATCAATCCTATGGAATCCTCGGACTTGCCGGTAGATGAGGATACAGCACTCTTTGGTAGAAAAAGCTAAACACCCTGCAAAACTACACCTCCCAGGATTCCACAACATTCAGCCATGGCATTTAAGTTTTGTCAAACTGCATTAATTCTAGTGTTGTTGTTTTCTATTTATTCAGTCCCTTCTGACTCTTCGTGACCTCATGGACCAGCCCACGACAGAGTTTCCTGTTGGTCGTGGCCACCCCCAGCTCCTTCAAGGTCAAGCCAGTCACTTCAAGGATGCCATCCATCCATTTTGCCCTTGGTCTGCCCCTCTTCCTTTTTTCTTCCATGTTCCCCAACATCATTCTCTTCTCCAAGCTTTCCTGCCTTCTCATAATGTGGCCAAATTACTTCATCTTTGTCTCTAATATCCTTCCCTCCAGTGAGCAGTTGGGCTTTATTTCCTGGAGTATGGACTGGTTTAATATTCTTGCGGTCCAAAGCACTCTCAGAATTTTCATCCAGCATCACAATTCAAAAACATCTATCTTCCTTCGCTCAGCCTTCATTATGGTCCAGCTCTCAAGTGTATCTGTACCTTTACAGTGACTGAAAACATTGGTGTGGGAATAGGACCAAAAACTAAAGTGACACATTAAAAATCATATCTGTTTGTCTCAAACAAATGCACAATATTAAAAAAGGGTAGCAAGTGATCTTTCTATGAAGAACAGCTCACATATAGTCTATGCAAATAACTCTAGTTGTCTTGCAATTTCTATAGCCCCTTTTCTCAATTCCCCAATTTCATCTGCAAAACCTATGTTACATCAAACCTATGCTGTGAGTAGGTGTACTGTAAATCATTCCTGCATTTATGAACACTGCATGTTTCTACGGTATTTTCTATTGTGCTGCTTTAGCCTCGGAAGGAACGTATTTTTCCTACTGTGTGCTAATAGGAGAGGCGCAAGCTGTTCTAGACCTGTGAGAGGTGGGTTATACTTTCTAATTATCAAATTATTAATCAAGTGCAGAAGTAAGACATGGTCTTCTGGGTAACCCAGAGAGCATTATTACCACAGATCTTTTAAAACAAGTGACATTTGGTGTAAAAATAGATTGTCAACACTTCCAAAGTCCCAAACTCATTAAAACTGCCACACATAGCCTGAGGACAGCCCGGCACCTGGAATAGTAAAGTGGAGACTGGTTTTGGATTTACAGAACTAAGTGGAGTAATGTCCAATAGGAAGAAGAGCTCAGGTTTGTCACAAATTTGGCCCAGAGGGAATACCTGTTCATTATCCTTTCAATAACTGTGGCCACTGGTTTGCCTTTTCAAATACCTGATGCTTCCATGAGTGGCTTAGACTCCTAATCAGCTAAATGGCAGAATGGTAGGGCAGAGTGAGATGGCCCATTAGGCAAGACATGAGTATCCTTGCAAAACATGCAGGATCACCCTGACCAGAGTTAGATGTATATATGAAGTTCAAAAGAGAGTCTTTAGGATGTGTTATTCCTCACATTAGCCTAAGACAATTTGGATTCATCTAAGAAATAAAACTTGAAATTCACTCTGTCCTTTATGTCCTTTATTATTTGATTCATTTGATTTCTAGTTCCTTTTGCTTTTGAAATGCATATATATCATCTTAAACCCACCATCTTAAATCTTGAAAGATGATGCTGTCAAGGTGATGCATGCAATATGCCAGCAAATATGGAAAACACAAGAATGGTCATCAGACTGGAAAAAAATCAACTTATATCCCTATACCAAAAAAAAGGGAAATGCTAAAGACTGCTCAAACTTTCATACAGTGGCACTTATTTCTCATGCCAGTAAGGTAATGCTCAAGAACCTGCAAGGAAGACTCCAGCAATACATGGAGAGAGAGTTGTCAGATGTTCAAGCTGGGTTTAGAAAAGGCAGAGGAACGAGAGACCAAATTGCCAATATCCGCTGGATAATGGAGAAAGGCAGTGAGTTTCAGAAAAACATCTATTTCTGTTTTATTGACTATTCTAAAGCCTTTGACTGTGGATCATAATAAATTGTGGCAAGTTCTTGGTGGGATGGGCATACCAAATCACCTTGTCTCTCTCTTGAGGAATCTGTATAAGGACCAATTAGCAACAGTAAGAACAGACAGATTGGTTCAAGATTGGGAAAGGCATACGGCAGGGTTGTATAGTATAACCCAACCTATTCAATTTGTATGCAAAACACATCACGCAATATGCGGGGCTTGATTTTTTTTTGTCGTGTCAGGAGCATCTTGTTGTGAGAGAATTGGCCGTCTGCAAGGACGTTGCCCAGGGGGTGCCCGGATGATTTTTGATGTTTTATCATCCTTGTGGGAGGCTTCTCTCATGTCCCCACATGAGGAGCTGGAGCTGATAGAGAGAGCTCATCCGCCTCTCCCTGGACTCGAACCTGCGACCTGTCGGTCTTCAGTCCTGCCGGCACAGGGCTTTAACCCACTGCGCCACCGAGGAGCCTCCGGGGTTTGATGAATGCAAGGCTGGGGTTAAAATTGCTGGAAAAAACCTTAACAACCTTAAATATGCAATGATACCACATTGATGGCCGAAAGCGAGGAGGGGCTGAGGAGCCTTCTAATCAAGATGAAAGATGAAAGTGCAAGGGCTGGGTTGCAGTTAAACATAAAAAAACCCCAAGATTATGGCAACAAGACTGATTGATAACTGGCAAATAGAGGGAGAAAACATGGAGGCAGTGACAGACTTTGTATTTCTAGGTGCAAAGAATACACTCTAGCAGCGAAGATCCGCATATTAAAAGAAATGGTATTCCCTGTAGTAACCTAGAGATGTGAGGGCTGGACTATAGGGAAGGTTGAGCAAAGGAAGATAGATGTTTTTGAACTGTGGTGTTGGAGGAAAGTTCTGAGAGTGCCTTGGACTGCCAGAAGATCCAACCAGTCCATACTTCAGGAAATAAAGCCCGACTGCTCATTGGAGGGAAGGATAGTAGAGGCAAAGATGAAGAATTTTGGACACATAATGAGAAGACAAGAAAGCTTAGAGAGGACAATGATGCTGGGGAAAATGGAAGGAAAAAAAGGAAGAGGGGATGACCAAGGGCAAGATGGATGGATGGCATCCTTGAAGTGACTGGCCTGACCTTGAAGGAGTTGGGGGTGGTGACAGCTGACAGGGAACTCTGGCGTGGGCTGGTCCATGAGATCATGAAGAGTCAGAAGTGACTGAACGAATGAACAACAACAAATCCACCACACTGAAACAAAATGCTAGGAAATTAATGTTGCAACCTGATATTTATAGCCTAATTTGTTGCCATGTGGGAAGCTTAAGGGACTTTATAACCATCTCCCCCTTCATGCTACCCAAGAAGGTAGATGTAATTCACAGAGCTTTCTAAGAACATGCTGCAGGTCTCCATGGTGAGTGAACTGATCTGCCAGTGGGATCAATGCAATAACATATTCCAAACCTTGTAACTAGGTTTAAATATCTGTGGGTTGAAGGGTATTTTCTATTAATGCATCGGTATGAAATCCATGAAATCTCAAGTCTGTTATGAGGATGCCTTATCCTAACCCTGAAACTCAAGGTCACTTCCAAAATTTAAAATGGCTACAGGTAAAAGCATTCATCATACAAAAATGCAAAGCCAAATATTTATGTGAAAAAACTTATGTGCTGGTTAGAAGGGTGATGTGCGGGTCATGGCAAAGAACAATGACACAGTGTGCAGTTTCTATGGGAAAAGAAATACTGCATGATCCCCAAGTGGCTTAGCAAGTTAAACCACTGAGCTCCTGAACTTGCTGACCAAAAGGTCAGCAGTTTGAATCCAGGGAGCCGGGTGAGCTTCCGCCGTTAGAATAATAGAATCATAGAATCGAAGAGTTGGAAGAGACCTCATGGGTCATCCAGTCCAACCCCCTGCCAAGAAGCAGGAATATTGCATTCAAATCACCCCTGACAGATGGCCATCCAGCCTCTGTTTAAAAGCTTCCAAAGAAGGAGCCTCCACCACACTCCGGGTCAGAGAGTTCCACTGCTGAATGGCTCTCACAGTCAGGAAGTTCTTCCTCATGTTCAGATGGAATCCAGCATGATGACAGAAGCCCCAGCTTCTGCCAAGCTAGCAGTTTGTAAACATGCAAATGTGATTAGATACCGCTTCAGTGGGAAGGTAATGGTGCACCATGTAGTCATGCTGATCATATGACCTTGGAGGCATCTACGGACAACACCAGGTCTTCAGCTTAGAAATGGAGATGAACACCCCCCCCTCCCCGAGTCAGACATGACTAGACTTCATGTCAAGGAGAAACCTTTACCTTTAATACTACATGTCTGTTATTATCAAGAATGAAACTGCCAATATTATGATGCTTTTATACAACCCTGTGGTGGAAGAATAATGAATAATGAACACTGAATAATGAGCAGTTTTCTTCTAGTCAGTCATTACACTCCATAATAATATAATGGTGCTGAGAAAATTGGTGCAATGAGCAAACAAAATGATCGGGAAACTAATGAGACACCCCTGTGAATGGTTAGGAAATTTGGGGATCTTCAGCTTCTTAAGGAGAACATGACGCAGGCATACCGGATGATGTACACTAGTATGACAAAAGTCAGATAGAGAGATGCGTTTTCTCCCTGTTTCATTAACTGAGGATCTTTCCATGAAGTCAAATGGTACAAAATTCAGGGCAGAGGAAGTATTTGTTCACAGAGAACAGAGTTAAGTTCTAGGATTCATGACTTGAAGTATTGATTGCTGTCATGCTGGGTGGCATGAATAAGAAAAGTTATTAAGGCTATGGTATTAAAGACTACTGTAATGGCCATATACTATATCCATGACAAAAGATGCCATGTTTCCAGCAAAACATTTCACAATTGTGGGAAATGAGAGAAAGTGTAATTTCACCCAGATGGTTACTGAATGAACAGAAGTTTAGGATCAATAGACCTTTGGTCTTACCTAGCAGGGAGCTCTTCTTATGTCCTTCTCTGGTTATATTCAATATCCTCCCATTTTAAAAGCCATTAATCATAACTTTGGGGGCTCAGATATGACAGAAGATACCAGTTAATGGGAAATATCCCAGCTACTTTACTTGTCAGTGCAAAGGAAGGAGGAAAACGACGGCATCCAAGACAGCCTTATTTCAGTTGACTTTAATTCAGCTAGGATATCATCCTACATGCATGGCTATGGTCTGTATAAAAGTACAAGAAGCTATACTTGAAAGGCTTAGAAATATTACATTCTAAATTTAAAAATGTGTACTTATCTGACAAATTTGCATTAAGTATCTATGCAAACATATAGTCAAAGATTACTTCCTTGCCACATACAGATAGTATCTTCTTTTTGTTTGAGAGGAAGCATTATAGGATTAGCTGTTAATCTCATTTATGTAAGCAATGTCTAAGACTGAACACTTTTTCATGCATTACACTTCTCTTTGACAGAAAACACATTTGTGATTATCTTTCATTCTTTTCACCCAGTCAGTAAGTTTGAGATATATATTTATCTTTTAGGTCCAATCGGCAATGGTCCAAACTAGATGTAGGCTGGAATTTCATTGGGGGTTTACATATGTGGAAATGTAGTAGTTACAGTGCTGTGCAGTGAATCCCATCCTTATCCTCACAATCCTCATTTACTGTGCAGCAGTCACCACAGTTAAATCATAGAATCATAGAATAATAGAGTTGGAAGAGACCACATAGGCCATATAGTCCAACCCCTGTCATGCAGGAAAAGCACAATCAAAGTATTCCTGACAGATGGCCATCCAGCCCCCGTTTAAAAGCTTCCAAAGAAGGAGGCTCCACCACACTCCGATGCAAAGAGTTCCCCCAGGGGTGAGAAAGGCAGTAAATAAATACTGTAAATAAAGAGTTCCACTGTTGAACAGCTCATACAGTCAGGAAGTTCAGGTGGAATCACATTTCCTGTAATTTGAACCTGTTGCTCCTAGTTCTAGTTGCAAGGGCAGCAGAAAAGAAGTCTATTCCCTCTTCATATGACACCCTTTCACATATTTATACATGGCTGTCATGTCTTCTTCTCTTCTGCAGGCTAAACTTACCCAGTTCTTTAAGACGCTCCTCATAGGACATGGTTAGTCACCCTCCTCTGGACACTTTCTAGCTTGTCAATATCTCTTTTGAACTGTGGTGCCCAGAACTGGACACAGTATTCCAGGTGAGGTCTAATGAAGCAGAATACAAGGGCACTATGACTTCTCTCAATCTATACCAGTGGTTCTCAACCTGTGGCCTTCACCTCCCAGAAATCCTAACAGCTGGTAAACTGACTGGGATTTCTGGGAGCTGTAGGCAAAAACACCTGGGGACCCACAGGTTGAGAATCACTGATCTAGACACTATTCTCCTTTTCATGCTACCCAAAATACCGTTGGCCTTTTAAGATGCTGAATCACACTGTTGGCTCATAATCAACTTGTTGTCCATGAAGACTCCAAGATCTTTCTCACATGGACTATTATCGAGCCAGGCATTCCCCATTCTGTATCTTTGCATTTCAAAATGAGGTCTATTACCCCATCAATTAGTAAGCAGCTAACTGATGGTCATATCCTATCTCATGAGCAATTCTGGGGTAGTAGGCAAAAGCAGGACCCTGTCACAAATCCCCAATATAGCAGAGATTGCTCATGAGAGGGACAGTGGCACCATCCCATTGGTCACAGTCAGGCCCGTAGCGAGGGGGGGGGGGGGGTTAGGGGTTCAACCCCCCCCCCCCCCCGAAATTTTTAGGTTAAAAAAAATAAACCTGGTTTACTCATTAATTTTAACAGGTTTACTAATGAATTTGGTTAACTGGTTAACTTCCCCGCCCTCCATAGACCAGCACCCGGTGCGCCTCTGCTGCTGCCATCTCTGCCTCTCCTTTCCCCTCTCTCTCTTCTCTGAAGCAGCGTGGGGAGGAGCGTTCCTCCAGCTAGCCAATCGCCTTCGGCCTTGCGCCCCTTCCCAGCCTGATTGACAGGAGCAGGCGAAGAAGGCAGAGCCGGCCAAGGAGAGCCTGTCTCTTAAAGGGAACGCTCGTGATTCAATATACAGGGTTAGTCAAAATGCATAGGCCAATAAGCCATTCAATTGAATGGCTTATTGGCCTATGCATTTTGACTAACCCTGTATTTATTGTCTAGGGGCACCCTTAGAAAGGCATATATAAAGGGAACGCTCGTGATTCAATATATATATATATATATATATATATATATATATATATATATATAGAATCACGAGCGTTCCCTTTATATATGCCTTTCTAAGGGTGCCCCTAGACTTGTAGAATTGCTGCAGCTTGACATCCCTTTAAACTGAGCATTATGGGAGTTGTAGTTTTGCAAGGTCTTCAGCATGCACCACACTACAACTTACCAGAATTCCATAGCGTTATTTATTTATCGTTCCAGGGAACCGAACAGTTGTGTTACTTTTTTACAGAACAAACAAACATACATACATACATACATACATACATACATACATACAAAAGACAGAGTTTGCAAGCTTGGTAGTTGATTAAATGTCCTTTGACCAGTAGCTGGCCACTTGGAGTGCTTCTGGTGTTGCCACAAGGAGGTCCTCCATTGTGTATGTGGCAGGGCTCAGGTTGCATTGCAGCAGGTGGTTTGTAGTTTGCTCTTCTATGCACTCGCATGTTGTGGATTCCACTTTGTAGCCCCATTTCTGAAGGTTGGCTCTGCATCTCGTGGTGCCAGAGCGCAGTCTATTCAGCGCCTTCCAAGTCACCCAGTCCTCTGTGTGCCCAGGGGAGAGTCTCTCATTTGGTATCAGCCATCGATTGAGGCTCTGGGTTTGAGCTTGCCAGGTTTGGACTCTCGCTTGCTGAGGTGTTCCAGCGAGTGTCTCTGTAGATCTTAGAGAACTATTTCTAGATTTAAGTCGTTGACGTGCTGGCTGACACCCAAACAAGGGATGAGCTGGAGATGTCTCTGCCTTGGTCCTTTCACTATTGGCTGCTAATTCCCGGCGGATGTCAATGGTGCAATACTGGCTAAGCAGTGTAATTTCTCCAGTGGTTTAGGGTGCAGACACCCCATGATAATGGGGCATGTCTCATTAAGGGCCACATCCACTGTTTTAGTGTGGTGAGATGTGTTCCACACTGGGCATGCGTACTCAGCAGCAGAGTAGCACAGTGCAAGGGCAGATGTCTTCACTATATCTGGTTGTGATCCCCAGGTTGTGCCAGTCAGCTTTCGTATGATGTTGTTTCTAGCACCCACTTTTTGCTTGATGTTCAGGCAGTGCTTCTTGTAGGTAAGAACACGGTCCAGAGTGACTCCCATGTACTTGGGTGTGCTGCAATGCTCCAGTGGGATTTCTTCCCAGGTGATCCTCAGAGCTTGGGATGCTTGTCTGTTTTTTGACATGGAAGGCACATGTCTGTGTTTTACATGGGTTGGGGATCAGTTGGTTTTCCCTGTAATAGGCAGTTAGAGCACCTAGAGCTTCGGAGAGCTTGTGTTCAACCATCTCAAAGCTCCCTGCTTGAGCAGTAATGGCACGATCATCAGCATAGATGAAACTTTCTGTCCCTTCTGGCATTTTTTTCTGGCTACGGCCCTGGTCACAGTGAGTTAGAATTGGTGGACTTTGCTAGTTCCTATGTAGTCCCTAAACTATGGACTATGTAATGGACATGAATCTAGAAGAGACATTTCCTCAAGTGGTGTAAGACCTATGTATCCTACAGTCATTTAGCATGATTTGTTTTGTGATTGGTCATTGGAAGCTCAACATGGTCTTAATTTGCGGGTCTGACTCCATTCTGAGACAGAAATTGTGTTAATCACAAGGAATACTCTGCAAGACAAGGTTTTCATATGCTGCCACTGTATATCAGTGGTTGGTGCTCATTTGGAGATTTTCCATGCAGTGTTTCAGAATCACAAGGAAAACAGTGACACAAATTACAAGGGTGATTGCAGACCAAACATTGTGTATAGTTGATTTCAAGTGACAGTTGCATGATACAGGAAACAGGCCTGTCCTCAGGCAATATGCCTTGAAAGGAATGAGTAGCTGTTGCTAGTAGAGTGAAATGGGGAAAAAAACATGCTCTATGTTATTGCTGTTTTGAAATGTAAGCATCTCTAAAACAGAAGGAAGACTTTCCTGTCCAGTTAGGTAATCCCAGCAAAGCCGAGCCAGTGTTTCATCTGGTTCTTGGCTGAGTTGCAATTTGTAAGATCCTCTAGCAGTAATATCAAAAAGAATGATCCCGTAATAGTGATCTGCCTCAAAGGGCTGACAAGATGATGAGCACGGATTAGTTCTGCATATGCCTCTTATAAGAAAACCCAAAGCAGCCAAGAGGAATTAATGAGTCTAAACACGCTCCCCAAATATTGTATGAGAATACAATGCCCTCCACTGAACTTTCCTTATCCCTTCAGACTACCAGATGCAGAGAATGAATCTGAAGCAAGTGAGAGTAGAAACAGGAAATGAAGAAGATAAAGTGGGGTGAAGGGAGGCAAGGGAACACTGGGAAAAGGAGAGGCAGGCCAAGGAGTCAAGCATAATGGCAAGGGAAACATAGAAATTAAAACTGCTCTTACTCTCTCAATGCTGTGAAAGAAATGGCACATTAATGACATTTTTAGAAAACCCACCAAACCCTCCAGGTTACTGACTGCAATTCCAAATTGCAGTGAGCAGGCGAGTTCTTTCTCTCTTCCTGTTGTCCACTTTCTCCCCACACCAAACCCCAAGATCAGTTTCTAGCATTTCTAGACCCAGTGTCACTAAGCCATGACTTAGTTGAAAGATCTATACAGCCTGTCCAACATTTCATTTCTTTAGCTCTTCCACATCCCCTCCACCCACAAGAGATAAATATGTGAGCATTGGCCTTAGAGAACATGAGAGAAAAATATGTGTGTCCATGACTTCAAATTGCCCATCAGCTTATAGTGACCCTGTGAATGTTGTGCAGTTTTCTTAGGCAAGGAATACTCATGAGTGGTTTTGCTAGTTTCTTCCTCTGAAATATCGGGTTTGGTCTTTATTAGTAGTTTCTCATCCAAGAACTAAACAGGGCTGATCCTGCTTAGCTTAAAATATCTGATATGATATAGTGTCTTTAGGGTATTTAGAGAAAAATATACAGTAGGAATCTGAAAAACTGCACTAAAGTAATTCATCCCTCTTCTAACTGAGGGATGAATTACTTATTTATTTATTTATTTATTTATTTATTTATTTATTATTCAAACTTATATACCACCACTCCCCAGGGGCTCGGAGCTTTAGTGTCCCTTACTGTTAAAACAAGGGAAGGTAATTACACCGAGATGGTGACTAATTTTTTCTCCTTTACATACATTTCCTGAAGGGTTGCAGGGGGAGGTACCAACCTGAGAATAACATGATACAGTTTCTGGTTTCGGTTTTGGATTATGTGGGTAGTATCGATGAATCCACCCCAGCTATTTTGTTTATTTGGATCCTTTTAGGCCAATTTTAAGATTAAAAATAGAGAGTGTCAGAAGAAGAGTCTGGAAAGTATTTTTTCAATTCCTCTTGATACTCAACAGCCATCAATATTCTGTAAGTCATGCAATAAATACAGGTTCTTGTCACATTATTCTGAGAGACACCAAACATGTAGAAATGACTTCATTATTTACAGGGTGGTATTTCATTTCACCTCCAAACTCAAAGATTCTAGAGGGCATGATAGTCAATTACCAAGTGGGCTAAACATAATGGGTCTTGATATAAGTGGGTGACATAGGCCATAATTACCTATAAATTGTTGAATGGTCTTCTTAAACATATTTGTTTTGGGTCTGGTTTATTGAGCAAATATGTGGCTTCTGAAGGAACATTCAGCCAGTTAATAAGTATACTCTGTTCTATTTTATGAACATGTGAAAACAAAACAAAAGCATGGCAGATCCCAACAGTAAGGATGAAAAAATGGTCTACATTGATCCTACTTTTAGATGCACCTAGTGATTCCACAGCAGTAGGATAACCATTTCCAAATTGAGCATCATCAGTAAAAATACAGGTGGTGGGTAGGAGTTATTGGGCTTAACAAAAGTTATTTTGGTGCTTCACTAAATCTCAACCACTGTTTATCCCACTCTATTGTATGCTTTTTTCAAATATAACTTTTTTAAAAAGTTCATTCATTTTTATGGAGTAGATTACAGGCAAGCCATGTCAAAAAGGTACAAAGAGGTACAGTTTCATCTCTTTTGTAAATACAGCGTACCAACAGTTATCCAAATGCCCATAAAGCAGATGATGAATCATAGAATCATAGAATCAAAGAGTTGGAAGAGACCTCATGGGCCATTCAGCTTGATGATCCTGCCTTCTAGCCCTTCATCTAAGTCATTAATAAAGATGTTGAACAGGACCGGGCCCAGGACGGAACCCTGCGGCACTCCGCTCGTCACTTCTTAAGACTTCTGTCTTAATGGGGCAATGAACTTGTTCCAGGTTTTATTCTGAGTTATGCAGCCAGAGCTTTGTCCTATGCTCCAGATTTCACTTTCTTGGGTTTAAGCATGAGGATGACAATCATGATTACTTTAGTTGCAGGATGATGATGACTGATGATAATAATATTAGGCAGCTCCTTTAAAGATCAGAGTGAAGCCTAGAATGGTTTTCCTAGCCTACTGACATGCAACCTCATCAGATGGGCAAAATTGCCTATCCTATGACACTTCCACTTCACTTGAGGCAGCTCCCATCACACAACATTGATCTATTTCCAACAGGGCTCTGGGCCTCAAGTGAAGTGCAAGTGTTGCAGGAGGCAGCAGCACCAACAGTAACATGGGAGGCTGGAAATAATGGGAGGAAGTCGTGCAGCAATGCTTCCGCCCATGAGATGAGGTGAGGGGGAAGGCAGATGATGCGAGCAAAAGGTGGCAGGCTCTCCCCCCCCAAATTAGGTCCCACTGGATTCACTATGATGTGTGCCAAATTCCAGCCTTAATGTGTTAAGGTCTCTAGTAGACATGAATTGCCAGTGGACTGACCCCAATCTGTGTCGGTTTCAATTCATTGTTCAAGAATAGGACTAGGACTTCAGAGATATCCATGTTCAAGTCTTCACTGAACAGCGAAACTTACCAAATGATCTGGATTACATCTCCTGTGGCCTCACCTAGGAGGAAACAAACATTTACTATTTCTCATTTTTATATGCAAAACTGGGTGGATTTCTTTTAAATGGGAATTTAGGTTGTTTCTCCTGATTCCAGACACCAGTTCAAATCTCCATAGTTTTCTCTGTTTTATGCATACGGATGGCACTTCATGCTAAATGTGTACATTTTGTATATAACTTAAATTGCATGAGTGGAAAGATGCAGCACTGTAATCCATCACAGAAAAGCAAGCAGCCTAATTCAGATTGATAGTGGGTCACAGTGTCCTAGTCCACATTCCAGAGAGATGTTTTATTTGTGCATGTTTTTTTCCTCTTGTTTTTTGCTACCTTGAGTCCCAGATTTGGAGAAAAAGCAAGACATAAATCAAATAAACAAAGTGAAATAAAACCAACAATAAATCCAGCAGGTTGAAACAAGAGAACAGTTGAAAGGCTGAAGCATAACACTTCTTCCCCAATAGTTACCTTCCAAATTGGACTCTTGAGAGAGGCTTAAGGACCATATAGGATTTCTTTTTTGGTCCCTGGACATACTTAGGAGCATGATTTCCTTTCTATAGAGAGGGGGTGGCTTTTGAAACGAACCAAGAGGTAAATTAAACTACATTATTATGTCCTTTGAGCATCTTTTCCTGGTAGGGACAAGGCAAAAGATGCCTCCCCAATGTAGAGTATGTCCTTCAGGTGATTTGTTTGAAAAACAGAGAGGAAAGCTTCACATCAGTATTAAAATCATAGTCACTTGAGCAAATGATAAAAATACAATTTAAAAAGATTTAAAAACTTTTTTAAATGCCAGTAATTTATTTAATACAATACAGCACTCTTTAAAAATAACAAAATGTGGTACTGCCTCTTTTATGCACAGTTTGCTACTTAGAGAATAATTGTTATTGGCACTTTTGCTTTAAATATTATTAATTCAGGTTTGCTATCTCTTATCAAAAATGCTTGGAACCAGAGTTGTTTTAGGTTTTGGATTTATTCATTGATTTATTTTTTATTCTGAACACCTGTGCTTCCATATGCATTCATAAGGCAAAATTTGGGAGATGGGATCCGAGTTTAAACACAAACTTTATTTGTGTTTCTTTTACATCTTACAATGTCACTATCCCACCCACTCATCTGGACATTTTGGTTGGGATTCTGTGAGCCATGACCAAAAACTTATATATATGCAGACACAAGCGTGTCTGGCGGGGACGAGAAACAGGGCCTTCTCTGTGGTGGCCCCTCAGCTATGGAACTCCCTCCTAAGGAATATTAGATTGGCCCCCTCCCTCCTGACCTTCAGAAAGGGAGTAAAAACCTGGCTCTTTGAACAAGCATTTGGAAATGCAATGGAATAAATAACTATGAAATAGGAAAAATGAACATGGAATGACTAGACGATGCTGTTGGACAATGATTTCTAACTGGTGATGATAGGTTTTTAATGGTTTTAATGGTTTATATGGTTTTTATAACATTAGGTTGAATGTTTTTAACTGTACTTTATGAATGTATGGCATCAAATTCTGCCAATTTTTGTAAGCCGCCTTGAGTGACCGTAAGGCTGAGAAAGGTGGGCTACAAATGCCGTAAACAAACAAACAAACAAACAAATAAAGAGGACTTTGAGGGGAAAAAAGATCTGTCTGTCTGTATGAAGACTAAATTGCCTTTTAAAATGTATGATGTTCATCCAGTGACTGATTTCATAAAAAAATGAAACCATTTAACAAAGGTACATAGTGTGAATGTATTGTTCATTCAGAATATTGTGCATTATTAGCTTGTGGAACTATCTCTTTAGAAGGTATTTTTCTAGCCATTAGAGATGCCAAAAGGAGACATCGAATTGCTCAGACTTGTGCCATACTTTGAATGGTCTCCTGCTGAGCTCAGTACAAAGGAGAAGTAAATGTCTCTGGCATTTTGAAGCCTGGGCTCCGATGTACTCTGCCAGTTTATGTTACTGTCACCTACACTTACATTCTTGAATCAGAAAGGAAAAGAAAAACATGCAAAAAGGGGACTTGGTGAATTTTGACAGTAAGTATTATTCAGTCCTTCATGCTTAAGCTACCAGAAGGGCATCGGACACTTGCATAGCATACCAGAAGATCTGTTGAGGTGAAGGATCTTAGCTGTACAAGTTTGCACATTTATTTACCATCCAAAAAAACTTTGGATTTGATGGGCCTGGTATATTGAAATGCCTTTATGTGATAGCACGTTCATTGTTCAATCTACGGTAGCTGGAGAATTTCATTTAGTCTGCTTTTTAAAGTGAAATGACCTGATTCATGGTTTTCTGAACTTGCTCATAACATAAAGCATAGATGTCCTCTCAATCCACTGAATTTTGTGAGGATGTTCTCAGTTCAATAGTCTTCATGAATATCAATTCAAGTATATCAGGCAAAGAGCGATATAAAAAGGTGTATTTCAGGGGACAATACATAGAAAAATGATTGCTTCGAGAAAGATGGATTAAATGAGATCATAGAAGTAAGCCAAACACCCCTTCTGGCATCTCTTCATTCGTCTGCTATATTTAGCTGTGTAAGTAAGAGACTGTGAAAGAAGTGTGATCATAAAAGTTTCAGAGAGAGAGGAAGAGGGCTGGATTATGCTCACTGAGCTCTGTCATGCAATCTGGAGCAAGAATATCACCAGAGCTTTCTAGTTACTGTTCATATGAGGAAGGATGATATGAGAACACTAGGCTAATAAGAAGCCAAAGCTTAATGCTAGTAAGGAGAGGTGCAAGCATTTGCTCGCCCACCAGTGAAATCATGAGACAACACCACAGTGTGGGTTAACTATGGGCAATTGGTATTATATGCTACCAATCAATTTCTGTGTGACCTGCCAACCAAATTTAAGCACTCTCTGGCTGGCCCTGCCCACAACAAGTCCCAGCTGGGACTATTTGTCTCTCCTTTCACCAGAAGGGAGCAAAGTGCTTTTCTGCCCCCATGCAATTTTGGGCAGAGAAGGCTAAAACTCTAATAAAACTACAATTCTCATGATTTCATAGCATGGAGCTATGACAGGTAAAGTGTTTTCAAACTGCATTAATTCAACAGTGTAGACGTCACCTGTCTCCAGCTGTATACAATTACCCAATACAAATGAATGAGGAAAGACTGGTGATCCGGGGTCATGCATGCTGATTCAAATTTTGTTTCTGGATAGATCAAGCTCAGATTGTTCTGGACAGAATGCCCAATTATGAATCTCCAAATTGGTTGTTAACCAAATCACGTAGGCCATGCCCATTCCTAGTATTGATTGCCAATTTTTGAACACTCCCATTGGTGCAGTATGAAAAAGCAAACTCCTGAATTAGCTTCAGCATATAATGTGATTTCTTTTTTTATTTTTCTCCTCATTCCCAGTCCTTCACAGAATGTGCACTTCTGAATCTTAATTGGCTTTTCACTCATTTTCCATTCTTTCACTTATTCATGTTATTTGCTGCATACTGCATTCATAACAGGCTAATAAGAAGCCAAAGCTGTATAAGTCACAGACCAAGTGCAATTTAGACAATTCATATACTTTCCAGCATAATTATTATTGCTTTGTAGTCACTGGAGTACTGCAGTTCTGCCTCCCATTTTCTTACTCCTTCTCCTAATAATCTTGACTGCTAACCCTCTGACTGCTATTACTCTGATTTCACTGAGATTTTAACATCAGATTATTTGTGTACACACACAGTGCCATTTCCTACCATTTCAAATGTTTTGCTACGGGAGCTAATGATGTTACATGCATATGTATCTAATAAAGCTTGACAGCTGCTCTTTCTAGGGAGCAGGAAAATGGTTCAAGGAGGATGAAGGGGATATTTAGTTCTTTCTTTCCATCTGTATCTTGAGTCACTTCCTGCCTCCCATGGGCTTTGAAATAAACCGGAATCAAAAATGCCTCCCTTGTTCTCCGGCTGCAAGTTATTGTGTGGATACAGCAAGACACGTTGTTGTTCATTCGTTCAGTCGTCTCTGACTCTTCGTGACCTCATGGACCAGTCCACGCCAGAGCTCCCTGTCGGCCGTCACCACCCCTGGCTCCTTCAAGGTCAGTCCAGTCACTTCAAGGATGCCATCCATCCATCTTGCCCTTGGTCGGCCCCTCTTCCTTTTGCCTTCCACTTTCCCCAGCATAATTGTCTTCTCTAGGCTTTGCTGTCTCCTCATGATGTGGCCAAAGTACTTCAACTTTGTCTCTAGTATCCTTCCCTCCAGTGAGCAGTCGGGCTTTATTTCCTGGAGGATGGACTGGTTGGATCTCTTCGCAGTCCAAGGCACTCTCAGAACTTTCCTCCAGCACCACAGCTCAAAAGCATCGATCTTCCTTCGCTCAGCCTTCCCTAAGGTCCAGCTCTCACATCCGTAGGTTACTACAGGTAATGCCATGGCTTTGACTAGGCGGATCTTTGTTGCCAGTGTGATGTCTCTACTCTTTACTATTTTATCGAGACTGGACATTGCTCTCCTCCCAAGAAGTAAGCGTCTTCTGATTTCCTGGTGTGAGGAAGTATTAATCTTCTTTAATGCCACTAATATTCCGTGAGGAACCTTCTTTTAGATATCAATTAAACTGCCACCAATATGTTTAGAGACGCTGGTTTATGTCTCTGTTTATCTTTAGTTGTGTTGTGAGGTGACTTTGGTAGTGTGGAATGCACCAAGCATAAAAGCAATGGAGGAGGCAGGTTTGAAATACAAAGAGAATAAGTTTTATTGTTAACAGAACGTAATTGTTGCAGTTTTGAGAATTTGAACTTGGCACAAGGCTTGATGTTACAAAATGGCTGGTTTGAGATACATTCAGGCTTCTGATGTTACAATTCTACAAACTCCTTCTTTAGTGAAGTGCTTATACTACTTCAGAGTTCCCTATTGTGAATGTCCACACTGTTTGCCCTATACTCGGAACAAACCACTGATCACCAGTCTTTCCTTACTGGCGATCCTTAAAACCCCCTCTGTTAGATTCTTTTAACCTAAGCAATCTAACAAGGTAGCACCTTCAGCTCTCTTGCTGAAGAAATATTCACAAATTCTAAGAACTACTGAATTCTCACAGCTTCACAACCCAGAGCCCTAATTGACTCTGAACCTCTTCCCCGGGTCTCATCCACCGGACTGAATATTAACTGACGCTTTCAAACCTTTTATTCCTTAAACTCCGCCCACCTCCTCTGAGGCTTTGTTACCATGGCAACCTATCTCTTACAGTTAGGCCATAGCAACTAATGTAAACCCTAAATACAGTTTAAACACAGTACATTAAACACTCTATAATAAACATTTCTCTACACCTGGCCACAGTCTGCATCTGCAGTAATCTTTGCGCCTAGAAATACAAAGTCTGTCACGGCCTCCACATTTTCTCCCTCTATTTCCCAGTTGTCAATCATTCTTGTTGCCATAATCTTGTTTTTTTTTATGTTTAGCTGCAACCCGGCTTTTGCGCTTTCTTCTTTCACCTTGATTAGAAGGCTCCTCAGCTCCTCCTCGCTTTCGGTCATCAGAGTGGTGTCATCTGCATATCTGAGGTTGTTAATGTTTCTTCCAGAAATTTTCACCCCAGCTTTGCATTCATCAAGCCCCGCACATCGCATGATGTGTTCTGCATACAAGTTAAAAAGGTTGGGTGAGAGGATGCAGCCTTGCCGTACGCCTTTCCCAATCTTGAACCAGTCTGTTGTTCCGTGGTCAGTTCTTACTGTTGCTACTTGGTCCTTGTACAGATTCCTCAGGAGAGAGACAAGGTGGCTTGAGATGCCCATCCCACCAAGAACTTGCCACAATTTATTATGATCCACACAGTCAAAGGCTTTAGAGTAGTCAATGAAGCAAAAATAGATGTTTTTCTGAAACTCCCTGCCTTTCTCCATTATCCAGCGAATATTGGCAATCTGGTCTCTGGTTCCTCTGCCTTTTCTAAACCCAGCTTGAACATCTGGCAACTCTCGCTCCATGTATTGCTGGAGTCTTCCTTGCAGGATCTTGAGCATTATCTTACTGGCATGAGAAATAAGGGCCACTGTACGGAAGTTGGAGCAGTCTTTCACATTTCCCTTTTTTGGTATGGGGATATAACTTGATTTTTTCCAGTCTGATGGCCATTCTTGTGTTTTCCATATTTGCTGGCATATGGCATGCATCACCTTGACAGCATCATCTTTTAAGATTTTAAACAGTTCATCTGGGATCCCGTCGTCTCCTGCTGCCTTGTTGTTAGCAATGCTTCTTAAGGCCCATTCAACCTCACTCCTCAGGATGTCTGGTTCTAATTCATTCACCACACCGTCAAAGCTATCCTCAATATTATTATCCTTCCTATACAGATCTTCTTTATAGTCTCGCCACCTTCTCTTGATCTCTTCAGCTTCTGTTAGGTCCCTGCCATCTTTGTTTCTTATCACACCAGTTTTTGCCTGAAATTTACCTCCAATGTTTCTAATTTTCTGGAAGAGGTCTCTTGTCCTTCCTATTCTGTTGTCTTCTTCCACTTCCATGCATTGCTTATTTAAAAATAGTTCCTTATCTCTTCTGGCTAACCTCTGGAATTGCGCATTTAACTGGGCATATCTCCCCTTTTCACGGTTTCCTTTTGCTTTCCTCCTTTCTTGGGCTACTTCCAGTGTCTCAGCAGACAACCATTTTGCCTTCTTGGTTTTCTTTTTCTTTGGGACGTACTTTGTTGCCGCCTCCTGAACAATGTCTCAGACTTCTGTCCATAGTTCTTCTGGGACTCTGTTTACTAAATCTAGTCCTTCAAATCTGTTCTTCACTTCCACTGTATATTCGCTAGGAATGTTAGTGAGATCATATCTAACTGGTCTGTGTATTTTCCCTAATCTCTTTAGTTTTATTCTAAATTGGGCAATAAGAAGTTCGTGATCTGAGCTACAGTCAGCCCCAGGTCTTGTTTTCACCGACTGGATGGATGTCCGCCACCTTTGGCTGCAAAGGATGTAGTCAATCTGATTTCGGTGCTGACCATCTGGTGAAGTCCATGTGTAAAGCCGTCTTTTAGGTTGTTGGAAGAGAGTGTTTGTTATACACAGCGAGTTTTCCTGGCAAAATTCTATCAGCCTGCGTCCCCCAGACCATGCTTGCCTGTGATCCCAGTTGTCATTTGACTTCCCACCTTGGCATTCCAGTCTCCTGTAATGAAAATAATGTCTCTTTTTGGTGTATTATCCAGTAGGTCCTGCAGATCCTCATAGAACTGATCTACTTCTGCTTCTTCAGCAGCTGTGGTTGGGGCGTATATTTGGATCACTGTGATGTTGAAAGGCTTTCCTTGCACTCGAATTGAGATCATTCTGTCATTTTTTGGGTTGTATCCAAGCACTGCTTTAGTGAATTTCTTATTAATTATGAAGGCTACTCCATTTCTTCTATGTTCCTCTTGTCCGCAGTAGTAGATCTGGTGGTCATCTGATGTGAAGTGGCCCATTCCAGTCCATTTCAATTCGCTGAACCCCCAGAATATCTATCTTTAGTCTTGACATCTCGCCAATAACAACATCCAAATTGCCCTGGCTCATAGATCTTACATTCCAGGTTCCTATGGTGTGTTGATCTTTAGAGCATCAGATTCATCGTTCACCTCCAGTACCGTCGGCCCCTAGCCTTCCTTTCGGCTTTGAGCTAGCTGCGTCATCACATCTGGGGCTAGTTGAACTTATCCTCTGCTCCTGCCCAGTAGCATTTTGGCCATCTTCTGACCTGGGAGTCCAATCTTCCAATGGCATACCGACATATCTCTGGTTGTACTGGTCCATTTAGTTTTCTTGGCAAGGATACTGGGGTGGTTTGCCGTTGCCTTCCCCAGGGATCACGCTTGGTCTGACCTCTCTGCCACGACCGTCCTGTCTTGGGTGACCCTTCACAGTTTCACTCATGACATCATTGAGGTGCTCAAGCTCCAGCGCCACAACAAGGCGGTGATCCTTTGCTGGAGACAGCAAGACACATTTTCCAAAATTTCAGAGTGGGTTGAAGGGAGGGGAGGGTGTACAGGAAAGAAGAAATAAATTTCCTAGGGTTTTTTTTTCAGTGCAACCTAGTTTCTTCACTCTCACAAAAAGTGATGGAAGAACAGACATAGAATAGCTATCTCTTATGGGCTGCCACACCTCCCCATGTCTCTGAAATTATTCTAAATACAAACTGATATTAATATATTTTCAAAATCCATTGTCTGTTGTTGAAACAAGAATGTAATGTTGTTGGGTGCCTTCAAGTGAGCTCCAATTTCTGGTTACCCAAGCACAGGGATTTGGTTTTTTTTAGGTACGATCTTTTCAGAGGTAGTTTGTCAATGTCTCTGCTCAAACTGAGAGAATATTTGCTCAAGGTACCTAGTAGGTTTTTATGACTGAGCAGGGATTTAAATCCTGATTTCCTGGAGTCTAATCCAACACTAAAACCACTACACTATGGTACAATTCTCATTACAAATTGGAAGCCACTTTGGGTCCCCATTGTGGGAGAAAAGCGGCATATAAATAAAGAATTATTATTATTATTATTATTATTATTATTATTATTATTACAGCCATATTGGCTCTTGAAAGAGAATGCCTTCCCCTCCAAAAATTTCTTGCCTTTGTTTTTCATTCTGCTCTTTTCTCACTATCATCTGTTTCCTCTTAGAAAAGGTCAATTCAGCAACAGTACCCACAAGAGAAGCAATTCACAACACCTAACTGAAGAAGCCATTAAAGTGACTATATGAAAGGTTCCAATTCCAAACAAATCCTACATGTTGTGGGGCAATATCCAACCTCATCATATGCTGGCTGTCCCTCATTTCTACACACTTTAAAATCATTTTAAAGACAAGATTCCCATGGACCCCATTGAACAATGACAGAGAAGTTCTCCCAGTTGTCTGTGGGACTCTTTAAAGTCTCACAAGTGTGTATGTAGAAACTGACTCCAGAGTTCCCAATTCACATAGTAATGGCCAAAGGCACTTATTTCAAGATGGGATAGGAACTGTCAGATTTCTACATTTTATATTGTTTTAGTGATGTGAAAGGGTAGATGTTCTTGTGGGCAGTCTTGAAATGTGCCTTGATGCTCTTTTCATCATAGATGATATTGCATGCAACATTTTTTTTAATTAAAAGCTTATTCAGAAAATTTTGATATATCGCTACTTTGCTATACCTATATTTTTCCTTTTTGTAGGCCTGGGATTTTCCCATTTGGACATCGTGTGTTATTGTTCCTTTTCCCCCTTTTCTAAAAAAAATGGAAATACCAGAGATGTTCTTCAAAGTCCTTGAAGCATTAACCAGTAGCTCATAGGACATTAATTTTGATTTTGGATTTCTGCAGTTGTGAGGTTTCCCTTTTTTATTGAAAAAAAAAGCAGAATTGGTGGAGACTACACTTTCCCATGTGATAGCTCTGTAAATGGATGATTTGTCTAGAAATGGAATCCTTCACGTGTGATGAGAATGAATAAATTATCTGTTTTTCTTAAAAATGAAAAACCATAAAACGCAATGATAAGAAGAAATTTCCCTTCACTTTCTGTCCCAAATGGTCCATAAAGAGAAATGCATTCTGATAAACAAGTTCTTTCAGACTTATTTACAGCCTCATCACACTAGAACATGGATCCACACAGCTGCATAAAATCCACATTGAACTGGATTATATGGCAGTGTGGACTCAGATAATCCAGTTAAAAGAAGATATTGTAGATTACCTGCCTTGATATTCTCGGTTATATGGCTGTGTGGAAAGGCCCCTAGTAAGCTTTTTCTGAATGCTGGGATGGGCCACTGCCTTGTAGTAGTAGAGTCAGCTTAGTTACATATAGTAATAATGAATATAATTAATAAACTCTGGGATTGTGTCCAAACTTTAGCAAAACTGTCCAAGGTATTGATACTAGTGGGAGGGTGGTGGTGCATAGACTCCAGCACCTGTGATAGATTCTTTAAAGCTAAATACGTGATGCTCAGCTTATTAGTTAGCTGTGATTGTTTTTGTTGCTGTTGCTGTTGTTGTTGTTATTGTTGTTATCTTTATTTATACCTTGCCTTTTTCCCCGTAGGGACTCGAGGTGGCTAACACTCCACACTAGGCAAATTTAAAAGATGCAATACAAAAGTTAAAAAGCAATTAAATAGTAGCAGTGTGGTAAAAACAATTAAAATACTGTAGATATACTTAATTGCATTTAAAACTCAGATTCTCCCCAAACCCACCCACAGCATCCCCTGAATTAAAACCACAGCACCACCAGAACTAATAGTAAAAACCTTCTTCTTTAAAAGCCTGCTTGAATAAAAAGGTTTTAGCCTGCTGCTAGAAGGACAGCAAGGAGGGGACCATTCTGGCTTCCCTGGGAAAAGGGAGATCCAGAATCAAGGGGCAGCCACTGAGAAGGAATGCCCACTCTCTCATTTCCATCAACCATGCATGAAATGCAGGTGGGACCGAGAGAAAGACCTCTCCTTATGATTTCAGGGCCTGGGTGGGTTCATACAAAGGGATGTGGTTGGCCTAGTAACTTGGACCTGAACCATCTAGGGTTTGCCATGTGATAATCAGTACTTTGAATTGTACCCAAAAACAGACTGGCAGTCAGTAGAGCTGCTGCAACAGGGGGGTTGTCCACTCCCTGCAGCCAGCCCCAGTTAGCAACCTGGCTGCAGCTCTTTGAACAATCTGAAGTTTCTAAGCACTCTTCAGAGACAGCCCCACACAGAACGCATTACATTAATCCAGGATGTAACTAAGGCATGTACCACCAGACCTGGCTTCTCAAGGAACGGGTGCAGTGGTTGCAGGATGGCAGCACAATCAAGAAAGATATCAAGAAAGACCTCATTCTGGTACCAGGGGTAGTCTTCTTCCCAGAGCTCTCCAGGGCCTAGGAGGTTTTTTTTTAGAGGCAGATGTACCAGCCAATGATTTCAGTTCACCCTTTGAATTCACTCTACTGGAATTACCCACATTGCAAATTTCCACTCCAGTTGGGTGGTCAAGTATTTATTCAGGTGCAGAAGGAGCTATCAGGCAATTATCTTCAAGGTTCATCTCCTTCCCCCTCCCTATATTGTGCTATGTAGTGTTTGTGCCACAATTTCATGTGGTTGTTGGCATGGATCAGGGACTGGGTGACTATGTAGCAGGCATTGGTAGCATATGGAGAGAGTGTATTTGGGGACTCAGGGGTTGTCATATTGAGATGGCATCACTCCATTGGGGGAGGATGTTTATAGCCTGAGGGATGTGAGGATCCACTGAGCATTTACATAGTATTATATGTCATCCCAAGGGATCCAGATCTGGGATAGAGCTGCAGGCTCAATCAATCAACAACAGGTTGGTTGATACCTGGAGTAAGGCCTATGTCTGAGTGAATCCCAGCTACAGTTCTAACAAAATAAATTTGTGACATAATTTTTCCAGTTTTTCATAAGGTGACCCCATTTACACTGCCATATAATGCAATTTGAAATGGTAGTTTAACTGCTTTGAACTGTATTACATGAATCTACTCTGACCATATAATGCAGTTCCAAACTGGCAGGGACGAGAGATAGGGCCTTCTTGGTGGTGGCTCCTCAGCTGTGGAACACCCTTCCCGTGGACATCAGACTGGCTCCTTCCCTGATGATATTCCACAGGAAATTAAAGACCTGGCTGTTCAAGAAGATGTTCGAACAAGAAGTGCAATGATTGGTAATTGACTATAGGAATGGAACAACGGAAAATGATACTGGATTGTGGTTTTGACGATGAGACAACGCGGAATGGCTTTTGTAGTAATGATGATGTTTTTTGATTATGATGTTTTTTGTTACTGATGGACTGTGGATTATTTTATATTGTGTCTTGTATTCTGAACCTTGTTCCTTCTATGTTGTACACCGCTGTGAGTCACCCCTGGGCTGAGAACAGCGGTATATAAGCAAAGTAAATAAATAAATAAATAAATAAATAAATAAAATCAAAGTGTTGGTGGGGCTTGAGTAGTCTGTGTTTACTATGCATAGTGGATTTCTCTCTTGCACAAACAAATGAAATCCAAAACAAATTCATTGCCCTGCTGGTACAATCCAAACTCTTAAATAGCACAAAATGATAAAACTATTTTCCATCCCTAAGGTATCTGGGATTTCATTCTGCATTTAGAATTATCAGCCAGATTTAGAGTCCTTGACCCTCAAAATAATACTGATTATACATTTATATCTCTTCTTTTCTTTATGTAAAAAAAAATCCACTATGTTATTTTGCTTCCTGCTGTGATTCTCAAGTTTTCCCCCTCATCCATTCAGCACTCCGTATATGTATGTTTTATGAATAGTGTTTGTAAAGCTGATGTAAAATCTAACCACTTTATGGCAGAGGTCATGAAATATTGAAAGGTTTAACCACAGCTGCAAGATAAATAAGCATTTCTCCCACAGGCTTAAGAGCCAGCTTGTTCATATACACAACTTGGCTTCCTCCGTTATACAGGGACAAATTGTGCCCTGCTGTTTGGAATTAATTTGTCACAGAGGTAAGAAGGGTGGGGCCAGGATAAAGAATTAAAAACATAGCAGCATAGATGCCTGGCACAGAATACAAGGACACATCACTCTTTCAAGATGTTCTAAAATTATCCAAAACATAAAATGTGAGGGAAAGAAAATTAACAGTATAATATACTTTATGTCACAATCAGCTTAGTTTTTTAGTTAAAGCTAAACTAGTTAGTTTAGGTATGTGGCAGTTCTATTTGAATTTGTATATTTATTTCCAGTCAAGTGCCCTGAAGAATATAAATTAACCTTATTGAAATTAAGCCTTTGGCTTTGCATAATTAACAAAAATAAACTCTGCAATTATTTTTAGTGCAAATCTTTTAAAATGTTATATTTTATATTTAATAGGAAGAAAATAAGCAAGGAAAACATTGGCCTGAGTGAGAAGAAACTAGGAATTTTCTGAGACACACTTGATGACTAGGTAAATCAGGGATGGGCAACAGTAACCCTCCAGATATTTTTCGGCTAGTTCTCTCAACAGTCTTAGTCAACACTGCCAAAAGATAAGGATTGTAGGAACTGCAGTCCAAAAGCATTTCATGGGCTACATCGTTTACATCTGTTTGAACTAATTTCACTGAGACATTTGAATGCAATTGATGTAAACATTACCATAAGCAAGGAAAGGGTATCTATATGGACAGTTTGTACAGACACAGAGATGCAGAGAGAGAGAGAGAGAGAGTTCAAACACCTATCCAAAGGCAAAATAAACACAATCATGTGGATTCTGTCATTAATCCCAGGAATTTAGTAGTACAGTAACCCTTCTTTTCACACTTGTGTAATTCCGCAACTATGATGCTTTGCTATTCTGATAATCCTGTGGCTGGATTTCCTGCTGAATGACAAATTCACCTTTCCACAGCTCTGTAGCTATGCCATTTTTTCAATATTTTAAATGAAAACTTCACAATTTTTCAATGTTTATTTTAAATCAAACTTTTACTTTTTTTTCTTTTTTACTTGAAGAGAGAATGCAGGAGAGGGGGAGAGCCAGACAATCTCATCTTTTACATTACTTCTGTCAGTTGTATATAGTTAAGACCTCAACATACAACAATTTTTAACATCCTAGGATGCTGTCACCCCAGTTGAGCGATGGAGCCCTATGCCACCCATCACACAATGTAACCTCACTTCCATTGGGGCTCCTTTGCCCAACTCAGGTGGCAGCGTGGTAGAACGCAGCACCAACAACATGGCTACCATGGGGACAAGCTGTACAGTGATGCTTCCCCATGTGTAATGGGGAAGTCTTGCTGGGAAGCATGGGATGCCAGGATTGCCCCACTGTCTTACTGATTCACCAGAAAGGCTGGGAAATCGGCATGAGGGACCTCATCAATATGACAAGACCCTAAGTGTTACAGATTATAAGGTAACAGAGCTAAAGGAGTCAATGTTAGTGCTGACTTGTACAAAAGGGTGTGTATACATTCTTGTATTTGGTTTAAAAATGTTTTAGTACTAGTGATGTGTGCACACATGTGATTAATAATTATTTCCCCCATCTTCTTTCAACCACTAAATACTCCAGTTACTGAGTTATGTTTAAGTTAAGTTGAATACAGATGGAAAGAATATTTGTCACTTTAAAAACCTTGATTTCTCAATGCTTGATAAACCATTAGGAACAATGGTGCTACAATGCTCATGGAGGCTGGAAAGCAGTGACAACGCTTCCCCACATGTGATGGGGAAGCATCAGCTGCTGGCGAGGTGGGGCGTGGGGCACCAGGATTGCCCCTCTGCCCTCCAATTTGCCACAGAGGCTGGCGAATCAATCGAGAGGACCTCATTAATGTGATGAGTCCCTAGATGGTGTTTATATGCACCACAGAGGTTGGCTTTGACCCAGTTCCAGGATCTGCAGTATCTGTGGCTTCAGGGCCCTAGAGAAATAAGGTATTCCCACCCTCAACCAGCATTGCATTGTGGATTGCCAGTGCACTTGTCCCTTAACTGCTGTCAGTGTGTAATGTCTAATGATGCATATTATGGGCTCTATTTTGGAGTATACTTCAATTTTGCTCATCCTAGTTTAAAACCCTTAATGTGCATCATTGTGCATGTACTGTATCATGTAAACATTGTGCTGCCAAACTGTCTACAAACTTCCTTAACTGGTCAGTTTAGATGTACCTCTTGTTTCTATCTCTGACCACTCATAGTTGTGAAGTAAAAACCTCTCAGTTTTAATTTTGATGCCTTTCTTTAGACCCCAAATATGTCTGGCATTCCATTAGTTATGATAGCATAAGTTCAATGAATATTATCATAACCCATTTTTTCAGTTGTTGTCGAGACTGGAATTCTTTTCCATCATGCAAACTTTTAAGGAATGCTGTTCCCCTAGATGACATTTCCATGTTGCTGGAAGGTGAGAAATCAGTAGTTGGATGTGATGCCAGGATGTTTTCAGTAGTTGGATGTGATGCCAGGATGACATCTGTTGGGACCTCTGAAGAACCCCTGTAGTTCCTTGCAGATGCCATTGTTTTCTGTGCCTTTATTTCTTTGAAACTCCCTGCATGCTTTGCAAAAGTGTGAATTGTAAAGGCGAGGTGCCTTTTCCTCCTTGTTTTGGGATGTGTATGAAAATGCTACTTTTGTTGAAACTACCAAAGCCGTCCTGAGTCCCCCCTTGGGAGTAGTGAAGTGATGGGGTAGAAATATCAGAAATAAATAATAATAAATAAATTCAACATAATTCTCTTCCAAGCATACATTTATATGACAAAATAGAACCAAAAAGAAGCACTATGGGGAGCACCAACACCCTTGGCATCTGCTGGGATTTGGTTCCAAGACCCTCTCATAGATACCAAAAATCTGTGAATGCTCAAGACCCATTAGGTACAGTTGTTTAGTAAAATGTTTCCCTTATATAAAATGGTAAAACAGAGGTTTGATTTTGAGATTTTTCAATTTTTGTGTGGGTGGGGGGATTTAAATATTTAAATAGTGTAACCTATGAATACAGAATCAGTGGATATGAACGACTGACTTAATGTCAGCTCTGGGGGTGACGTTACAGGAATGCTACTTGACAAACGTGACCTCAACAGATTCGTGCAACTTATCATCATTTCTCATTCACCTATAATGAGAATTACTCTCTGCTTTAGGATTGGCATGGGCAACCAGCTTCATAGCTGCAAGGTGAACAGACTTAGGGAAAACTTTTCTATGGGGTGGGCCACACTGTGAAATATGCTACAAATCATGTCTGTAAGACAGAAGACCTTTACGTTTGCATCAGTACTCAGTCTCCATGCTAATATGTGTCACAGTGAACCTAAACCAAAGCAGGATCTTTCTTTAGCTGTTTCCGATTTTTAAAAAACATTTACTTCCTATACAAGTTCATATCATTCTTATTAAGGATGTTTTCCTTGTGATTCCGTTTGACAGGTGGGAGCTCCACATTGCTGGATGTCATTTTCCTAGTTCAGTTATGAGCCGGGTTTAATAGGCAGTGATTAAAATCATTATTATTGTAATAGCACCAATGCTTAGTTCAGGGAGCTATTATGCTAAGTTGTGTACGCAAACCAGGAAAATAATGGCTCATTTTCCAAAGGTCTTTAAATGCTAATGTAAAGAGCAAAGATGGTGAAAGAGGGGAAAGTGTTGTTATATCTGCTTAACAGTTGTATAGTGCAGTGAGATTTTTTTTCCCCTCTGTCTAAATTTACACTTGAAATTTGGAGGTGATCCTTAGAATATATTATGAGTCCCAGCTGAGCACATTGACCATAATGTCCTTGGAATCCATTCTGCATTCTTCATTTGGCAGTTATGAATAGCATTTGGGACAAAATAAATGATCAGAAACTCCATTAATATTGAATTAATCCCCAAAATAGATTTAGAATGTAGTATCAGCTCAAAAGAAAATGCCCTCTTGGACCTACTTGTTATTATGTACTGATAATGTATTGTTTGGTTTGGCAGATTCCAGAAATGTTAGCTGTGGCTGTATTCTGGTGCTTCCTACTTTTACAAACGAACAGCAAAAGTTGTCATGTGAAAGCTCCTACTTTAATTCAGATGTAGCCAAGCTCTGCCCTTTGAGCCTCATGAGATTCACAGGAACTTCAGCTACAATTTTTTGTTACTCCCAAAACAAAGAGCTTGGACAGAATTGAATGAAAATTACCCCCAGCAGGCGAAGGACAGAAAAAGAATGTGTTCTTCTTGTAGGATTTCATCCTTTCTATTTAAAGGGGGAATATGTTATTAAAATGAATAGGGGTTAGATTGTCAACTTAGAGATTCAACATAAAAAAATAAAGAAAAGGCAAGAATCTCAAGAATTCGACAAGATCCACAGCAAAGCTGGCCTCATCATACAGTAGACTAAAGCAAGCAGCTGTCACAGCATATTTTCTGTGTCCTAAATTACAATTATATCTTAGATAACAAAGACATTGACAAAGAAGTTCCCTTTTCCCTCAAAAAATATGTTTATGTTGCTCAGTCCCCTGTTTAGCTGGAAGTTTTCTTTATCAGCATGAAGAGGAAGGTGAAAGGCATTTTTGGTGTCAGGTTGCTACACTGTGTCGGTAGGAGACAATGCAATAAAACGAGAGCTGGGAAAGAATTGAATTCTACTCTTTTCAATCTTGATATAGATGTCTGTGCCTGCCTCAAATAGGCAAAAGTAAATAGCAGCTTCCTCCAGAATCCCTTACTGAGTATGTGTGGACAACAAAAGAGAAGAGAAAGGGATTATGCTGTCACACTAGCTATTCCTGGCATGTAAAAAAAAAGACCTCTAACAACCTCATCAACTGGGGCTGCATCAAAATGGAATTCCTAAGAAAAGCAGAAGCTGGTGAAGGAAAAAGTAGTCCTTGGATGCAGTTTGGAAGAAGTTTTCAAGTAGTATCTACCAGCTGCCATCTCCTCACCCACAGAAAACCATGACAACCATATCAAAGAAACTAGAACTGATACAGTTTATTCAGTGCAATTTTCTGAATCAGCACCCAAATAACCCTAGGAACAGGTCTAAGAACCAAGACACCAAGATTTTTTGGTTGGGCTGTGTTCTTAATGGATTTCATTAATATGTTATCTCTAGCAATCTGTAGGTTCTCCAAAAATTGACCATAGATTTGTGCTTGAGGACCTAGAGATTCCAACAGATAACACTTGTTTAGGCATTTCCAGGTCCTCTAGTATGATTTCTGAAGTTGACTATAGAGTCATGCCTGAGGACTGAGAGATAGGTGTTTTTTTAAAGAATTAAAAAATATATGGTTCTGCACCCCTCATCCCAGCCAATGTGGTGAATTAGCATATTAGTATTAGAAATATACCTCAATTAACAAAGTAATCTACCCATCATATTTCTATTAGCATATTAGTAGGAACCCCCAGTGGTGCAATGGGTTAAACCCTTGTGCCAGCAGGACTGATGACTGACAGATCAGTGGTTTGAATCTGAGGAGAATGGGTTAAGTTCCCTCTGTCAGCTCTATGTCCCCATGCGGGGACATGAGAGAAGCCTCCCATAAGGATAGTAAACATCAAATATTTGGGCATCCCCTGGGCAACGTTCTTGCAGATGGCCAGTTCTCTCACACCAGAAGCAACTTGTAATTTCCCAAGTCACCCCTGACATTAAAAAAGCATATTAGTATAGTTTGTACTGACATGAAGACTTGTTTATGAAATGTTCAATCTCATTTGCCAAAATAATTCTTAAATAATCCATTTAAGAAAAAATATTTTTAAAATCACATTGAATGATTTTTGACATCAAAGGTCCAGTGCACCAACAAAGCAGATAGTACATAGAAACAATTATCTTCAGGTAAATGAATTATCAGTCAGCAAAAAATTATGTATTTACTTGTTTCTGAAAAAGATTATGGTACTTTTGAAACCTTTCATTACTTGCCTCCAAGTGAATCCCTACCTTCCTTCCCTCCTTCCCTCCTTCCTTCCTTCCTTCCTTCCTTCCTTCCTTCCTTCCTTCCTTCCTTCCTTCCTTCCCCATCTTCCGATACCTTTTTGATGAAAAAGCAATACTTTTTAAAAACACTAAAGTGAAACAATTTAAAAATACATTCAAAATTAGAAAAGGGGATAAAAAATGTCTTCTACAAAGCCTGTCAAAATAAAAACAGGTCCTTTGCTTTGCATCAGACAAAAAGCAAAGGCGGCAGGTGGGGGGTGGTGGAGCAAGAGTTCCATGGAAGGACTTGTGAAAGACAGTGGGTTAAACCCCTGTGCCGGCAGGACTGAAGGTCGCAGGTTCGAATCTGGGGAGAGGCGGATGAGCTCCCTCTATCAGCTCCAGCTCCTCATGTGGGGACATGAGAGAAACCTCCCACAAGGATGATAAAAACATCAGATCATCCAGGCATCCCCTGGGCAACGTCCTTGCAGACGGCCAATTCTCTCACACCAGAAGCGACTTGCTCCTGACACGACAAAAAAAACAACAACAACTTGTGAGCAATCACTAAGTATGCCCTTTCCCTGACTTCATCAAATACAACTGTGATGATGTCGGAACAGAGACAAACCTTCCCACATAGGTTTTAAAATTCAGACAGGTTCACATAAGAAGATGGATTCAAGCTGTGGAAGGCTTTAACAGTGCTACTGTATTCAGGAATACAGAGAGTACTGTATTCCTGAACCCAACTTAGGACTTTATTGCACAAAGCTCATCTCCCACAGCATTTTCACAATCTGGGATAGTAGCAACATACTGGAATGGTCACTGTCACTATTGCACCACTCCATACTGCTCCAATTGCAATACTTCCTGTTAGGTATGTAACTCTTTCCACATCCAATTCCACTGCCCAGTGCAGGTTTTTAAAAAATATTTTAACAAGCAACTTTGTAATTCCAGCAAAGTGCAGTAATCTTTTTAATCTTTAAAACAACAAAAGACTGAGAGCAGGAGATTTCCACTCCTTTGTGTCACTTCTGTGATGGCATGCTGGCACTGAAGTGGATTGGGATCATAGCACAAGGTAAGTGGCAGGACTGTGGCACAATCGAGGTTAGTGACGGGTTTTCAAGTCAATAGCAGGAGATGGATTTGGCATAGAGAGATGGCAGATTTGTAACAGGTTGGGTAAAGCATTGTTTGATAGCAATTGTCAGCAAAGGTAAAAGTTTTGTGTATTGTCAAAGGCTTTCATGGCCGGAATCACTGGGTTGTTGTAGGTTTTTTCGGGCTGTATGGCCATGTTCCAGAAGTATTCTCTCCTGACGTTTTGCCTGCATCTATGGCAGGCATCCTCAGAGGTTGTGAGGTCTGCTTCTATGCCAATTGGCAACATTTGTGTGATAAAATCCCAGGTTTCTGAGCCAACCCATAGATTAGAGCTTTCCAAACATTTTATGCTGGTGATGTACATTTTAGACATATTATTGACACGGTAATTCAGTTTTACTAAACCAACCTCTTACAAGAGATCCAGACACATAATCAATTGCAATAATGAAATGTATGGGGATACAGCATATCTCATGAAAACCTTTCATTTACATTTTTAAAGATGTTAACATACATTTTGAAAAATTTTGTCATTTGTCATTACATTTGTGTGGCACATTTACACACTGCAACTGAAATTGTCATGCTCCCCAACAATAAGTCTTCTTTTATTTTCTGACTTCAGATTACACTGTTCCAGGAGTAAGTTCTACTGAATTCAGTGGGTTTTACTAGGAACACACATATGCACTGAGAAATTCCCTGTGAAAATCCATCTGTATATGTTTGTTTGTTTCTTTATGCACGCTGTATATGCAGTCTACTTTGTAGTCTACAAAGGAAGGCATTGTAACATCACTGGAATTATGCAGAAAAATAAATTTTGCTAGAACAGAGCACACGAGATGTGTATAGACATTCTTAGTTGTGGATTTTACTGCTGCCCATCTGTCACTAGCTATCAATGGGCAATTCCTTGCAATGCCACTGCATGACTACTGGGGGGGAGGGGGGGGAGTGTTGATAACTTTAAAGTTTTATAGATCCTTGATCTATAGTGTTTTAGTCAATAGTGTCAGACCATCCAAAACCAGATTAGGATTTTGATGTACAGATGGTTTCCTTACTTAAATGGTTGCAATTCTGCATTTAAATGCACTCTCTTCACCTCTCTAATCCTGCCATGACGCTCATTCACTTAACTCCCAGTGGACTATTTGATTCTGATGTCATCCGATCCTTTTCAGATTAAACTTTCATTAAGATCTCTGTCAGCATAGTTTCCAGTCAAATGATGGTGCTGAGCTTGCAATACTAGAAGCAGATGATTGAGGCTTTTGGGAGTGATTTGTTCTTAGGGTAAACCGTAAGTCCTTCTGATTGTCTCAGCCTCACTCACTAATGGCGCAGTGGTGAAAACTTTATCCTCCTTTACTCTGATCAAAAAGTAAATGGGTCTCCTTCTTCTGATTCATTTATGTAGATCTCCAATAAAATTCTATAGTCTTATTGAATATAGAGCAGTCATAGATGTGTAACTCTAGACTGGAAATTCACAATAGTAACACTGAATGCTAGTGTAAAGAAATAGTTGCAAAACATAGCGAGATTGCAAGGTGGTGATGATGATGTATTATCTAAAATAAAAATCAATGAGGCAGAGCAACTGCACTATTTAAAAAACCTATCTCTGAACCTTGTTTTCTTGCCTGTGGATCTACCATTCACTATTCCAGAAGGTAATTTAGGTGGCTTGAAAATATTTTATTTGTAGCCTGCATTCTTTCTAATACTTTCCCTTTTTACCCAATAGAGAGTTTTGTTATAATGAATGAAAAATTGTATTAATGCAATAGTTATTTTCCTCCAATCTAGAAACAATTTGCTGAAGAATATCACTAACAGAAACAGGAAAAAAGCAGCTTTATTAATTTTCACCCCACATTAAGATGAGTCTTTTTGTGGTGATTAATTTTTGACACAATGCAGATCAGCTTTTTGAATGCCAACATTTTTCTATTTTGTCTGCCAAGGATTTTTAATCTGAGGCACAGAAAAGAAAACAATCTGTTGCATTTAAATATTTGGATGCACAATAAGTCTCATAGCAAATCTGTCTTTCTTTCTTTCTTTCTTTCTTTCCATATTTCATAAAGAAAGTAATCCAGAACATTTGTGACTCACCTTTCCTCATTCTGATTGGTTTCCATAAGTGGCTAAAACATAAATAATATTTTCTAAGCAGACCGTTCTACACTTTAGCAGAAATTATGTGAATGTTTCGTACATTCATTTGTTAGTGTGACTCTTTCAGGTTTCTTATATTCTGTCCTTAGGATGAAATATTTCTGAAACTAAATAAATCTTTGATCATTTTTTCTTTGGGGATCACTGTGAAATGATAGAAATGTGGTTGTAGATCATTCTGAATTTTTGAGGGCCCTTCCACCACCCATATAACCGAGAATATCAAGACAGGAAATCCCACAATATCTGCTTTGACCTGGTTATTTGAATCCACACTGCCATTTATTTATTTATTTATTTATTTACTATATTTATATACCATCCCTCTCAGTCCACAGGTGACTTGGGACAGTTTACAGTTGGTACCAAGACCATAAAATACAATTCCAGTTCAAAGCAAATACTGTGGGATTTCCTGCCTTGATATTCTGGGTTATATGGCTGTGTGGAAGGAGCCCAAGAAATAGAACAGAGAGTTCTGAAGAACATAGGGAAAAGGTACCTGTGTACCATGGGAATTACACCAATAATCTACACACAATACAAAGACAAAGTGAGCATCAGGCTTTAATGCTTTTTAAGGCAAAGAGAAGTAGTACATTTAAGTGAAATGTCCCCTGAGAATGAATGAAAAGGATGAGATGCAGGCAAAGCAAAATACCTGTTTAAATGAAGCAACATAGCTTGGCTTCTGGTAGAATCACAATTCTAAAATCGCCCTTGTCTCAAATGGGTTGCTATTTTCCTTTTCATAAGTTTAGGTACAAAGTGAAAATGTTCTCCCCCACTCCCGTGGCAGGCTCATTTGGTCTTCTCTCTGTGCTGACATGCAAAAACACGAGTTTTTCGGTTTACACAGGCTTTTGGGTTAAAACCAGAAAAAAACTTTTAATGAGGAGCGTGGTTCTCTGGTCTTTTAAAAAAATGTTTTCCATGTGCTTCTGAACAGTTTTAACAGTGTTTTAAATAGAATTTTAAGGTTCCATTTGATTTTAATTTGTTCTAATCTGCCATGGATCCTGTGCTAGGAGAAAAGCAGGATGTAATTTTAAAACATTAAATGTGAATTTAATATTAATTAAACAAATAAATAGACATTTTAGGTCTTCTAGCCTCAGACTCATTTTTAGTCTTTTCCAGTCTTCTGTGCACTTCTAGTTTTGTAATTTCAGCATTTTCGTTCTACTTTGTATCTTGATGGTTCATGTGACTAAAGGCTTTTGTTGTTCTGCTTGTGCATGCTGTATTATTTGTTGACTTTATATCTTTTTGTTCTTATAAACCACCTTAAGCAATCTACACTTGAAAGCTAGTGAAGAGGAAGTTGCTGAATTATTGAACCTCTCTCCTGTTTCAGTGTATCAATTAGTAATTCTTCTCTAGCCTTTGGTATCAGACTCAGATACAGAGGAATTCTGAATACCAAATGCCAAAGACAAGTTTTATGAGAAGGCCAGGCTCCATTCTCTACTTCAAGTAGGTAGAACAGCTATGTGCAATTTACTTGGCCAGAGAATTTGCAGATTAGGACACAGGTATAAACAGTGGTGGCTTCAAGCCATAGTGCATTGGTTTTTATGGGCTCCCAGTGGTGAGGACATATGAGGTGTGGCCCAGAGGTGATCATGGTCAACTATGAGCAAACCTCTTCCACACACCCTGGAGGCTGAGAAACTAGGACTGGTGCATCAGCCTAGTTCTGGATCCATTGACCAACAAGCAGGATCCAGACCCATGTTGGGTCAACTCTTGGCTACAGCTATAATCAAATATTGTGTCTGTATGGTTTTAGAGGAATTGGATCCAGGAGTGCATATTGCACCTGAGTATGCAACAGGCATGTAGCCGGGGGGGGGGGGGGGGCTTGGGGGGCTTCAGCCCTCCCCCCGAAATTCTCATGGTGGTCTGCAAGAAGGCCTTACTGGTACATTATTTAAGCTGTTATGTTTATTCATATCATGATCTGATCACCATGCTCAATATATCCCATATGCATGGGGGTATTGGGGGTAACGATACAAAAGGTTGGCTAGGGAAGACCCTCTTTCACTCAGACTCAGCCCCCCCGAACCAAACTCACCCCCCCCCCCCGAAACAAAATCCTTGCTACGGGCCTGGTATGCAATATCATCTCTCAACATGCTGTTCTCTAGATATGTTGTACTAAACATAAACATGTTGACTGCGTGTACGGGCACCATTGTCAAATACCAGGTGAGAAAAGTGATTATTTTGACTGGCACTGTTGAAAAATATAGTTAGGTGTGTCATGGACTGATGGTGATCTGTATGATTGAGCTCAAAGCTTTTTGATTGTCTTTACATATGTGTTGTTACAAGAACTGGAGGATAGAAAGATAATCATTATAGATATTTCTCAAAATAATTTATTTGGTTTTTACCCCAGCAACTAAACACCCTAGGAAGGTACAAGAAACAAGATGTCTCAATAATAATAATAGCAATAACAATAACAATAACAATAACTTTATTCTTGTATCCCACAACCATCTCCCCGAAGGCAGCTTACACGTGGCTCAAAGTGTCAAAAACAAAACATAAAATGAAACACAATTAAAACACAGTTGAATAAAACATATCGGCATAATAAACGACATCTTAAAATCCAAATAAAACAGTACTAATAAGCAATGGTAGTAAGCGTCTATAAACGTGGGCATCCTCTTTCAGCAAAGGTAAAGAATGTCTGGACCTTTGGAAAAGTCTTTGGAAAACTATGCAGTGAAAATGCAAGCATTACATTACAAAATAAATGTTGGCCCCTCAACAGGCTAAAAAGTGCATCTTTTTGCGAAATTCAGGGAAGGTACCCAGGTATTCATTTTGCTCCAGGCTGAGTGCCAAGAGGATAGAAAAGCACTGTCTATGCACCTGTCTCTTTTGCTGCCCCCTCTTTGGACAGGTCCCTCTTGGCTCCTGGTGCCATTTTGAAAAGATTTCTTTCCCTCTTCTGTATTGGTAAGCTGCTATAATGGAAGCATTTTGAATATTAGTAAATATGATTTACCATTCTCTAGATTCATGCTTGCATTTCATAGCACACATTAAGTTGCCTGAAGCACACAGCTTGAAGGGTGTACTGCCATATTGCTCATTCAGTCTGATGATTGCCTAAAGTAACATTTTAGTCAAAACAAAGGGATATTTAAAACGTCATTTTGAATATTTTTCCTGCTCCAATACCACCCGTGAATTCCACTGACTGGTAGAGAAGGTGGATTTGGCCACAGGGGTTCTTGACTTACTTACTGATTATATTAATGTAATGCACTCTGCATGGGGCATCTTTTAAAAGTGTTTTTCGAGGTTATAAGTAATGGGAAATGCAGCACACTTTACAGTCTACAAACCACTGCACTGGTTTCAAATTTCATGTACTCCAGGAAAAACAAGACTTGTATAGCCAAGCACACATGTGCCCAGAAGTCAGTCCTATTGAACATGTACAGGTTGAACATCCATTATCTGGAACTCAAAAATCCAAAATATTCCAAAATTCTGTCTGGCTGAGACAACAATACCTTTGCTTTCTTATGGTTTAATATACAAAATCTTTGTTTAATGCACAACATTAATAAAATGTTGTGTAAAATTACCTTCAGATGCTGTGTGTGAGGCTTATATGAAACATAAATCAATTTCAAGTTTAGACTTGGGTCCCATCTCCAAGATTTTTGAATACACTATGGCCCCTTCCACACCGCTGTATAAAATCTACATTGAACTGGAATATATGGCAGTGTGAACTCAGATAATTCAGTTCAAACCAGATATTGTGGATTATCTGTCTTGATATTCTGGGTTATATGGCTATGTGGAAAGGCCCTATGTAACAAATCTTTGGGGGGGGAAATCTGTTCCTGGTTTGAAAGTGTTATTTCCTGTTTAATTGTGTGGTACTTACTTTGAAAGTACTTGGTATACTCCACAAACTTTGTTTTTGTAGCTTTCACAAACTATTGAATTGGTTGAGAATCTATAGGCCCTTCCAGACAGGCCCTATGTTCCAGGATCTGATTCCAGATTTTTTGTTTATCCCAGACTATCTAGCAAGTGCAGACTCATATAATCCATGGAGATATTCATTGAAAATTTATAGCAAAATGTGTTGCAGGGTGACCCACAAAAACAAAGCTTTTGCAATTTTAATAAACTTTCCCCATGTTTTTATTGTAGACCTTATTAGGAAATGACGTTTATAACGCAGGAACAAACAATGTATTACATAGTGTTATTTATGTATATGCAAATACAGATAATATATTCCAAAATCCAATCCCTTAAAAAAATCCCGAACACATTTGGTCCCAAGCATTTTGAATAAGGGATATCCAACCTATACCTAGGAGTAGGTCTGGGCCCTTCCACACAATCCTATATCCCAGAATATCAAAGCAGAAAAACCCACAATATCTGCTTTGAACTGGGTTATCTGAGTCCACAGTGCCATATATATGATTACACACACACACACACACACACACTGACACATATATGCTTTTTGTATATCTTTCATATGCACAGAAAAATACTGTGCACATCCACATCACTTTTGCTGTTTCCTGTCTCAACACAATTTCTCTGCCTAGCTATTCCAGCTAGCATAGCTGACTCTCTGCCATTTCTCTGAGCTTAGCTAGTCCCTTAATATAATAATATAATAACTTTATTTTTATGCACCGCCTCCATCTCCTCTAAGGGACTTGGGGCAGCTTACAAAGGGACAAGCCCAGGGAGCACAAAGTTAAAAACATAACACAATAAGATAGCATCAAAACAAAACCAAATAAAAACATATCACAATAAAACATAACATCATAAAAACAGTACCATACAGAATGATAAAAGTACTGAATTTGGACGGTGCTGGGAATTCCCAAATAAAGCTAAGGAAAAGTGCAAAATTCAGAAGGCAGGGATGGGAGGATAGTGTTCATGGGCATTTAAAACGTCAAGATTGTAGAGCGGAGAGCCATGCTAAAGTGCTGGAACTTAGGTAACATTTGGGGTAACAATTCCTAACCCAACTCAGTTTATTTATTATTTCTTTATTTGAGGTAATTGTATATCACCCTTGTATACAACTCTGAAGGAGACTCAGGGTGGTTCACAGAGTTGAAGAACCCATGACACAATTTCTCTTTTCCTCTTTCTTTTTCATTCTCTCTTTCTTTTCATTTTTCTCTGAATAGTGTCATGTTTTAGATTCCACCTGTCCTACTAACAGCTCTCAGCTTCCTGCAATTTCTTAAAGGTGACTTAACGCACACACTCTTAACCTGCAGTGACACACATATTTTTTGTGAGGCGATTTGAACAGAAAACCACTGTCTTCTCAGTGGCATTCCTGGAAGAAAGAGGGCTATGTCATTTACGTTTGAGCTCAGTTCAAGATGCTGGCTTTGATCTGCAAAATCCTAAACAGCTTGGGGCTAGACGAGCTAAAAGATTGCCTCCTCTTGTATGAGCCCGCCTGAGATCCGTGCTGCTCAGAAGAGATGCTATTATGTGTCCCATGACTCCAAAACAGTAGGCTGGTGAGTGTGCAAGAGAGATCTTTTTCTATAACATCATCTTAACTTCAGAACTACCTCCTGGGGGAAGTCAAGCTGGATCTATCCCCATTGAGCTTCCTGTAAGCAGCCAAAACTGTATTGCTCCACATTGCCTTTAGTACTTAAAACCAGTTTTAGGCTTTGCTCTTTAGTTTTCCCTAAGTGGTTTTAAACATGGTTTTAATTCATTTTAAAGATTTTTAAAATATGGTGTACTTTGCCCTGGATAGTCTGTCAGGTTGAGAAGCGATAAATCTATTTAATAATAACTATATATATGAATAAATAAATATAATCAGTAAATTTTCCATCAGTATGCTAAAAAGAAAGGCAACATAATTTCAATATATGCTGCAAAGGGAGAGCTTGAATCTTTCTCCAAGGGAGAATTTGCATTCTAAATATTGACAATTAGCCCTTTATATCCTTCTCATAATTTCTTTTAAGTGGAAAAATTAACTTTCAGGTTTTGTTAAAGGAAATAATATTTAAGAGATATTCTGCCTCAAATTATTTTCCATCATAATAACTGAAAACTGCACAACAGAACTTAGATAATGCTGGCTTCTATTTCCTGTTTGCAAGGCAAGTTTGAAAATAGTGATTTGAAATGAAAAAAAAGGGGGACTGAATCTTATTACCTCTTTCCCAAGCATTACAAGATTTGTTTAATTAAAATATAATTAGCATTTATACAAATCAAGCTGCGCAAATTTGGGTGTCTGCAGTACAGGGCCTTTGTTCAAAAGATCTCAGGATGTGAAAATATAGATGGTGCCAATTGCTCAGGAAACGTAAACCTAAATCAATTCCTGCTTCTAACTACAATTGACTCACTTAATACTTTCTTTTTTTAAAATTTTTATTAAATTTTATAGAATAACAGCGAAAGTGGGAGAATAATATGAGAAGATAGAAAAGTAGGAAAATTACAAAAATCACACACCCATAAAAAAAAAACATGTTGAGACCCAAAAAAAAAAAAACAACCAAGGAAACAAAAAACTCCCCAAGTGTCCAAAAAAGAAGGAAAGAAAAAAAAAAGGGATGAGGACTTCCTTCTGAATCCGGTTGCGTAAAAAAAAAAAATTCATTTTATCTGTTATATAAAAGAAAAAAGATCTATTTCGTATCCTCCTGATAACTTCGGACCCCGTTATAGTTCTTTGTATCTTGTGTCTATATAATCATCAATTATTGACCAATTTGTCTCTTTAATCATGTTACCTGTATTCTTTTTTAATAAAAACGTTAATTTGTCCATGTCCTTAATTTCATTTATTTTGTTTGCCCAGTGGATTTTTTCTGGTATTTCTTTCTGCTTCCAGATTTTAGCAAAAACGATTCTGGCGGCAGTCGTCAGATATGTAAACAAAATATCTTCATTCGCATCTAATTTTATGTCATTATCTATAATTCCCAGTAAATAATATTCAGGTTTTCTTGGAAATTTCTTATTAAATATGCGTTGCATTTCTTCGTGTATATCTTTCCAATATTTCTGAGATTCTGTACAGCTCCACCATAAATGAAAAAAGGTCCCATCATGTTCGTCACATTTCCAACAAACTTTGGATACATTTTTATACATACAGTTTAACTTTACCGAGGTCAAGTACCACCTATGAAACATTTTCATCCAATTTTCCTTTAAATCCATTGCATAGGTGTACTTAAGTTTTTTCTTCCACATTATTTCCCAGTCACACATAGCTACCGGTCTTTTAAAGTTTTCTGCCCATTTTATCATACAACTTTTTATTGTTTCAGTCTCCGTAAACCATTCTAATAGTTTGTCATATAGCTTTGTTATGCATTTCGTTTCTGTTTTTAGAAAATTGTCCCAGAACACTTCTTTTGTTTGAAAACCCTGTTTTATATCCTGGACTGTCACCTTGTCGTGGTGAGGGGGCTTGCGCGTTCCGATGAACCTGTAGGCACAACAACTGGAGTCGTGCACTCCCAGGAGTGGCTGCGGGGGAGGTCCCAGACCAAGCACAGTCCGAAGACCCAAAGACCTCAACGGCGGAGCAGGCGGAGGATAACATGGCACATGTTACAACGGCTGCGAAGGCGGAAGAAGGCTGCAACAGACTGAGAAGCCACGGTCATTGTGTTAAACTACATCACCAGTGGAACCTCACTCTGTGAAGTCTGTGTGTTGATCAGTTGTGCACTGACCTCCACACATTAAAAAAACCCACGCACAGGCGTCTTCCAAGAAAAAAACAAACAAACCAAAGCCCCATGGCGATCAGCGAGTGGCGACGGGGGCAGGACTGTGAAATCTGGAAGCCCCTAGTCACAGACTGGCACATGGGCGGTGGGTACGGACTCAGTCGTTCTACCTCAAGGTCCGAGGCAGTTGAGTAGTTCGGCAGCTGTATCCGCGACTGAGCAGCCCTTTTGAGGACCCACTCTGCTCACCCCACACGGGGAGGGGGCTAGAAAAGTTGCCCTAAACATAGTCTGCCTCACTTATCCCTGACTGGACTGCCGCGTCCAGTGGGGTCACCACCCTGCGGCCAAAAAAGGAAAATGAACTTCGGTACGTGGAACGTACGGACTCTGATGGACAACAGTGGCAGTGAACGCCCCGAATGCAGAACTGCCATCATTGCAAGGGAGCTGGGACGCTTCAACATCGACATAGCAGCCCTTCAGGAGACCCGGAGAGCAGGAGAGGGACAGCTGAAGGAAGAAAAAGGAGGCTACACCTTCTTCTGGAAGGGACTGCCCGAAGAAGACCAAAGACTGCACGGAGTTGGCTTTGCTATCAGGAATGATCTGGTGAAACATCTGACCGAAGCACCCACTGGCATCAACGAACGTCTCTCAACCCTCCAAATCGATCTTGCCAAAAACCAACGGGCAACCATCATAAGTGCCTATGCACCAACACTAGATGCTGACGAAGACATCAAGGAGAAATTCTACTGTCAGCTGGACACCGTCCTATCGGGGATACCTAAGGAGGACAAAATCATCCTCCTGGGGGACTTCAATGCAAGAGTCGGGCGAGACTTCGACCTGTGGCCAGGGACCATCGGAAAAGACGGAGTTGGAAACAGCAACTCAAATGGCATCCTGCTTCTCACCAAATGTGCGGAGCACAACCTTGTCATCACCAACACGCTCTTCCGCCAGAAAAACAAGTTCAAGACATCATGGAAGCACCCCCGGTCAAAGCATTGGCACCTCTTAGACTATGTAATCACACGCGCCAGAGACCGCTGTGACGTGCTCCTCACAAGAGCCATGACAGGTGCTGACGACTGCTGGACTGACCACAGGCTAATTCGATCCTCGATGGCTATCAAGATCGCTCCCAAGCGCAGACTCCAAGGAAGGAAGACAAGGCGCAAAATGAACACCCAAGCCCTTCAGGAGCCTTCCAGACGAGCCCATCTCCAAACAGTACTCAAGGACCATCTACCCACAGTACACCCCGAAAATGTTGAGGAACATTGGAACAAACTGAAGACCTCCATCATCCAAGCCTGCGAAGAAACTATTGGATACCAAGCCAAGAAACATCAAGACTGGTTTGATGAAAATGACATCGAGATCCAACAGCTAATTGACAAGAAAAGGAAAGCCTTCCAAACATGGCAGAGAGACATCAACTGTGCTGCTAAGAAGAAGATCTACGCCAGTGCAAAAGCTGAGGTCCAAAGAAGGACAAGAGAACTCAAGAACATCTGGTGGACAAAGAAGGCTGAAGAAATCCAACACCTGGCAGATACCCATAATGCTCAAGGATTTTTCAAAGCCACAAAGGTCATCTATGGGCCAAGAAACCATGGCATACAGCCTCTACGCTCATCAGACGGAACCAAACTCCTGAAGGACCAAAAGTCAATTGCACTACGCTGGAAAGAACACTACCAAAGCCTCCTAAACCGCAGCTCCAGTGTGGCCGAAGAGGTCCTCTCACAAATCCCGCAACAACAAACCAGGGATGAGCTTGCAGCACTGCCTAGTTTGGAAGAAGTCAGCAATGCCATCAGCCAACAAAAGAACAACAAAGCCAGCGGACCGGATGGGATCCCCGCTGAAATCTTTAAAGAGGGAGGACCTGCGCTGACACACCAACTCCACCAGCTCATAGGAAAAGTGTGGGTGACCGAGAAAATCCCAGCAGACTTCAAGGATGCCACCATCATCACCCTCTTCAAAAAAGGGGAAAGAACAGACTGCGGAAACTATCGAGGTATCTCCCTTCTAACCTCTGCTGGAAAAATCCTCGCAAGAATCCTTGCAAACCGCCTTCTGCCCCTCTCAGAAGACACCCTCCCAGAATCCCAGAACGGCTTCCGCCCCTCCAGAGGAACTGTGGACATGATCTTCACTGCACGACAGCTCCAAGAAAAATGCAGGGAACAAAACCAACCTCTGTACATGGCATTCATCGACCTTGCAAAGGCATTCGACACAGTGAATCGCAGCGCTCTCTGGACCATCCTCCAAAAAATCGGGTGCCCAAGCAAATTTGTGAACATCCTGCAGCTCCTCCACGATGACATGATGGCAACAGTCTTGGACAGCAATGGCTCCCAAAGTGACCCATTTAAAGTGGAATCGGGTGTCAAACAGGGATGTGTTATTGCCCCAACTTTATTCTCCATCTTCATCGCCATGATACTTCACCTTGTTGATGGAAAGCTTCCCACCGGAGTGGAAATCATCTATCGGACAGACGGCAAGCTATTTAACCTCAGCAGACTGAAAGCCAAAACCAAGGTCACAACAACATCTGTTATAGAACTCCAGTATGCTGATGACAATGTCGTCTGTGCGCATACAGAAGAAGATCTACAAGCCACTCTCAACACCTTTGCAGAAGCATACACAAAGCTTGGCCTGTCACTGAACATCGAGAAAACCAAAGTGCTGTTCCAGCAGTCACCAGCCGTCCCCTCTCCAATGCCAGAGATACAGCTTAATGGTGTAACATTAGAAAATGTCGACCATTTCCGCTACCTTGGCAGCCACCTCTCCACCAAAGTCAACATCGACGCTGAAATACAACACCGCCTGAGCTCTGCAAGTGCAGCATTTTCCCGAATGAAGCAGAGAGTGTTTGAGGACCGGGACATCCGTAGGGATACTAAGGTGCTTGTCTATAAAGCTATTGTCCTCCCAACCCTGCTATATGCCTGTGAGACATGGACTGTCTACAGACGTCACATGCAGCTCCTGGAACGATTCCATCAGCGCTGCCTCCGGAAAATCCTGCAAATCTCCTGGGAAGACAAGCGGACAAACGTCAGCGTGCTGGAGGAAGCAAAGACCACCAGCATTGAAGCGATGGTCCTCCAACATCAACTCCGCTGGACAGGCCACGTTGTCCGGATGCCTGACCACCGTCTCCCAAAGCAGTTGCTCTACTCCGAACTCAAGAACGGAAAACGGAATGTTGGTGGACAGGAAAAGAGATTTAAAGATGGGCTCAAAGCCAACCTTAAAAACTCTGGCATAGACACTGAGAACTGGGAGGCCCTGGCCCTTGAGCGCTCCAGCTGGAGGTCAGCTGTGACCAGCAGTGCTGCAGAATTCGAGGAGGCACGAGTGGAGGGTGAAAGAGAGAAACGTGCCAGGAGGAAGGCGCGTCAAGCCAACCCCGACCGGGACCGCCTTCCACCTGGAAACCAATGCCCTCACTGCGGAAGAAGATGCAGAGCAAGAATAGGGCTCCACAGCCACATGCGGACCCACAAGGAAACCCATGATGGAAGACCATCTTACTCGTCCAACGAGGGATCGCCTAAGTAAAGTAAGTAAGTAAGTATATTGTTCCTTTATTTGTAAGTAATGTAACCATGTTGTTTTTGGGAAACTCTGGTTTACTTCTGCTTGGGATTTTAATTCACTTGAACCATTCTTTAAAAGTTCTTTATAGGTGGGCCAGGTTGTCCATCCCAATAATCTCCGCTGTTTGGCTTCCATTGGGGAAATCCAGGGGGGATTTTGGAATAAAAATGCTTTTTATATCTGTCCCAAATTCTAATTAATGATGAACGAATAAAGTGATTCCCAAAGTTTCTTTCCTTCTGTTCTCTTCCATACCAAATATAGGCATGCCATCCTACGCGTAGGTCGTGGCCTTCTAATGTGAGAAGGTTCTCTCTTTTCAGTGCCATCCAATCCTTTAACCAAATTAGAGCACATGCTTCATGATAAAGTTTAAAATTAGGAAGACCAAACCCTCCTCTTATTTTTTTATCCGTTAGGACTTGATATTTTATTCTTGGTTTTTTTCCTTTCCAGATGAATTTCATAAGGTCTTTTGTCCATTCGTTAAATTTCTTAGTATTCCTAATTATTGGTATGTTTTGGAACAGATATAGCAGTTTTGGGAGGACTGACATTTTAATCAGTGCGATTCTTCCCATGAGAGATAAATTTAAATATTTCCATCTCTCCAGGTCTTTTTGAATCTCCTTCCAGAGTCTCTCGTAGTTATTCGTAAGAAGTTGAGCATTTTTTGAGGTAATCCAGATACCCAGGTATTTCATCTTTTTTTTTCTTTTTAAAATATATTTTATTTAAGTTTTAAGTGCATGTGCAAAGAAACATACACATACAACATTAGTTTTTTTTAAAGATATTTTTATTATATTATACACACAGATCAGTAAGCCAAATTCCAAGTGTTACACATATAAAACCTAAATAATTCAACAAATATTAAAGATATTATACTAATTTACACTGGTGTATATTACCTTATCTCCTCTTTCCCTCCCTCTCCCTCCCTCCCTCCCACCCTCCCTCCCTCCCTCTTCAACCACAATGTATTTCTAGCTAATCTTGCAGATCCAGCCACTGGTAGAGTCTTTGTGTTTTTTCTTTGATGTGATCGTTGGCTCCTCCATTTTTCACCCAGTTGAAGTAGACCTTCCATCTATTTGTAATGATCTTTTCTTTGTCCATTCTTGGTGTTTGCTTGGTCATAATTCCCGTAATGTCTAAGAGCACTTGGTCGTACATATAATCATTCCAATTAGTTAACGTCCATTTCGATTTGTCTTTCCATCCTCTGGCAATCACTGCATGGGCTGCTCTTATTGTTACCTTAAATAACTCCTGGCAATTAATTATTATACTTGGATGATCCAACACTCCCCAAAGTAGCAAATCATTATTGATTTGAATTCTTATCTGGAATATCTCCTGAATTTTTACTTGTATGATTTGCCAGAATTTTTTTGTTTCAGAACACTCCCACCACATGTGTGAATAAGTACCTTTTTCTTTATTACAATGCCAACACTTCGAATTCTTTCCTTTTAACATATAAGCCAATTGTTCAGGAGTTCTATACCATCTTAATATCATCTTTTTTTCTAATTCATTATATTTTTCTATTTTTATTTTATTCATGTTCCTAATTATTTCCTCTATTTCTCTTGTCTGTAATGATTTAACTCCAATCCATTTATTGCTTATTGCTCTAATCATAAACTCTTTATCTTCTACCATTAAATTATATATTTTTGCCACTGTTCCTTTACTTGTCTTTTCTCTTGCATTTAGCAATTTATCTACCTTTAGTTCTTCAGTGGGTTTTGCACCCTCTTTTTTTACTTTTTCCCAAATCCCTCTTAATTTTAACCAATTTTCTTTCCCCCCCTTTTCCAAAAATTCTGGCCAATTAATTATCTCTCCATCTTGTTTCCACATATCTTGTACCCTCTTTAATCCCTTTTCTTCTAAGTTATTTGCTAACCTTTCGGGGAGTCCCATGCTCTTAATAGGGGTCTTTCCTGATATTTTATATGCCCATAGTTTTTGCCATTTTTGCCAACAGTCATATGCTACCTTTCTCGGCCCTGTTAGATTTTCCTTTATTTTGTTAATATCTCTGGTGTATAGCCCGTATTTTCCCCATCCTAAATTTATTTCATTCTCTACTTTTATCCATTTATCTTCTCCCTTTAAACTTATTTCTAGTAGTGCTCTTAATTGGAAAGCCTCGTAATAACATTGTAGGTTTGGAAACCCCCATCCAAGAATTCTCTTTGGGGTATATTGAATCTTTTTCATTATTCTGTTTCTCTTTTTCCCATATATCCATTCTCTCAAAGTGTTGTCCCATTCTTTTAATTGTTTATATTCTATTTTTATTGATAAAGTTTGGAAAAGATAAAGTAGTTTGGGAATTATGCACATTTTCAGAGCTTGTATTTTCCGTGGGATACTTAATTGCTTATCCCTCCAGGCTTTTATTTTTTCCTGAATTTTTTTCCATATTGCCCCATAGTTGGCCACTTTTAACTTGGTTATTTCTTTTGTAATAGTAATGCCTAAATATTTTATTCTATTTCTTATTATTTTTATTTCTCCCATTTTTGCCTGCAGCGCCTTCTGCTCCTTTTTCCCCATATTGTATATAAGCATTTCTGATTTGCTCATGTTGACTTTCAATCCTGAGTATCTTTCAAAATCTTTTAGAATTATTTGTATTTCCCTTATTGCTTCTATTGGATTTTCCATTATTAATAAAATGTCATCCGCATAAAGATTTATCTTCAGTTCTTCGTTCTTAATCTGATAACCCTTTATCCTGCCATTGTTTCGTATTCTGTCTGCCAGAGGTTCCATTGCTAATGCAAATAACAGCGGAGATAGAGGGCAGCCTTGTTTTACTCCTCTTTCTATTTTCAAGAATTTTGTTAGTCCTTCATTTACTCTTATTCTTGCTCTCATATTACTATATAACTCTTTTATTATTTTAGTAAATGAAATGTCAAATCCGTAGTTACCCATTAATTGCAACAGATAATCATGGTTTAGTGAATCAAAAGCTTTGTATATGTCTAACTTTAAGAGTGCAAATTTTCTTTTTTTGTTATGATTAAGAATGTTTAATACATTTCTTATAGGATGTGCGATGTTTCTACCTTTTATAAATCTGTATTGATCATCCTTTACTATTTTACTTATAATCCCTTCTATTCTGTTGACTAATATTTTCGTGAATATTTTGTAATCCTGATTTAGGAGGCTGATGGGTCTATATGAATTAGGGTCTTCTGGATCTTTCCCGCTCTTTCTCACTGTTATTATCTCTGATTCTCTCCATGTGTCTGGGGGCTTTCCTCCTATCATTATACTATTAAATAAATCCTTCAATTCTGGGATTATTATTTCTTTCGTTTCTTTGTAAAACTCTGCAGTGTACCCATCGCATCCCGGGGATTTTGTATTTTTCAGTGTATCAATCACCTGCTCTATTTCTTGATATGTTATTTCTGCTCCTAGTTTCCTATTGTCCTCTCTATCTAATATCTTTGGTATATTTTCATTAAACCTTTCTCCATGTATTTGTTTTCTATATAGGCCTTGGTAGAAATCTTCAAATACTTCTCTTATTTCCTTATTTGATTTTACCTTTTTATTATATTTTTTCTTTAACTGGGTGACTCTTCCTTTCTCTTTCGCATTTTTCAAATAGTTAGCCAATTTTTTCATTGTATTTGTATTTTGTCTTTGAAAATTATTTTTAAGAAATATCTCCTTTCTCCACAAATCCAAATTATCCATTTCTTCTAATTGTTTCTTTAATTTTTCCAACTTTACTTTCACCTGCACTTGGTATTTACTTTGCAATAGCTTTTGTGTTTCCTCTATTTCTTTAACCATTATTTTTCTTTCTTTATCTTGCCGTTTCTTTACTGCCACTTCTTTTGCTATGCAATAACCCCTAATAACTGCTTTTGCTGCATCCCAGACTACTTCTATACTTGCTGAGCCTCTATTTTCCTTGAAATAGTTTTTTATCTCTTCTAATAGTTCTTTTTTAAGTTTTTCTGTCTTGATTATCAAATTTTTATATCTCCAAGTTTTTATTACCTCTGTTTCATCTGGCTCATCTAGCTTTAACTCCACTATATTAGGCGCATGGTCTGAAATCCAGATTGGTTGTGTTTCTGTATTTAGAATTCTAGACCTGTTAGTGTTTTTTATTAATATGTAGTCTATCCATGTGAAACATTTATGACTATTTGAGAAGTATGTTGGCTTTTGATTTATAGAATTTCCTTCAAATACATCCTCCAACTTCCATTCTTTTAAAAGTTTTTTTATTATTTCTAAGGTCCATGTTAAAGTCTCCTCCAACTATTAGCTCCCCTTGATAGATTTCTTGTACTTTCTTGAACCACTTTCTAAAGTATTTCTTTTGTCCTTTGTTTGGACCATATACATTACCTATTGTATATTTCCTGCCATTTATTTTACATATCAACACTATATATCTCCATTCTTTATCTATTGTTGTTTCTAGTATTTCCAAATTTAATGAGTTTTTCATTGCTATTGCTACTCCTCTGGCTTTATTTGTACCCCTCGCTTTTGCTATCACCCTCCAACATGGTATATTTATTAATTGTTTGCTATCTTTTTTATGTTTGTGGGTTTCCTGTAAACAGAGGACGTTGCAATGCAATTTCCTTACTAACTGTGCTATTCTTGAGCGTTTCAAATCCGAAGCCATTCCGTTTGTATTAAAAAAAACACATTTTCAGATTATCACCCATTATCTTTGTCTATTTGTGGCTTTTCATCTGCTATTATCCCTTGCCTTATAACTGTGGTTGCCCCTTCCCCCTTCTCAAATGTTTTTTTAAGGAAATCTATCTTTCCTTTCATTTGAGATTTCTTGGAGTACTGCGCCCCCTGTTCCATCTCCTGTTTATTTATTATTAGTATTATTATTCCAGTCCGTCCCATTACTTCATTGTTTTTTTACCCTTTGTATGACCCCGCCTTCAACCCCCTTCCCTCCATATATGCTAGTTTTCTTATGCCAATATTACAACCCATCAACCCTACAATCATCTTACGAAAAGGTTCCAAACACAACTTCCGATAGGAATCCAGGAAAATAAAGAAAAAAGCAAAGGTTACTTTCACCCTTACTTCCCCCCATACTTAGTCCCAAGGCAGAGTTAGTACTTATAATAATGTTGTAGTCCATGTTCATTTTGAAGTTCTTGTTAATCCAGTTACTGGTTATCCTTCTGTAACAGTTTGATCTTCATCTTCATCTTCATCTTCCTCTCCTTCTTCTGACTTGCTTACTTCTCCATTTTTCTCTGTTTCTGGAATTGAGGGAATACCCAATTTTTCCAGCATTCTCTGGGCTTGTTCTGGAGTTCTTGCAATATATTTTTCCTTATCTTTATAGACCAGAATGGCCATTGGTAACACCCAGGAAAACTTTATTCCATGAGCAAACAAACTGTCTGCATATGGTTTTAGGGGAGCTTTTATCTTCAAAGATTCAGGAGACAAGTCATGTTTTGGAATTATTTTTTTTCCTTTGTATAATAAGTCTCTGTTTTTTCTAAGATGTTTAAACACTTCCTCCGTTTTTCGTTCTGAAGTAAAGGCAATTAGGATGTCTTTAACGCCTCCCCCACTTGCTTGGCGAAAAGCTCTGTGCACTCTTTCGATTTGAGTTTGCGTTATTTCCAAGTTTAATCCTTGAAACCATGATATTAATTCCGCTTCTAGCTTTTCTGCAGGTATCTGTTCTGGGAAGCCTGACAATCTTAAATTCTTTCTTCTTTGCCTGTCTGAAAGCTCAGCCACTTTAAGTCTTAAAGCTGCAATTTCTTCCTGGTTATGCTGTGATTTTTTCTCAGTCTGTTTGAGCTTTTTTTTAATTATTTTGTTATCTTGTTGTATTGTCTTCATTTGTTCCAATAGCAAGTCAACCTTTGAATTCAGAGAGTCAGATAGCTCTGTAATCGTTTGTTGAATGTTTTGCAGCTCCCGTTTGGACGCCATTTTTGGCTGTCTTCCCGGTTTTATGCTTACTTGGTAAAGTCTCTTTCCCCCCCCAATGTTTATACTATAAAGAGAAAGTTCATCAGCTGCGGGGGCCTCTTATGCAGAGTTATCTTTTATCTGACTGTTAATTAGTACTTATCTCAGGCTCTGGACATTTATTTTCATTTGTTTCTCCGGAGCGTCAGGAACAGAGTTGCTTCCTCTTAGCCAGGCATGCGCAGTCTCTCCCCAGGTATTTCATCTTATTCACTACAGCAAGCCCCGAGATTTCCTTTAGCTCTGCTTGCTTTTCTTTCGTCATATTCTTCGTTAAAATAATTGTTTTTTGTTTATTCAATTTAAAGCCAGCCAATTTACCAAATTTTTCAATCATATTTAGCCAACTTTTAATATTGTCTCGTGGATTTTCTATTATCCCAATTATATCATCAGCGTATGCTCTGGTCTTAAATTCCTGTTTTCCAATTTTAACCCCTTTAATGTTTCCATCCTCCTTTAAACTTTTTAACAAAATTTCTAATGACATTATAAAAATCAGGGGTGAAATAGGGCAACCTTGTCTGGATCCTTTTCCGATTGGAAATTCTTCGGATGTCTGACCATTTATTTGCACTTTAGCCTTCTGGTTCTTATAAATTTCTTCAATTGCTGTGATAAATTGGTAAACAGGCACAAAGGATAGCTAAAATTAAAACTCAGGAAAAAGAGGTAACGACTGATAAAGAGATTTTAAAGGAGTTCAAAGAATATTATGAAAAACTTTATATGTGAGATAAAATCCCAAAAGAGGATATTGCAGAATATTTAGGTAAATTTAGAATCCCTAAGATTACAGAGACTCAAAGAGAGGATTTAAACAGAGAAATTACAGAAGAAGAAGTGGAAGCGGCTATAAGGAAAATGGACGCAAATAAAGCGCCGGGTCCGGATGGATTCTCCGCAGGTTACTATAACTCTTTTAAAAAAGAACTTATGCCATCAATACGAATGGTAATGAACGGGGTACTCCAAGGCCAGGGAATCCCGGAGACATGGAATTCAGCAGAAATAATAGTTATTCATAAAGAACAGACAGACCCTTCGGATGTACGAAATTATAGGCCAATTTCATTGTTAAATGTGGATTATAAAATATTCACAAACATTTTGGCTCAAAGACTAAAAACTTTTTTAAGTAGCTGGATTGGAGAGGAACAGGTTGGTTTCCTACCTAAGAGAAATATGAAAGATAATTTGAGAATCGTTATCGATATGATTGAATATTTTGAGGCAAATCCCCAAAAAGAGGTGGCTTTCCTTGCTATCGACGCAGAAAAAGCTTTTGACAATCTTAACTGGGATTTCTTCAAGATCTTAATGAAAGAAATGGACTTGGACTCACTTAATACTTTCTAACATATCACAAATGAAGATTGGGGCAGAGCAACATCAGAGTATAGTCAAGATGGTAAAAATTATTGAAGAAGAACACATCTTGGAGAAGCTGTAGGAGTCTGCCTTTGCCTAAGATCCTTTCAGACGGTTGCCTGTTTTCGGGAGGTAAGGGAAAATGGATGTGCGGGTCCCCTGAAATCCGGATAGCAGAAATGACTCGAAGTTCAGCCAAAATGCACAAGCCTATTTACTGTTAACCTCTAGCACATTAGACTGGGCCTGTAGGCAGATTGGCAGCCAGTGCGTGTAATAAGGGATAGGTGTGGCACATGGGCAGTGACTGGTGGAGGCAGCACGGATGTCCATCCTGCGGTGGCAGATCATGGTACATACAGGAATATCTTGCCCTTATGATTAGGAATACTTTGTGTGTATATGTATTTCTTGCAAAATTATATGGGCTGGCTTACAGTTATTATTCAGTTATGGATTTATAACCTAGAAATACTTATCCATAATACTCAATATACAATAATACTATGTAGCCTTCCCCTAAAAATACATGAAAGCCACCAGTGACATCATCAGGGTTGGTGTAATTTGGTGACATAGCAAATGGTGTCATCCCCATGAACTTCCTCCTGTACCAAACCGTGCAACAATATTGTAGATAAAATGCAAAAACAAAGGTATGAAAGACCAGCAGCAACTAACACAATACCACATGCTAGTAGCAGCTGCAACTGAAATTAAATTATTTGTGGTAATCCCAACAGTCCTGACCAGATCTCATACAGATAAGAAGGTTCAAAATACAAATTACAAGGGTCGAATGAAAAGTAATGCCTCCACCTTCATTACTTGGGTTTAGATGGGAATATTTTAATAAATCAAACGCAGAAATAATCCCTAGAATGTGCGCTTTAATACCACTATTCACTTTTCCACATAATCACCAGACAATTGGATACATTTCTGCCAACAATGAACAAGTTTTCTGAAACTGTCACGGAAGAAGTCAACACTCTGTTTCCACAACCAGAGTCTCACAGTTCTCTCAACATCTTCATCAAAAGCATAATTATGTCTCTGCAGATCTTCTTTCATTATTGGGAACAGATGGAAGTTAGACGGTGCTCCATCTGCACTGTATGGAGGATGTCGTATGGTGGTGAGACCCAGTCTCTGAAGTTTCAAGTCTGTGCGCTTTCATTTCAGGCATCAGCATTCTGGGTACCCATTGTGCACAGATCTTCCAATAGCCAAGCAAAGCAATAAAGTTCTTGTGAAATGCTGATTATGCTTGAAATTTCTCTCTGAGTGATACAATTGTCCTGAATCAATCTGTCAACCTTTTGCTTATGAAACTCGATGGTTGCTGTCACAGGATGTCCAACTCTTTGTTTGTCATGCAAGTCAGATGTTCTCACTTCAACATCTTTAAACTTACTTGCCCAATGATACATGGTTCTCACATCAACACAATCACCATAAACAACTTGCATTCTCTGATGAATCTCCTTTGGAGTGACACAGGCCCGTAGCCAGGATTTTGTTTTGGGGAGGCGGGGTTGGTTCGGGGGGCTGAGTCTGAGTGAAAGAGGGTCTACCCTAGCAAACCTTTTGTATCGTTACCCCAATACCCCCATGGATATGGGATATTTTGAGCATGGTGATCAGATCATGATATGAATAAGCATAACAGTTTAAATAATGTACCTGTAAGGCCTTCTTGCGGACCACCATGAAAATGCCTGGAGTCACACCTTCTGCTGTCAAGAATTCAATGACTGCACATTGCTTAAGTTGCATTGACTGACCATCTGCGCAGGGTTCCATACTTCACACTTTAACAACACAACCATTCAATGCTAAGGTTTCCTGCCAAAATGGAACTGTAGAGGAGAGTCTACTGAACAAGCTAGTACCTGCCACATACCAGTACTGCCATCTGTTGAGGAGTTATGAAGGTGGAGGCATTACTTTTCATTCAACCCTCGTAGCATTGAGCTTTAGTTCACTAGAGAATATTTAAACTAAGCTTATGGAAAATGTTTTTGTGGTTATGTCTAATAACAGAGATATTTTAATGAAAAATAAATAAATCCTGAAACACTACACAAAACTTGTATGAGGAGTTGTTTTGGAATCCCTCTGCTGGTATTGCCTAGTTCGGTCCACACTACCATGGAATCCCACCCTAGCCCATCTTAAGAACCAACCGGATAAGTGCTGAAGATCCATTCAGATTCTGATCAGAGTGCAATGGGATGGTTTTTCCATCCCACCCCAATTCTTTCCAGTGAGTGAGTTTGGCAGGTAAGCTGGAGAGGTTTTGGGCCAGGATCATAGAATCATAGAATCATAGAATCAAAGAGTTGGAAGAGACCTCATGGGCCATCCAGTCCAACCCCCTGCCAAGAAGCAAGAATATTGCATTCAAACCACCCCTGACAAATGGCCATCCAGCCTCTGCTTAAAAGCTTCCAAAGAAGGAGCCTCCACCACACTCCGGGGCAGAGAGTTCCACTGCTGAACGGCTCTCACAGTCAGGAAGTTCTTCCTAATGTTCAGATGGAATCTCCTCTCTTGTAGTTTGAAGCCATTGTTCCGCGTCCTAGTCTCCAAGGAAGCAGAAAACAAGCTTGCTCCCTCCTCCCTGTGGCTTCCTCTCACATATTTATACATGGCTATCATATCTCCTCTCAGCCTTCTCTTCTTCAGGCTAAACATGCCCAGTTCCCTAAGCCGCTCCTCATAGGGCTTGTTCTCCAGACCCTTGATCATTTTAGTCGCCCTCCTCTGGACACATTCCAGCTTGTCAATATCTCTCTTGAATTGTGGTGCCCAGAATTGGACACAATATTCCAGATGTGGTCTAACCAAAGCAGAATAGAGGGGTAGCATTACTTCCTTAGATCTAGACACTATGCTCCTATTGATGCAGGCCAAAATCCCATTGGCTTTTTTTGCCGCCACATCACATTGTTGGCTCATGTTTAACTTGTTGTCCACGAGGACTCCCAAGATCTTTTTCACACGTACTGCTCTCGAGCCAGGCATTGTCCCCCATTCTGTATCTTTGCATTTCATTTTTTCTGCCAAAGTGGAGTATCTTGCATTTGTCACTGTTGAACTTCATTTTGTTAGTTTTGGCCCATCTCTCTAATCTGTCAAGATCGTTTTGAATTCTGCTCCTGTCCTCTGGACTAATGGCTATCCCTCCCAATTTGGTGTCGTCTGCAAACTTGATGATCATGCCTTCTAGCCCTTCATTTAAGTCATTAATAAAGATGTTGAACAGGACCGGGCCCAGGACGGAACCCTGCGGCACTCCACTTGTCACTTCTTTCCAAGATGAAGAGGAAGCATTAGTGAGCACTCTCTGTGTTCGTCTACTTAACCAATTACAGATCCACCTCACCGTAGTTTTGCCTAGCCCACATTGGACTAGTTTCCTTGCCAGAAGGTCATGGGGGACCTTGTCGAAGGCCTTACTGAAATCCAGGTAGGCTACATCCACGGCATTCCCCGCATCTACCCAGCTTGTAGCTCTATCAAAGAAAGAGATCAGATTAGTCTGGCATGACTTGTTTTTGATAAATCCATGTTGACTATTAGCGATGACTGCATTTGTTTCTAAGTGTTTGCAGACCACTTCCTTAACAATCTTTTCCAGAATCTTGCCCGGTATCGATGTGAGGCTGACCGGACGGTAGTTGTTTGGGTCATCCTTTTTTCCCTTCTTGAAGATTGGGACCACATTGGCCCTCCTCCAATCTGCTGGAACTTCTCCCATTCTCCAAGAACTCTCAAAGATGGTTGCCAATGGTTCCAAAATGATTTCCGCTAGTTCCTTCAATACTCTGGGGTGTAGTTGATCTGGCCCTGGGGACTTGAACTCATTAAGAGCGGCCAGGTATTCCTGGACGACTTCTTTCCCAATTTGGGGTTGGATGTCCTCCAATCCCTCATCCACTCCATCTTGCTGAGGTTGAAGACTCTCTTTTTGTGAGAAGACCGAGGCAAAGAAGGCATTAAGTAGTTCTGCCTTTTCCCTATCCCCTGTCAGCATTGCCCCATCTTCTCCTCGAAGAGGTCCTATCGCCTCCTTGTTTTTCCTTTTACTACTGACATAAGAATAGAAGCCCTTTTTATTGATTTTAATGTCCCTGGCAAGCCTGAGCTCATTTTGTGCTTTAGCCTTGCGGACCTTTTCCCTACAGGTGTTGGCCATTTGTTTGAATTCTTCTTTGGTGATTTCTCCCTTTTTCCACTTCTTGTGCATGTCTCTTTTGTGTCTTAGCACAGTTAGAAGTTCTTTGGACATCTATTCTGGCTTTTTTGCACTTGTCCTATTTTTTCTCTTTGTTGGCACGGTTTGCAATTGCGCCTTGAGTATTTCACTCTTGAGAAATTCCCATCCATCCGTAACTCCCTTGTCTTTTAGTATCTGTGTCCACGGAATGCTGCTCAGCGTTTCCTTCATTTTTTGGAAATCAGCTCTCCTAAAGTCCAAAATGCGGGTTTGACTTGTCTTAGTTTCCTTTGTACCTCAAATTGCAGGAGCACATGGTCACTTGCCCCTAAGGATCCTACCACTTCGACCGCATCGATCAGGTCCTCCGCATTTGTTAGGATGAGATCAAGAGTAGCCAATCCCCTTGTTGCCTCTTCTACCTTCTGGACCATGAAATTGTCTGCAAGGCAAACGAGGAATTTGTTGGACCTTGGCCGAGTTTGTTTTCCAGCAAATATCGGGATAGTTGAAATCGCCCATGACTACTACATCTCTTCTCTGTGCCTGTTTGGTTAACTGTTGGCAGAAGACTTCATCAAGTTCTTCCTCATCTAGGAAATGTCACTTAGGGTACATCTACACTGCATTAATGCAGTTTGACATGACTCTATCTGCCATGACTCAATACTATGGAATCATGGGAGTTGTGATTTTATGAAACCTATAGCCTTCTTTGCCAAAGAATGCTGATCCCTCATCAAATTACAGATCCCAGGCTCCAATAGTACTGAGCCATGACAACTGTATTAGGATGCACCTAATCAGTGCATAGCATTTCACAATGTTTGCAGCACCATTTCTTTAAAATAATTCATTTATATCATGCCAAAAACATGAAACCTTGTGTTGCTAACTGGTTTTTTTTTTTAAAAAAAAGGAAAAAATGATCCTCACTAACAACCTCATCAAACAAGACGAAATCAGCATCCTTAAACACTTTCACCCCATGTGGAGATTGGAGGCACATGCCAGACATCACACGACCTCATGTGACTTCTGGTGTAGGCTTCACCCCCAACCAGGGCTAAAGCATCACTGGACGATTTCACCCCAACACGAGAGGTATCCCATGTTGTGCTGGCTCCAATGGAACCAGCATGGGGCCTCCTCACAAGGACAACACTTTCCCCAAAGGAAAGCATTACAGAGTGGGAGCTGCAACAGATTCACCCTGGTGCTCCCTCTTTGCTTGCGGAAGCCCAGCGAAGAGAGATGCTTCACCTGGGCTCTCTGATGAGATCATAAGAGAACTGCACAAAATTCAAAAAATACTATCAAACCACCATGAGGATTGTTATTTCAAAACACAAAAAATAAATAGAAAATATTCCCACCATTGTATTACTTTTGCAATGCAGCCTAATTTCTAAATGTATAGTATGTACAGCTACATCATTGCATTGAATATAACCCCTGTTTCCTCTGGGCTCTAATCTCATAACAGAATTAGAAGTATAAGGGTGAGAAATATATATGCCGAGCTGCATTAGCTACTTATGCCCACATACTTTTGAGCATTGATAGCCATTTTTAGCTTACTATCCAAGCCCTTACACAATAGAATAAAATCCCCCCAAAAGTCATATAATTTCTGCTGGTTTTGTCTTTGGATGAGCTTCCACTACCTATCTGCCTGGGGACAGTAAAACTCAAAAGATGCCTCTTGGCTGCAAATGATTTGTGCTTGCCTCTGTATCCACAGGGGGGTTTCTTATGAAAGGGGGAGGAGGAGGCGGAAGAGGAAGATTTGCCCAAAGGATTCTGGAAACTCTGTAATAAAAATGGGAATAATTTTCATCTAGGCTATTCTTTATAGCTGTTTTTGAAGTGCAGTACAATCGAAGGAGCTAAGATGAACAAAGCAAAGCAGGGGTGCCTGCATCCAAGGCATATGCTTCACAGAAAAGGCATCAATTTTTCATTTCACGTGCCTGCATGTATGCGTGTACGCACACACACATATATAACCACATACATTTATAGGGTCTAAGGCTAAGTGCTGCTGTTGCTGACATGAACAACTGAGACCCGGCAAACTTTATTTTGCAATGGCAGGTAATAGCTATAGGGAATTTAATCGATAAACAAGCTTTCTTCTCCTCACTGCTAAAGAACTCCAGCACCAAATGACTTTGTTTAATGCTCTAAATGTAGCCAATTCCACTTTGTATTGCAGGATGGTGGGGGGAAAGTCCTTGGATGTGAAAAAAGCCACAAGCCTGTGGACAACAGCACACTGTAACTACTTCCCTGGAGATCTATCAAATGGTTTGTGGATAACCATGGAGGCAATATGGGCTATCATCTAGTCTATAATCTTCAAGAAAATTGAAAGGCAAAAAGAAAAGGGCTTCATATAGATAATGGGTTGTACCAACATGGAAAGTTAACTCTCTCTTTTCTGAGTAAGTTTCTGTAAACTTTGTCTATAAGAAATGGAATTCAAATACAAAAAAGGGGGTCATTCCAATAATAGCAAATAAAAGATATATGTAAACTTTTGTTAATAGTCTCACAGACTTTAAAATTTATACATTGGGAGAAAATTATAATTGTGCAATTCTTTTCCATCCTTAGCTCTACAACTGGGAATGGAGTGGAGAAAGAAGAATTGTAGCATGAAGTCTTTCTCCACAATTTATATGTCTTCATTTGAAATTGTGGAAATACCCCATATGTGTTGCACTCTAGGGCTGAAACATCTTTTCACCCAGCACCACACCTGAGTCCAATAGTTTTATCTAAGAAGCACTATTGAAAAAAGGAGGCATAAAGGGGAAAGGGGCAATTCCAAAAGGGTCAGAAGAATAGGAAATACAAAAATTGCAATAATCCAAAAAGGACAAAGTACATAAAGTCAAGAGTGCCAAAATCCACAGTGATACTTCAAACATAAATCTATAAGCAAGACCATAGGAACTTTTCCAAGGTAAACCCTTCAAGGAAACAATGGCCTGAACCAGAACAGGGAACTTGAGGATACTTGAAACATGAACTTGAGAGCAGAGGCAGACAGGAGAGCCATGCTTTGTCAACATTATCTCCTCTGAGAGGAATAAAGCCAGCACCACTTAATTTAACCCTGACCAAATAGCCATGAGGTCATTCTGAACACACTTGGGCTTCAAGGTCCTCTCACAAATTCTTTCAGAATGTCTAATTTGTCTATTTTTCACTCCCTCCAATCTCAAACCTAATCTGGCTTCTCGGGAAAACTCTGCATTGGCCAAAGGACATTTCTCAAGAGAACTAGTTTCAGTTTCTCAATTGCTTGGGAACATCACTGGAATGCAAAACATCATCCTCAACTATCTGCAGTTCTCTCCTAGCACTGACAGACTCATCACTTTGAAACCCAAACTCTTCATCCTCCGACATATCAGAAAAATCCTCTGCAAAATCCTCTGCAGCTTGCTGAGCTACAACAATATGTATGCTTATGTATATGCAGCATCCCTAGACCCTTAAAAAATAGGGACTCACCCACAGGACATAATTACAGCACTGTGATTCCACTTCAACTGACATGAAAACATCCTTTGGAATCCTGGGCTTTGTAGTTTAGGGAAGGCACAAGAATTATCTGTCTGCGAATTCAAAATGCCCTTCCCCAAATTGCAGGTCCCAGGATTCTATACATTGGATCCATGGCACTTAAAAATGGAATTATAATAGTATATTTGCAAAGCGTGAATGGGCTTCAGATTTTTTGCCCATGAGGAAAGAGCAGCAATGTTCATACAGTTGCACACACACAGAATCTAGGCAGACCTCCAAACGAACACATTTTAATTGAGGGGTTAGATCTGATTTCCAACCTGGCCTTGGAAACTCGCCGAATGAACTTGGGCAAGGCACATACTCTCAGCCCAAGATAATTCCTTGATAGGTTCACCATAAATTGAAAATGACTTGAAGGCATACCACAACAACAACAACAACAACAACAACAACATACCATCAATTATCCAAAGCTGCACTAATGGAATAAATAGGAGATCAGTATAAGAGTGCTGTCAAAATTGAGAGAGGAAATGAATTTTATACACATATTTCTGTTGTTTAAAATCTCTCTTGGACATGTGACTTTTCACTCATCTTCTTAGTTTACTGTCAAAAAGCAGTGTTGTCAGTTCTGCAGAGCCAATAAAGCTGTCAAATGAAAGGATCTAAATTTCTCAGAAAGGCTCCACTTGATTGTCATGTAGTTTGAAGGTTTTGTATTTTGTTTACTTCTAAGAACATCTGAAAGTAGCTTCCGAAACACATTTGTCTGTAGAGGAACTAGTCTGGCTCTTATGACCTTAGTGCACATACATGTTGTCCAAGGGCATGACTCTGCCATCTCCCTCCCATAATAATGCCTTATGCACCTGGAGAACTGGAGAAAAAATGGAAATAGCATTTCTTCATAACAAACAGCTCAGTTTCCTGACATTGCATACTATATCTGAGTATTTGTCAAGTTTAATACTTGACTCTAATGCTAGGAGGGTTTTTTTTTTTCAGAAATAAAGAAGTGACTTTCTAATTGCATTTAACACATGAGTGTGTACACTATGATATTTTGTAGGGTATAAACCAACCACAGCAGCTGCTCAGTGCCTTTGGCATCATACAGTTATGGAACAAAGGTAGTTCACAAGCATCTGTCATTATAGTCTTGGGAATGCAACAGTACATCTCTGAGAGCTCCTTCTGGAGCTATTAAGATTTTTATAGTAGAACAGACATGAGAGTGGCCTTCTTTCTTTCGTTCTTTCTTTCCATTACTTTCTTTGAAATGATCAATATGTGTGACCTGCTAATCTGCTGTCATTTGCAACAACAACACTTTATTACAGTCCATGACCAGCACAAAGATATCTGCAAATTCGACATTCAAATTACAAAACAGAAAAAACTTTATTTCACAAAGCTGTTACATTTGTGTGATCAGAGTTACAGCCAACTTACTATGATGATGACCCTTGCTATCACATCTCTCTATTGGTCATGCAAGTGCAATGCCCCATTGGTTGTGAAATTGCAATCCATGGTCCTGCAGCCACACTTCCAGTTAGCAGTGTGCAGTATTCTTCTAAAATAATTTTCAAAAGCAACTTCACAATTTTTAGTGAATATTAGGTAAATAAATAAATGTCATTTAATTACTGTGAGGGGGGAGTGGGGAAGAATGGAAAAGGAGGACAATTCCACCCAGACACACTAATGATCCTACTTCAATGCTGGTTTGTCACCTTCAAGCAACAATGTGAAAAATATAGCTGACAATTTAAGATGGCCTGAGCAGAGTCAGCATTGCCACCAGAGAGTACTTGGGACAGCCATCCTATCTGTTGCTGGTTTGTCTATTTTCCCTTCTCTCCTTGATTTGCTCCCAACAGCAACAGCTCCCTGAATGCTGTACCAGCTAGTCATTTCAACTGTTCCCTTCTTGCAAAAGTGTAGTAGCTGGCTACTTGATAGGGCAAGTTTGCCATTAGTAGAGTTGCTCCAATACGGGTAACTTCATAGGACAGTCACCTATTGATGGGAGGGGGGAGCTGATTTTGGGATAGAGCCACTTGCCCTGGTTGGAGCGTAGCAGTGTATTTTTTTTAATTACATAATTATGGTCTTTTAAAATATACTGCCGGCCAGTGGAAAACAAAGCAAGTACAGGAGATCCAGGAAACAGCTACTACCAAGGCAATGGGCAAAGGGAGATTTGGAGTGGGGCTATTATGTGCTTTCTGATCAATATCAGGAGACAGGTTTATTGTGGGAAGTGGCAGGCTCTCAATGGGTTGTGCACACCATTGTGTGAGATGGATGCCATCATATAATAAGTGATGATTCTGCTTCAATACTAGTTTGCCACCTTGGTCAAATAAAGTCCAAGGTATAATAAAATAAAATGCGGTTATTTCTTGACCCAGTATACTGTCCTCAAGTGTCAATAGTGTAGATAGTCCTGTCATCTAGCCCCTTGGGCTGAAAATGTTCAAAGCCAGGTCAATAAATGTAAAAACATCATTGATCCAATGCTTGTTTCTGGATGCGAACACTGACCTAGATTGCAAAATAGAGACCTAGCCAAATGAAGTTGGGGGTGAGGTTTAACATTTTCCAGCTTTGTCCACCTGTTTTCTCTGTATAGCAGAAGGTGAGGCCTGGAGGATGGGAGGTGGAGTTGTTATTGTCTGTTAAGATTGCACTTCCCTCCTAGATACTGTCCCACAGCCTGATGGGTTCAAGTATGTTTTTGAAAGTGGGTGATAGGAATAGAAAGTGTCTGGCAAAACTCAGTTTTGCCCCCATGCTATTTAACATACACATGAAACCATTGGGAGAGGTTATCTGGAGTTTTGGAGTTGGATGTCACTAGCATGCTAATGATACCCTATCCCTGTCTCTCCTATCTCTCCTTTCCATCCTGCTCCAAGGAAGCTATCTCTGTACTCAACCAATATGTGTTGTTGATTATGGACTGGAAAAAGGTGAACAAATCGAAACTTAATCCAAACAAGGCCGAGGTATTCCTGGACAGATTTTTTTTCATATCAGGAGTGACTTGAGAAACTGCAAGTCGTTTCTGATGTGAGATGTTTTGATGTTTTACCATCCATGTGGGAGGCTTCTCTCATGTCATGTCATGGGGTGTGGGAGCTGGCAGAGAGAGCTCACCTGCACTCTGCCTGGATTCAAACCTCCGACCTGTCAATCTTCAGTCCTGCTGGCACAAGGGTTTAATCTGTTGCACCACCGGGGGCTCTTACTAGGGATTCAACCTGTGTTAGATGGGGATACATTCCCCTTGCAGATAAGTGATTTGCAGTTTGGCTGTACACCTGGAGTCAGCTTTGAATCTGAAATCCAAGGGTCCATAAGCTTGTTAGACAAATCCATAAGAAAACTAAACAATAAAGAACAGTAATGGAGTTTCTGAATCATTCATCTTTAACATACAGTCACATACAAATAGACCCCCCCCCCCCACTTGTTCAGGAAGAGAAATAAACACATTAAAAAGATAGTATCTGCATCTAGTTTTGTTCCAGTTTTTAAAATATCATAGCCACAGCAATGTGGCTAATGCACTAAATATACTAGAGAATGATGACCTATTAGCAGCAATTTAGTCTTGCAAAGCCTGAAGCATATGTCACTGAAAAACTCTTGTTTATAAGCTGTATCCTGGCTGGTTATGAAAGTTCACCTATCACTTTCTGCCATCATCTTGGCATCCTTGTACCCTTCAAAATGATTCTTTTGTTGCAGTAATATTCAGCTTGAGAGAATAGATTCTATTGTGAGCTGTTTTCTTCATATCAGATGCAAAAGTTGTTCCATAATAAAAGCTAAAGAGGTTGTCAGCTGAAAAACAAACCCAATATACCTCCTTTAGCTTCAACGAGTGAATGTAAATTTACTCATGTACAGATGAGAGCAGCCATTACAGACACATAAATTAATACTTAGGTCTGTTATGTTTGTTCTGTGGCATAGCAAATTATATCTGAATCCTGAAGCAGGAGTCGTAAATTGTTAGGTTATCATTTCTAAATATAAGGTACAGCTCTCCTGATAGTAATAAATAAAGCTGTGTCATCTATATGATAAAAAGCATGATTTCTCATCTGACAAATGCAAACTATCAGAAAGAACTCTAAAGATTTCTAAGCACCAAATAACCTATAATTTTGTTTTGGAGATCTGTCATCTTTGTTATTGGACACTGAAGTCAGCTCAAATGTCTGGTGATGTATGGGCACATCCTTGGTCAAGAATGGATTTGGCCCTATCCACAGCCAATATACACTTTCAGGATGTCAATTCAGTCAAAAAGTATTATGCAAAGATGTTTTGTCCTTTAATATTTGACATGTGCATTCTTCAGTTCTTCAAGGAGATTATGCTGGTATATAATGGAGTAAATTCTGTGTATTTATCCTTTTTTTGTCATATTTATCCTATCTTGGGAGAAAGGTGGGATGTGCAGTCAGTCAATCAATCACTCAATCAACCAATCAATAAATAAATACATGTCAACAACTAGAAATTGCAAAGGAAAGGATTAAAATGAATTAATGGTTAATAGGTAATTACATTTTCATTGAAAAGTGGAAAATAAACAATTAATTTTGAATTGCACTTTAAATGTATACTACATTATTACAAGATGAAGATCATCTTCGTGATTTTACTTATTCCTGTTTGTGCTTTGGAGAGAAGAAAACAGCTACATGAAGTTTTGGAAACCCTATTTCTCACCCACTCCACGAAATACTCTTCTCTGCTTTCACCCCATCCCACCTAAATGTCAAAATCCTTATGTTTCTATTTACTTTGATTTATTGATTTTAAAGTGCATACCAACAAAAAAATCCAAATTTGAAACCTCCAAAATTCATTGTTCTGTAGCAGATGGAGAAAATTTATATCATATTTAAAGAGGAATATAAGAGGAACATCTGGATGCAAAGACTGCTACTCCCTTTCAAACTGTCCATACCACTTGTTAGTTTAAATGCTTAAAACCTTGGAATTAACTACCATCACATAAAATGAAATAATGTGAACTAAAATCTCTATAAAGACTCCCTTTTGCACATTAAAAATAGTGAAAAAAAACAATTAAGCACACATGCATGCTCAATTTCTTAACTGGTGGTATTATCTGATTAGACACAAAGGGCTATTTTTGCAGATATAACTATAGTCAACTGCTTCATAAATTGATTTGTTGAAGTAAATATACTTTTTAGGAGAAAAATACATATTAACTTGATTATGTATTATTTACCTTTGTAGCCTACCCACTTTCCAACAATTCAAGTTGGCATGCATAGCTCTCACCAATTTTATCATCACAACAATCCTAGTAAGAAGAAGTCTACAGTCATCATGTGAATTTCCTCACTGTATGGGAATGTGAACCGGCATATTCCGAGCACTAGTTTAACATTCTTCACCCCATTTTTATTTTATATCAAATACTTTTCAAAATCAAATTTATTACACATTTCACTTTTAAAGTTTATAACCATCTGTGATATGATTTAATAAATCAGGTTTATGGCGATATCTCATTGCAATTTTGCAGGATAATAAATATTGAACAGATTTTTATTATGTTCACGCGAATACATCTCAGTGAATATTTACCTTTGTTGTTGTGCTTCCTCATGCCATATCTGATTTATGGCAACCCTTGGGAAAACCTATCATAGCATTTTCTTCACATGATTTCTTCACCGTGAGTTGGCATTTGCCTTCCTCTGAGGCTGAGAGAGTGTAATAACCCTTTGAGTTTCCATGGGATTTGAACTCTTGTCTCCAGAGTCAAAGTGCAACATTCAAACCACTATGTTGTGCTGGCACTCAATATTTATCTTAGCTTTACAACCTCATCACATTATGGTTGGGATTCAACATGCATTGTAGCAAATCTGGTGGGACCCAGCAGGGGGTACCCATCACCCCATATCACCTGCCTTCCCCCTCACCTCACCCATAGGGGGAAGTGTCCACCACCTGGCTTCCCCTGTTGTTTTCAATCCAACTCAGGAAGCATCCTGTGTTGCTACCGCTGCCTCCTGCAACTCTTTGACTTTAGCTGAGGCACTAGCCACACTAAAAGTTGATCTACATTGTGGGATGGGAGTGGCAGGCTCCATGCATCAGTTAAAGTCAAAGCATCCTAGGATGGGCAATTTTGCCCTTCTGATTAGGACCTTAGCTAAACCTAGAATATTCCTTATAGTGATTTGGGATGTTCAGACAGATACAGTTTTGAGAGAAGTGAAGAATGGAGAAAACTGTCTAAAATTCTGTTCCTAAGGCATTTGTTTTCTTTTTTTTTTAATGTTTACCTAAGATGGATTTCAAGTGCTTCTACAACTTCCTGGAATACAAGTGACTATTTATTCTTCCACATCTATCAAACCATAATAAGTTCGCTTCATGAGAATTATGTTGTTATGTAAATCGTGGAAATGCTGAGTTATAATAATTTATTGTTAATCCTTTGCATTTGAAAACAAGCAGCGGGTGGCATAGCTTTCCTCCAGCTCATTAACAACCTTTTGAACCAGAGCAGTTGACATTTTAATGCAGAGCAAACTTATGATAATAAGTAACTCCTAACTAATTCCATCCCGATCTTTCCTTTCATAAGGGTTCATTATGATTGAATTTTGTTCTTTGGACTCTAATGTATTTGACCCACAAATTGAAGATCATAGACGTATGTGTATATCAGGTCCAAGATATTTTGCTGCCTGAGGGAGACCAATATATGTCTCATTGGCCCCATATTCATAAGTCAAGGTATATGGTACCTAAAGAGAATTGGGTTATTTTGGAACATAAGGCAGAAAACCCTGCAAATACTCCTGCCATAAAATACAGTAATAACAAGCTGAATAAGTAAGAAATTGTTGCTGTTTCATGATATTCAAACTCTTCTACTAAGGCTACACCCTCACTCTGTCCAATAACAGGAGTGGTCATGCTGTCTCTGTACAAAATGCCAGAAATCGACAGATCAGCTACTGCATGAGCCAGAGTTTTAATTTAAGCAAATCCTAAAAAACCAAAACACTAGCCTTTAAGAAGCACGTGTATTTTAAAGCCTGAATTGTACTGATTAGTTCCAGTTAGAGTAGACCTGCTGAATTTCTAGTCAACAATAGGATTCAGGAAATAATCTGAGAGAGATTTGTTAACACACATTCTCTCATTAGCATTCACTTCTCCCTTAGTATGGTTAACAGTCCAGAAACCATAAAGCCATGTTTCCAAATTCCATGCCACTGAACTAATCTGGTACAATATACAGAAACCAAAGTCAAAAACTTTTGTTTAACTTTCAAATACTGTCTTGATATTTCATTTCCAGATTATTTTTCATTGACAAGGTTCAATTTTATTTATTTATTTCTATTCCACTTTTCTCTCAGATCGGGACTCAAAGCAGCTCACAATAATTTATTGGTAAAAATATTATTTGAAAATACTGATTCTTGTAATGTGAGCAACATCATCCATTCCAGACAAATCCATTTTCAATGCAATGTTTCAAGGTGAATAGAGGTGAGGGAGAAGAAAGAGTATCAAGGAGTATATATTAGGAAAACTCTAGAAACAAATTATTTTTTAAAAAGAACACAAGGTCTTTCCAGATGTTTTTCATCCTTGAGGCTAGCATTGTCAACAAAGAGTTTTTCTACAGTGAGAACAAAGTTATATTTCCTCACGCTAATACAGGTGGCTGGGCTAACCAGCAGTAAGAAAGAGCGGAGAAGTCTTAGGATGCATCTACACAGTAGAATTATTGCAATGTTACAGTTTTTTAACTGCCATGGCTCAATTATGTGGAATCCTTAGAGCTGTAGTTTCATGAGCCACTAGTACAAGTTGGCAGAAAAGGATAAAGACCTTGCAAAACTACAACTCTAATGATTCCATAGCATTGAGCCGTGGCAGTGGAGCCGCAGTAGTGCAATGGGATAAACCTTTGTGCCAGCTGAACTGCTGATCTGAAGGTCGGCGGTTCGAATCCACAAGATGGGGTGAGTTCCTATCTGTCAGCTCTAACTTCCCATGTGCTGACATGAGAGAAGCCTTCCACAGGATGGTAAAGCATCTGGGCATCCCCTGGGCAATTCTCTCACACCAGAAGTGACTTGCAGTTTCTCCAGTCGCTTCTGACATGATAAAAAAAAGTCATGGCAGTTAATGTGGTTTCAAATTGCATTAATTCTACAGAGTAGATGCACCATTATACTTTCAAAAACTATTCAGGTGGTGTATTAAACTCAGGCATGTATGCACACATGGACATTCTTCTACTCTTCTTCTTTCCTCCCTCTTTCTTCCCAACCCTTTCACCCCATCATACATGATCAAAATTCTGAGCACAATCAAACAGTTCCCTTTCTATAACTTACAGTAGGGAGCAATTCCCATAGCAGTCTCTGTATATAATCTCTCTGGAAAGCAGCCTTCTTTCCAAAGAGATTATATACAGAGACTGCTATAGTAATCCATCTTATACATTTTTATATTCGTTCACATCGAAAACCTCTCAAGGGAGCAATGTCATGTTTTGTGAGGTTGTTTTTCTTTTCAGTTGTCATTCTCTTGCACTTGCTCTCTCTTTCCTCTTTTAACAATCAAAATTTTATTGGTGAGATTCAATCTAGTTTGTAGGCAAATGAGAACCATCTCTGATTTTTATAGAGGAAGCAGCTTCCAGTAGGGCAATTCCAATCAATAGTGATGTGCCTTTAATGTTAGTATTTCTAAATGGAAGTATCTGCCCTAATAAATTCAACCATCATGTGGGTTAAAGGGGTGATGGTTTATCAAATCTATTATAAAATTTTAAAATGCTTCTTCACTTATCAATATGCATCAACAGGTGATAACCAGATACAATAGTTGGGAATGTATTCAATTGTGCATTCCTGCATGGCAGGATGGTTGGACTGGATAATACTAGTGGTCTCTTCCAACTCTATAATTGTATTATTTGAATCTCTTTCTGAATACTGGGTGTATGGTACAAATGGGGAAAGGCTGTTTTCATATCTTGTTTCTAAACATCAAAATGGTCTGGTGCATAGGAGAAGACATAGGAATTGAAACTGTTCCAGATCAGGATCCTGTACCTGTAATTTACATTGACCCCAAATGAAACAGGAATTTGCATATGTTAATTAATATTGCAAATAGGTGTCTGCAAGACTTAGATGGGAACCAAGATCAAGGGCAAAAAGTATAACCATCCTACCTCTACCACTAGTGACGATGATACTATCCTTATCCAAATTAGGGTCCCTGCACTTACATCTGAATCATGGTGACAATGGTGCTGCAACACAAGTTATAATATATTTATGAAAATGTGTGCTAAGCTCACAGGAATCTCATTACTGTTCCCTGTCTTTCCTCCAGGCCTAGTCATGCATGACTTCCCAACATCATTTGATCTTTACAACAACTATGTGTAGGTCAAGTTCAGAATGACTGTCCAAGATTACCTAATGAGCTACATGTCTGGTAGAAATTTCAGTTGCATTCCCCCATGCCTATTCCTGTTTTTGGAATCACATACACTGTCAAACCTGTTAGCCAGCACACATGAGCGATATTTGTTAATGGGACATTTTTCATATTCCATCTACATTGGTCTAGAAGTCACTAGTTGTCATTGTGCAAGATAGTTCATGGAATCCTTGCAAATCAAAGTTGCACTTTCCAAAAAGTTTACAGTGATCGCAATTAATATTCAGTACAATAGTATGCATTTGTTTAATTTTTCTTTGTTATGATGTTCTTTTAGAAAGATTTTTGAAATTCTTTCTTTCTGTGGGAGTACGATAAATTCTAGATTAATTTAATGAATGCATTATCTTGATTGCACTGATTGATGTTAGCATATATTTAGAGGTATGTTCTGAAAGAGTAGAGGTATTGCAATGATAATTTCCCTGGCTTTCTTGTTGTTAAAGAATTACAGTTCAAAAGAAGGAAGAGCCAGGAGAATTCAAGGCTAAAGAGAAAGAGTGCAACCTTGTCATTGTATGCGCAATTCTATGGGAGTGATTATTATTACAATAATATATGCATATTGTTCTCAGTAGAAACTGTCTCATGCTGTAGAATGAATGAAGTCTGAAACCACTTTAAATATAATTTCTCAGTGGTATGGAATTCTTGAAGTTGCAACTGAAGGAGGCATCAGCACTCTCTGGCAGAGAAGGTTAGAGACCTTGTAAAAGCACAGCACCCATGATTCCATGGCATTGAATCATGCAAGTTAAAGTGGTATCAAACTGCACTAACTATACAGTATAGATATACCACAACTTTCTATGAAATCAGGCCATCTCGGTTCACAATAAGTACTTAAAATCACCTGTACATCTTATTTATTTATTTACCACATTTATATCCCACTCTTCTTAACACTGAAGGTAACTCTTGGACATGTGAGATGGCTTTTTTAGGCAGCAAATGAATAATAGCACAAATATTATCTGGAATGTGCTGCCTGAGAGTGTGATGGAGTATCCTTTGAGGGACAGAGGAGTTCAAACAGTATATGCCACATCACACTAGAGGGAAAAAATCCACTTAAATTCTGGTTTCTGCCTCCTGGCGAATTCTGGGGTTTGTAGTTTAGTTAAAGGCTCCTTCCTATACTACAAACCCCAGAATTCTGCAGGAGACAGAAACCAGATTTTAAGTGGATTTTCCTCTAGTGTGATGAGGCCCTAGCTATAGTGTTAGAATGTGTTCTAGTTATCACCCTCCTAAAGTATGAGTGGTATGCAGTGGCAGTCACCATTATGCAGTGACAATTACAGTGATGACAATAGGAATCTCAGTGACAGATTAGTATATCTACTTGATAATAGTAAGTCTCAACTCAGAGGAAAATTGTTGCAAATTTTATTTTCAGTTGCATGATTGCAAATCTGGCCCGATTCCATTGCCTTCATTGGAACACCTCCAGGTTTAACTTAGGCAGATAAGAACAGAGATGTCTTGCAGCACTGTAATAGAAAAATATACAACTTCCTCCTGACAGGTCTATAGAATGGTTTATTAAAGGCTAGATATCCCAATTGGTGAGCAAAACCTGAACACTTGCTAAATATTGACTTGCGGCTCTGGAAGCATAATGATGAGGGCATTGGAATCATTACTGTGAATGTTCAAAATGTCAGTTGAGAGCCTTTGCTCTGAAAGTCAATCTAAAACATTCCCAGGGTTACTCTTTTGTGCACTGGCATTTTGCAGCAGCTTCACAAACAGCTTTCGCCTTCCAAAAACCAGAGTAGGACAAAAGAAGCATTAAATGGCAGCTATTGAATCTAAAGTTACTGTATACATAAGACATACAGTCTTATGATCAAAGTTAACACTGAATTAAAATTAATGGCTGACAAAAATTACCAACTGAAACTATTACTCTGTTCTTGCAGGAGATTTATAGTGGTAGCCAGGAACATCAGAATGGGGGTTGGATGGAAATACTTCAGATGTTATAAAATGTAGCAGGGGATGGTGTTTTTCATGACAAAAATTACAGTTTGTTTGGTGAATTTTATGGACTATAGAAAGAAGAATCCAAGCCACTTAAGGTTATGGACTTCTTTGGAAAGCATAAACATTTCTGGAAGAAAGTTGACCTTTTGTTTTGAGGACATTCTCATGGGAACTGAAAGTGCATCAGAAACACAAATGATTTTTCAAAAAAATTCCTTGTGAATTTGCTAACAAGTCATCCACACTTTTGTGGCCTAAGATTTCAATACCTTTTATTCTTATGAATATAAAATCCACACGAATCGAGGAACATGAAAGGCACTGCAGACTACTTCAACCAGAGAAGTCGGCCATAGCAGAGCACCTGATAAACCAACCTGGACACAGCATATTATTTGAGAATGCAGAAATGCTGGACCACTCCAACAACTACCCTAGAGTAAATCAAGTTTGAATTCTTCCCAAGATGCTCATGCTTTGGCAGATATAACTCACTAAAACAGACTATAGTGCTTGGTAAGGTAGAAGGCAGTAGGAAAAGAGAAAGACCAAACTGAGCACACAGATTCAATCAAGGAAGCAAAGTCTGCAAGACCTGAACAGAGCTGTTGATGACAGAGTGATTTAGAAGTAACTTGTTCATAGGGTTACCATAAGACAAGATCAACTTGACATTGATTAACAACAGTATTACTCTGTTCATTACTGACTAGCTAAATATAAATAAACACAAACATATGACCACAAATAATAAATATTTACAGGTGACTATGAGATAATATGGCAAATAAATCCACTCATTCCTTCTAAGTTGACTGCTCTGAAGACGGCTGACATGGTTCTAACGTGTAAGAGTGAAAAGGAGTCTGTAGAGGAGAAGGAAAACTATATTTCTTTCTTGCTCAGACATAACTTCATTTCCTTTCCCAACTGTTATGACCAGTCTTGCATGTGAAAGTTGATGGAAGAGGTTACCATGCAATGAAACAGCTGTCCCATGTTATATATTTCTTCTTCTAAGTCACAGACAGTGAAGGCCTCTAAAGATGTTGACTTTGTATTCATAAACTGTAGGAACTACATGAATAGAGAGAGTGCTGAGTGTTTGTTTCATGATTCTTGTTAGTTTAAAAGCTGGGTACTTTTTGTAAGGTGGTGTGTTTGTTTTTAAGGCTTTGTGGTCGCTTTCATGGCTAGTGTGCTGATACCGCTGCTTAAGTTATTTCATAACTGTAATTTAGCTACTGTTATGAATTGTAATGTAAATGTCTGATATGTAGAATGCTTTTCCATTCACTGGACCAAATTTGACACAAATAACTGATACGCCCAAATCTGAACACTGGTGTGGTTGGGGGTCGATTGATTTTGTCATTTGGGAGTTGTAGTTGCTGGGATTTATTGTTAACTTACAATCAAAAAGCATTATGAACTCCACCAGTGACAGAACTGGGCCAAACTTCCCACACAGAATCCCCATGACTAACAGAAAATACTGTTTTCTGATGGTCTTTCGTGACCCCTCTGAACCCTCTCTGGACCCCCCCCCCCTCCAGGGGTCTTGACCCTCAGGTTGAGAAACACTGGTCTAGATCAAGGGAAGTCATGGTGCCCCTCTATTCTCCCTTGGCCAGACCTCACCTGGAATACAGTGTTCAATTCTGGGCAGCACAATTCAAGAGAGATATTGACAAGCTGGAAGATGTCCAGAGAAGGACAACTAAAATGATCAGAGGTCAGAAAAAGACCAAGGGAAATATCTCCAAGAGACTACAATCTTCAGAAAGAAACAACAAAAATAGATATAGACTTACTAGTTAAGAAATATGACAATGATGACAAACAAAATTAGAATTTATTCAAATAATGTTAACGGATTGAATGGTCCCTGTAAAAGAAGGAAAGTTTGGCACCACCTAAAGAAATGTAATTATGATTTAACCCTCTTACAAGAAACCCACATTTCTAATAAACATATATCTCACTTGGAATGCAAAGCGTTGGGGAAAAGTTATTATGCGTCTGGACTAGAAAAAAAAAGAGGTGTAGTAACTTATGTTAAAGAAAATATCCCCTCTGAGCTGGCGTTCAGAGACCAAGACGGTAGAATCCTAGGAGTTTTGATAAAAATTGAGGACAAAAGTGTCCTGGTTTGTAACATATATGCACCCAATGAGGCGAAAAGTAACTTCATAAAAACTTTAAAAAGACACATCTCAGAAACAGAGTATGATGATCTGATACTTATGGGGGATTATAATGGGGTGGTGGACATAACCAAAGACAAATCAACTAGTATATTAAAATCAAAACGAAAACAATCAGGGACCCTCCCCAAAACCTTTCTAGAATTAAAAGAAGAACTGGGTTTGATAGACATATGGAGATACCATCATGAGGAGGAAATCGATTACACATTCTTTTCCAATAGGCACTCAACATGGTCACGCATTGACATGGCCTGGGTAACAAGCACCATCATACCAGATATAACCAAATCTGCAATACTGCCCATGATCAATTCTGACCATGCACCTATAGAACTACAAATCCAAAACCAAAAAGAAAAAAAGACCATTTTTAGATGGCGCCTAAATGATAAAATACTCTCAACACCTTATGGAGTGGAAAGAAATAAAAAACTACTGGACGAATACTTTACCTTAAACACAGAAAAGGATACACCCACTAAAATAATATGGGATGCCCATAAAGCCTTTATAAGGGGTCATTTAATCGAACAAGCTGCAAGGATCAAAAAGGCTAGAAAGAAGGAACAAGAAAAACTAGAAAAAGAACTTACTAGACTCGAAGGAAAGCTTAAAACAAACCCGAATGACACCAAAACTTGCTACCAACTGAAACTAATAAGAAAAAATATAGACACATTCCAACTGGAAGAGATAGAAAGGAAGTTGAAATACACTAAACAATACTATTTTGAAAACGCAAACAAAATAGGGAAAGCACTCGCCAGGAAAATTGCAGCTAAAAAACAGAGCAGACAAATAACAAAGATAATGAAAGGAGACAAACCCCTATACAAAACAAGTGAAATCATAAACCAGTTCACAGAATTCTACAGTAACTTATACAAAGATGAAAACATCCCCAAAGAAAAAATAATGCAATATCTAGCAAAAGAAACTATCCAAAGAATCTCAGATATACAACGAGAAAGACTGAATAAACCAATATCCTTAGAAGAAGTCCTGACAACAATCAAGAAACTACCAACTGATAAGGCTCCAGGACCGGATGGCCTCACGACAGGATATTACAAAATCTTCAAAGACACATTAGCCCCTCATCTACAGAAGGTAATGAATAAAGTCATGGAGGAAGGGGAGCTCCCCGACACATGGAAACACGCTACAATCTCTCTAATCCACAAGAACAATACAGATAGCACTTCAGTAAAGAATTATCGCCCTATTTCGCTCCTCAACACAGACTATAAAATATTCACGGCAATATTAGCATCTAGATTAACCAAGATATTAACAGAAAGAATAAATGAAGACCAGGTTGGCTTTCTGCCAGGAAGACAACTGAGCGACAACATAAGAACAGTAATTAACATCATTGACTTTTATGAAAAGAATACCCAAAAAGAAGCTGCCCTTATGTTCCTAGACGCCGAAAAGGCATTCGACCAAGTCAACTGGGACTTCATTATATGCCTTCTCAGAGAAATGGACATAGGGTTTCAATACTTAAATGCCATTATTTCCATTTACGCTTCACAACAGACAAAACTAACTATCAATGGGCAATACTCAGACAACATAGAAATTCAAAAAGGTACCAGACAGGGGTGCCCTTTATCCCCCATACTCTTCATAACAATTTTAGAGGTGCTCCTTCAAAGAATTTCGGCAAATAAGGAGTTGAAAGGACCAAAAGTTAAAAATCATATATACAAGACAAGGGCATTCGCTGACGATGTTGTCTGTTTTATAGAAAATCCTTTAGAGAACATTAACAAATGGCTGAAAGAAATAACAGATTTTGGTGAAGTCGCGGGATTTAAAATGAATAAAGATAAAACTCAAATTATAACTAAAAATATGAATAAAAATAATAAAGAAAAATTACAGAAAATTTCAGGAATTAAAACAACAGGCGAAACCAAATATCTGGGAATAACAATCTCGACAAACAATGCCCACTTAATAAAAAACAACTACGAAAAGAAATGAAAGGAAATAAAGAAGAAAATTAACTCCTGGAATTCTTTAAACCTTTCCCTTTTTGGCAGAATAGCCACAATAAAAATGAATGTTCTATCAGATGTTCTGTTTCTGTTCCAATCTCTGCCAGTCCTAAAGTCAAAAACCCTTCTTAATAGTTGGCAGAAAGAAATTTCCAAATTCATTTGGAAGGGAAAAAAACAAAGAATAAGTCATAAAAACATGATCGATGACAAGAAGAGGGGAGGCCTGTCCCTCCCCGATTTACACCTATATTACGAAGCTGCCGCTTTAAGATGGGTAAAAGACTGGGCGACCTTAAAAAAACGTAAAATCCTAGCTCTAGAGGGTTTTGATCTACATCAAGGCTGGCACGGTTACTTGTGGAGAGGCAAAGCTGAAAAAGAGAAGTGTTTTAAAAACCACCCAATTAGAGCCTCACTTCTCAAAGTTTGGGACAGATACAAAGATAGATTCTACAGAAAAACACCTCTATGGTTCTCCCCTAATGAAGCACAACACCTGAGGGACTTGCCCAGAGAAAAATGGCTTACATATGCCCAGCTTCTGAAAAAAGACCCACGAGAAACCACACTAAAATCCCAGGAAGAACTCAAACAGCTTGACAACTCTATTTCCTGGTTCCAATACCAGCAAATACTAGAGAACTACAGAATTGATGTTAAAAATGGATTTCAAAACCAAGAAACCTTCTGGGACAAAATACTAAAAACCGAAGCCAAATTCATCAAAAGAACATACCAACAACTGCTGATATGGGCAACAGAGACAGAACAAGTTAAACAGAACATGATCCAGTGGTCCAGAGATATAGGTAGGCCAATAAAAATGTCAGAATGGGAAGAGGTCTGGCGCCAAAAAATCAAATATACTTACTCGACTAATATGAAAGAAAACTGGTACAAATCATTCTACAGATGGTACTACACCCCCGAAATGATATCCAAATTTAGCAGAGGGAAAACCAAAAATACATGCTGGAAGTGTGGAAAGCACAAAGGAAGCTATATACACACTTGGTGGAAATGTAAAAAAATTAAAAATTTCTGGCAACAAGTTAACAAAACGACGCAGACAATATTAGGAGAGAAAATAACATTCAGGCCGGAAACCATGCTGCTGGGAATCACAGACCCTCTAAAAAATAAAAACTCAGATAAACTACTCTTCTACTTCACAACTGCTGCCAGAACAGTTATAGCTAAGACCTGGAAATCCCCAGAAATCCCAACGATAGATCAATGGATGCTAAAAGTATGGGATATAATGAATATGGATATCCTAACCCATAAAATATCTCAAAATGTGCCTAAACCTCAAAAAACTAACTGGGAAAGTTTTATAGATTATGTTAAAAGATGCAATAGCGAAATTGATATCAGTACGGAATAACGAAAGCTCTCTAGGGAACACTATTAAACACCCGACGTATGATAATTAAGCAAAATAGAGGGGTAATAATGCCCACTACTATAATATCTGTCCAGAACAGCCTTGGAAGTGCTTTTTTTAATGTCACTAAGGGTGTTTAGGTGGTGGGATTCGACGTAATAATAATACATAATCTGCCCCCCCCCCGCCCTCCCCCTCCCAGGGGATTTAACCCTAGGATCTGAAATGCTACACTGCTTTTCTCTTTTCGAATCCCCCTGTATATCTCGATTCCCCTACCCTTGAACCACTCCCCTACCCTATTATTCCTCAATGGCGTGAGCAAAGAGGAAGGAGAGAGGGGGGAGAACGGAAAGGAGAAAAGAAATAAGAAAGGGGGGAGCAAGAGGGAGATAACTCGAAACAGAAATAAATATACTTAAAGGTTAACTAGAAGACCTGCACAAAAATTATGTCATACTCAATATCACTTTGTCTGTGTTGTTCGTCATATGCACATGTATGTCGCGTTATTGTTATATGTTTACTATAGATGCAAAACCAATAAAATTTAATTAAAAAAAAATAAAATGATCAGAGGTCTGGACACCAGGCCCTATGAGCAGCATCTTAAAGAGATGGGTATATTTAGTCTGAGAAAAAGAAGGTTAGAGAAGACATGACCTCTATAAAGATATTGCTATTGATCAATCCCGCATCGCTGCCACCAATATAAAGATATCGATCGCAAATCGATCAATCCCACAACCTCTGCCACCAATCGGTGATGCAAGGGAACACTCTAGCTGCCCAAAATATTAAAAGTGTTTTTAAGACCACCAAGCACTGTGTCTTACTATTTCTTCTTTTAAAAAAAAACAGTTCAGGCTGTTTAAGGAACTATAGCCACAAAGGCACACTTGACTCAGGCTTTTAAAATTTTGAATAATCGATGAAAGTTTATTGATAAAAACACAAGAAAGTAAGTGCTGTTTAATATCTTGGTTGTTACAGAGAAAATTTTGGCTTTTGTCTTGAAATGCGTAATGGTTACATATAATGGTTCTGTCTTTGTTACAATACAGAAATTTTCTTCTCTTCCTTAACAAGCAAATCTAACAGGAACTGAATCTCTGTCAGGATTACTTCTGTAGCTTAGCTACCTTAAACTATGGCCTATCTAACTACAATCCAGCTATGTTTCCCCTCATAGCTGTTCCAGTTTGCTTCAGCTGACTTTGCTGGCAAACCTATGACAAAATGCCTTCTCCTAAACTATCTCAAGCACAAACTTCTAAAACACCCTTTCTCTCTCTACTCTAATCTCCAACTTCCTCTCTTTCTTTCTGAAAAGGCTCTTTTCCCCTCCAAGTCTCTCTAAACTCCACCCCTTTTCCTAAACCAATCCTGGCCGTTCTCATGCTGACTCAGGCCTAAGACACTCCCCCTCTCTAAAATGGTGCCTTCCCTGATTTAAAATGGCTACTGCTACTGATGGCAAGCTATTCAACCTCAGCAGACTGAAAGCCAAAACCAAGGTTACAACAACAGCTGTTATAGAACTCCAGTATGCTGATGACAATGTCGTCTGTGCGCATTCAGAAGATCTACAAGCCACTCTAAACACCTTCGCAGAAGCATATGAGAAGCTCGGCCTGTCACTGAACATTGAGAAAATCAAGGTGCTGTTCCAGCAGTCACCAGCCAATCCCTCTCCAATGCCAGTAATACAGCTTAATGGTGTAACATTAGAAAATGTGGACCATTTCCGCTACCTTAGCAGCCACCTCTCCACCAAAGTCAACATTGACGCCGAAATACAACACTGCCTGAGCTCTGTGAGTGCAGCATTTTCCAGAATGAAGCAGAGAGTGTTTGAGGACCGGGACATCCGTAGGGAGACCAAGGTGATTGTCTATAAAGCTATTGTCCTCCCAACCCTGCTCTATGCCTGTGAGACGTGGACTGTCTACAGACGTCACATGCAGCTCCTGGAATGTTTCCATCAGCGCTGCCTCCGGAAAATCCTGCAAATCTCCTGGGAAGACAAGCGGACAAACGTCAGTGTGCTGGAAGAAGCAAAGACCACCAGCATTGAAGCGATGGTCCTCCAACATCAACTCCGCTGGGCCGGCCACGTTGTCCGGATGCCTGACCACCGTCTCCCAAAGCAGTTGCTCTACTCCGAACTTAAGAATGGAAAACGGAATGTTGGTGGACAGGAAAAGAGAATTAAAGATGGGCTCAAAGCCAACCTTAAAAACTCTGGCATAGACACTGAGAACTGGGAAGCCCTGGCCCTTGAGCGCTCCAGCTGGAGGACAGCTGTGACCAGCAGTGCTGCAGAATTTGAGGAGGCACGAGTGGAGGGTGAAAGAGAGAAACGTGCCAAGAGGAAGGCGCGTCAAGCCAACCCCGACCGGGACCGCCTTCCACCTGGAAACCAATGCCCCCACTGCGGAAGAAGATGCAGAGCAAGAATAGGGCTCCACAGCCACATACGGACCCACAAGGAAATCCATAATGGAAGACCATCCTACTCGTCCAACGAGGGATCGCCTAAGTAAGTAAGTAAGTACACAATAAATACATTCCTGAAAAAAAAAACATGTTAAATACATTACAACAATGCATATAAACACTCTAACCTAGTAAATACAATATCTTTTTCAATCCTAGTTTTTACCTTAACTCATGGCTCTGGACAACGTATCTGCAATGACATTTTGAGTGCCCTTTATATGCTTTATCTCAAAATCATAATCTTGGAGTGCTAAACTCCATCGAATTAACTTACTATTAGTGCTCTTAACCTGGTGTAACCACCTTAAGGGTGAATGATCTGTGCAAAGAGTAAACCTTCTCCCCCATAGGTATGGTTTTAGCTTAGTGATGGCCCACACTATAGCCAAACACTCTCTTTCAATTACCGATAAGTGCTGTTCCCTTTTTATTAGTTTTTTACTGAGATACAGCACAGGTTGTACCACACCTTCTTCATTTTCCTGTCCTAACACTGCTCCAAGTCCCACCTTGGATGCATCTGTGGTCAAAATGAAAGGTTGATCAAAATTAGGCGCTATTAACACAGGTTCAGTCATTAAGGCACTCTTTAGTAAATCATAAGCAGTTTGACACTCAGTTGTCCATTTTATCTTATCAGGTGATGTCTTTTTCGTGCAATCAGTTAACACAGCGGCCAGAGAACTAAAATTAGGAATAAAACGTCTGTAGAATCCTACAGCTCCTAAAAAAGATCGGATTTGTTTCTTGGTTTTGGGATTAGGCCATTCGCGTATTGCCTGTACCTTATCCATATCTGGCAATATGGAACCTCCTCCCACTATATGACTCCTGAGCTATGACTCACATTCCAGTCATGCTCCATCTCATCCAACCAAACTGCGAGATCTGACACTTGTTTAATCTTCTTGTCTTTAATGAACCATCTGATTTGTATGGGGATCAAACTGTTCCATACAAACTAAATGCTTTAACTCTTCAAAAGTGGTCGTTTTACATTCTTCAAGCCATCTCTCTAAGGCTTTTTCTACTCGGCTTCCCAATTGTGAAAAGTTTTCTCCTGGCTTTCTTTTGATCTCCCTGAACGTTTTCCTACTTTGTTCAGGTGTCAAGCCAAACCTCAGCTTAACCCTTTCTTTAAATATGAGGTAACTCGCACTTTCTGACTCTCTCAGATCAGCGTAAACCTCACTAAGTTCCCCACAAAGTAGTGGTCTCAGGTACACCATCATTTTGGCTTCAGGTACCTCAAAATCATGGCAAGCCCATTCAAAGCTAGCCAAAAATGACTCTACACAGTCCCCTTTTACATAACGAGGAAAGTTCTTTAAAACTCTTTGCATATTAGAGTCCTGCTGTTGGCTTAAGTTAGGAGTTCTCTCTCTTTCTCTCAATTGTAGTTCTGCCATTCTCTCCTCATGTTTTAAACGTTCTCTTTCCCTTTCTATCTCAACTTGCATTCTTTCCCTCTCCATCTGCATCTTTTCTCTTTCTCTCTCTGCCTGAAACTCAAGTTCTCTCAACCTCATTTCTAGCCTAAGCTTTTCAATTGTCAAGGAGGTAGCTCTTTGTTCTTGCCCACTCTCTTGTACTTGGGTCTCAGTTTCCTCAACTACAGAAGCAGTTGTATCCCCTTCTCTTTCTGGTTCTTCAGAAGTACCCTTCTTTGCTTTAGGCGGTGCCATGGTGCCTAATGTATGTTTTAAAATGGCGCTAGAGATGTCCTGTCTCTGAGGTAATTTTTAAGTGTCACGTTTTGGCAAGAATTTACCTCAGGATTATCACAAAAAATGTTCTGGATTGAGATGTTACACGATCCACACCGCTGCAAACCAATATAAAGATATTGCTATTGATCAATCCCGCATCGCTGCCACCAATATAAAGATATCGATCTCAAATCGATCAATCCCGCAACCTCTGCCACCAATCTGTAATGCAAGGGAACACTCTAGCTGCCCAAAATATTAAAGGTGTTTTTAAGACCACCAAGCACTGTGTCTTATTATTTCTTCTTTTTAAAAAAAACAGTTCAGGCTGTTTAAGGAACTATAGCCACAAAGGCACACTTGACTCAGGCTTTTAAAATTTTGAATAATCGATGAAAGTTTATTGATAAAAACACAAGAAAGTAAGTGCTGTTTAATATCTTGGTTGTTACAGAGAAATTTTGGCTTTTGTCTTGAAATGCGTAATGGTTACATATAATGGTTCTGTCTTTGTTACAATACAGAGATTTTCTTCTCTTCCTTAACAAGCAAACCTAACAGGAACTGAATCTCTGTCAGGATTACTTCTGTAGCTTAGCTACCCTAAACTATGGCCTATCTAACTACAATCCAGCTATGTTTCCCCTCATAGCTGTTCCAGTTTGCTTCAGCTGACTTTGCTGGCAAACCTATGACAAAATGCCTTCTCCTAAACTATCTCAAGCACAAACTTCTAAAACACCCTTTCTCTCCCTACTCTAATCTCCAACTTCCTCTCTTTCTCCCTGAAAAGGCTCTTTTTCCCTCCAAGTCTCTCTAAACTCCGCCCCTTTTCCTAAACCAATCCTGGCCGTTCTCATGCTGACTCAGGCCTAAGACACTCCTCCTCTCTAAAATGGTGCCTTCCCTGATTAAAAATGGCTACTGCTGCTTTTGCCAGGCCCACCTAAGCTGCAAACTAGCTGGCAGACTTCTCCTAGGCCCTGCCATCCAGGCTGAAAAAGGTAAGGGATCTTTACAACCTCCATGTTTAAAAATCTGAAATGCTGTCATAAGGAAAAGGGAGTATGCTTGTTTTCTGCTGCTCTGAAGACTAGGATTTGGAGCAATGCATTCAAATTACAGGAAAGGAGAGTCTATTTGAATGTTAGGAAAAACTTCCTGACCATGAGAGTTCAACAGTAGACATCTCTGCCTCAGAGTGTAGTAGAAGGTCTTTCCTTGGAATCTTTTAAACAGAGACTGGATGGCGGGGGTGCTTTGATTGTGCTTTTCCTGCATGGCAGGGGTTTGACTAGATGACCTATGTGGTCTCTTCCAACACTATTATTCTATGATTCTATTATTTTCTGAATAAAGAAAAGAAGCAGCTGTTTATGCTTGTTCTATGTGAATATAAGTTGTTTCAAAGAGCAAAAGGACTTTTAAATCAATCCTAAAAATGCACAGAATTCTCTCTCAATGGCTTTTCAAAAGTGTAAATTTTACATTGAAGACTTTTATAAAAGTATCTACAATGCCAAAAAAGGGGAAGCCCTGGGATACTGAATGTGTAGTGGCAGGTAAGCCTAGGCATAGTTGAGCCTCCCAAAAGTTACCCAAAATCTATCAAGTGGTTTATTCAAGTGGAGCCCAACAGAGAGTACTATCATATCTGGATTATTTTACTGGTGTAGCTTCGGACCATTTTCTTGTTTCAGTGCCTCAGTTTTAGTGCCTCAGTTTTTGCTTCCCACTTTCTACATTCCTGCTCATTTAATTTGCAACAAGACAGGAATTAAAACATCTCTAGACTAATAGAAACATATATACAAGATTTTGGAGTGGTGATTCCCCAAGTAAAGAAAGAAAAAAAATCTGACTTGGACAAGATCAGGTTATTAGTAAGTTGACCAGCATACATCTGGGCTAACCCTGACCCCAGAGTCCATGTTCAGCCATCGTTACTTAAATCTGTTTGTTCACTTTTACATAAGAATTTCGGCAATGTTTCTTAAAATATATACACATTATTCAGAATGGCTTTTGATAATTGAAATCACAAGACCATCTTAAAAAGTCCCCAGAAGAAGAAGAAGAAGAAAAGAACTACATAATATAATCAAGGAAACAGAATAGTTGAGAACTAAATAATGGATTTTTAAAGAAAAAAGATATTTCTTCATACTGGAATAGCAAGGAATGTCAGGAGAGCACATGCTGCAACACTTCCTGCTCTGAGAAGGCAATGTCAGAGGCCCAAACTTCCTACAGGAAAGCATTGGGGGGAAGGGGGAGGCAAGGCAAAATTGGGCATAATGAACGCTCTGTTTTCTAGTTGTCAGTCAAAATGATTGGGCAATATAAGGCTGAATTTATCTGAATACTATGAAACTACATATGAGTTGCCCATCATGGTACTTATGTTGAAGAACACACTAAAGTCATCCTTGCTAAACAGCTTGCTAGTCAACTGTACAGTATTTGTTGACAATGGTAGCTAAGCATAATAATGATTAAACCATATTGTGTGTGTCAGTCAGCATTTTGATCTTGAAAGCTAGATCTCAGAAATGTGTTTTTCACATTCTGGCAATCCTAGGGGAGTACACATGTGCACGGTTCCTTTAAAAAGTATAATCATCAGATTTTACTAATTTAAATGTTTGCTTGTATGTTTAGAATGTTTGCATTACCATCTGGATTCACTGGGTAGTAGATTTCTATAACCAGACTATATGTTTGCAGTTATTGAAGTCTGAAATCAAATGAAATAGTTTAGGATAGTGATGCCCAGTCTTTAGTCCTCCATGTATTTTGGATTTCAACTCACCCAAACCTCAGCCACCTTGGCCAGTAATCAAGGATTTGGGAAGCTGAAGTCTGAAACACCTGGAAGATAGTTGGAAATTATCTAGCCAGGGCCCATCTATACAGATCATATGAATGAACTTGGTGGTATCCACAGAACACACAGGATCTACTTAATGTGGCCTTCTCATCCATTACAAAAAGTTGCAGTCTACTCCAGAACTTGCTTGTGTTTGGGTCCAATATAATTAGTTGGACTTCTTTCTATTTGGAAGTGACTGCAGTTGTTCACACCACCATCCTACTTTCCCCAAACTCGGACAGCTGAGGGTGGGATTAACACTTACCCCAGTCAATCTGGCTTCAGCAGCCGCCACCACAAATAAAAATGGTGATGCTCACCGCTAGACACCTGTAGTTATGATAGCCAGTGTGATAAGGCCATCGGGAAAAGGAGGGAATGATTCCTCCCTTCTCTCCTTCCCTCTCTTGTACAGCTTCATTGCTCTGGCTATCATCATTACAGGCACCAAGCAGTGACTACTACCATTCTCATGCCATTTTCAAGGCAGCAAGAAAAGGGTGGTGGTCCAGTGGTGCTGAACCAGTTCTAGCACTGTTGGGCCATGTGGACACCATCCAGCTGCTAGGCAGCTTGGTTGTTGATTGTGCAGACCATGATGTTGCTGATGTAGAATATTCCACTTTGAATTAACATTGCCACTTATGGTCCATGTGGGTAGTCCCTTTAAAATTCATTTACCTGTTAGCATGAACCATTATTGTCGCACACCAGAGCTGGGAAGGCACCTCTGAACCAATCTCACACTCCAGAGTCCAGTATAAGCAAAGCAGTTTATTGAAGGATAGATGTAGCTTCAGCAAATAATAAAAAACAGCAAAAGTAATATAAAATATTGTCCATGAGAATAGTCGCTTAAGCTTGGTAACAGGACTCCAAACACCAAGGCACAGGCAAACTGCAACTGGAGACTTGGCACACAAAAGTAATTCAGAGGAATAGGAATACATGAAAAACTTGACAAAGATCCAAGGTGATTGCAAGAGTCTTGAAACCCAGTATAATCCAGGAGCAATACAAGAATTACAAGAACAATACACTTAAAGATATGAAATACAAGGCCCATGAAACTTGAACAAGAGAGAGGAGTGCTTCCTTAAACCCAGACGTTGATTCCTCTGAGGAATCAGCCTCAATCACCCCTCATGTATACTAAAAAAAACTATGCCTTTTCCCTTGGGAAGATTCAGGAGGTTTCTTCTTGTCTATTAATCTTTGGGAACGATGTTTCCCCTCAACCATCTGTCTCTTTTGATAGATATGAACCAGTCTATCTCGAAGGAGTCAACTTCTTCTGAATCCTCAATTAGCTCATTCTTTTCACATTTCAACCTTGACTCTCTTGGGAAAGCTAGCACGGGCTCTTTCTCTGCTTGTACTGAAACATCTAATGCAGGCTACACCATCCCACAATCCTCAGCTTCATCATGACTAACATCTCCTGCCCACAATCCCCATTTCTAGACTCCTGCGGGACTGCAGAACCTTGCTCACCGTCCCCTGAAATCTCAGGCAATGAAATAATCACAGGCTCAACCACAACAGTTATGAATATCTACCCACTCCCTCAAATGCACTCAGGAAATGGCTTGGTTTCAGAGTATCTGAAGAAGTGGGTTCATGCTCATGAAAGCTCATGCTATAATGTAAATCAGTCTTAAAAGTACTGCAAGCTGCTTTTTCAGCTCCCCACATCCCATGCCGTCCACCCCTTTTTATGCTACAACAGATTAATGCATTTATTTATTTGAAAACAATAGCAAATGACATTCTAGAAGTCCTTGTACTTGTAGCTTCATTTGGGCCAAGTGTGACAGTGTGGCCAAATCTGTCAGTTGTGTAACTTTGCTTGAAAGCTTTGGTGAATAAAAATATGGGCTGATCTAACCCATGCAAAGCCAGATGTTTCTACTAGCCTGCAACGAAAACTATATAATTTTAATTTTTATGGTATTCATATTTTGATGTGCAGAAATCTAGTTTGAGTGGTATAATAGTATGTCATATGATTAAGTTTAAAGAGATCAAGTAAAAATTATAATACAGTCCAATGTTTGCATCTCCATTCCCAACTAAAGATTAAAAAAATGTAGCTATGGGGTGGCTTTTCCTTGCATCTTCTCAGTCTGAATGTACATAGAAGAGAATGTTTCAGAGCATAGATTTCATGGTGTTCGTCTTATTTTGCTTCAATATTTATTGCCCAGTAGAATAAGAAGATGAATCATGAGATAGAGAGAAAAGAGACTGAAAAAGAAGGTGTTATGGATTCATGTTTCTGCCAACTACATTTTGGACATTCTTGTAAATTTTCCCCTCAGAGGCTATGAAAAATTATTCTTGTCATGATCAAAAGTATCATTTCTAGCAAGTATGGTACAGATCTAAATAAAACAAAACCCTAGTTTATACTGAAAACCTTAAGCGTTGCTTAAAAAGTACTAGCAATCCACACTTGGCAATATAAAGCATTAAGTATGGCACATTGGTCACACAAATTTGAAAGGTGTAACTATAAGAAGAAAGGCTTTTCTTCTTAGATTCCAGTGAACATATTCCTCAATAAAGTCCTTTTAACATTCCACAGAAAATCATTAGTATTTCAGTTTTATTTTCCTAATATTTGAGATCTCTAAGAAAACTGCCCCAAGTTTGCCCACGTGTCTTTGTTCAATAGACATTTTCAGCTCTTATAAAATTCTACTCTCATGGGTTACAGCATTCTCTTTCTCTGTCTTTTAGATGTACTTGGTTTTAGTATTGTTGTTTTTAAAGAATACATAATGTGCAGTTGATTCAAGTTTTTAGCAGCACAGATATCTTGTGGCCCTTCTGATTTTCTCTGGAGCCATTTCTAGTAAATAGTACTCAAGTTATGCAAAATTCTGTATTTCCGTGTATCAACTTGAAATTTCACCAATTTCATAATCCAATGGGTTGGATCCCAATTAATGCATATACAAGTATTTAAAAGCAGACGCCAATCGTTTACTATCTTGGGAAATAGCCATACGTCAAAGAAAAGAATAAAAAGCAAAGTGTTATCAGTAGAAATATGTTGGGGTTTTTTTTCTGAGTAGTTTGATCTGGGAGCAAACTAAACAGATTTGCAGTTTTGTTTTTAGCTTTCATAAGTCTTGTAATTTTGGTTGAATGCTACTACATTTAGCCTTTCACATTCACTGGCGCTAGAGGCACAGGGCCCCTGTGAAAATGAAAACCTGCAAATAAAGAAATTTATAAGCCTTCCAGCATGACTCTATGGCCAACTTCTGCTGAAGGCTGAAAATAGAATCATACTGAAGGACACAGAGATTCGTAGAGAGATTTTTTTAAAATCAAATCCATGAATAATACAATCTGCAAAAGTCAAAACTTCAAATACCGAAGGATGGCTGTATTTTACTTTAGCTTTTCCCTAAAACCAGAATCATGTCAGGCTAAGCATTATATTAGTGATTTTGTTTCTTTGGTGATCTTGTTTTATTGTTCTGAATGTTTTTAATTCTCAGATATATTTTTAACATCAGCTCAAAATGAAAGAACATTTCATGGATCCTAGAAGGTTGTTATTGGCCACTTGTGTGCTATTTAGGAAATAAACAGAACAGATCTCCAAAAACATGCGTCTTTATATCTCTCCCATAAACACTGCAAAAACACAAAGAGAGATGCTGAGGGGAGGAGATCAACTTTGCAGAAAGTCGCAGGATTGCCTTTCTTCTTCTGATTGGCTGACGGGGGGGGGGGGGGGACAGCACGAAGCTGCTCTTGTCAATCAAATCAGCCTCTACCCCCTCCCACCCCAGTCAGTTATGGATGACAAAACAACAAATCTTTACAAATCTCTCTGAAAGTTTCAGAGGCTGCTGTTTCAATTCATAAATTCTTTGAAGGGTCCCTTTCTGATTAGTAATTAACAAATCATACAAATCCCCAATTACAAAAAGGAGGCCCGAAGCTTGCACACTTCTAATCTATACTAGTGTAAAAGCTGTGTCCAAAGAAGGACCAGAGAACTCAAAACATCTGTGGACAAAAAAGGCTGAAGAAATCCAATACCTCACAGATGTCCATGACACACAAGGATTCTTTAACACCACAAAGATAATCTATGGCTAAACAAATCATGACATACACCCATTAAGCTCATCAGATGGAACCAAACTTCTGAAGGATAAAAAAAAATCAATTGCACTACATTGGAACGAGTACTACAATAACCTCCTTAACCATAGCTCCAATTTGACCGAAGAGGTTCTCTTGCAAATCCCATAACAACAAACCAGGGATGAGCTTGCAGCACTGCCTAGTTTGGATTAATTCAGCAAAGACATCAGACAATTAAAAATCACAAAGCCATATGGGCTCCCTGTTGAAATCTTTAAAGAGGGTGGATCTGAGCTGAAACATCTTCTAAACTGAATCTAAGATAATGAAGAAAAAAAGCAATGGATGCATCTGACAATGAGCTAGCTGGTCTTGCCACTTGGAAAGTGAGGCCATGGGAATTTATTTTAAAATGGCTGTATGAGATTGTCAGGCTGCAGAAAATGAATTTCATAAAGGGATCAGCTATAGATTCAATGGGACATTAAACATGTTCAGACTGTGTGTGTGTAGAGGGGAGCCTCGAATCATCATATTGTACCTGGAGTTCCTTTATGGGCTAATAAAGGACATGATGGGCCAGAGGTTTGTTTTGTTACTGTGAAATGACAGACAGCCCAAAAGAGTGTGAGAAGAGAGCTTTATTTAGATTCTTCAATCAATTATTTGTTTTCCTTGATTTGTTCCACTGAAATAATGTTTGACTACAGACATTTTCCCATTATGCATGTTTACAGAGCACTATTTGATTTTTTACACTATTTATCTTACTTGAGAAATAATACATCACGCATATTTTTATATTTTAACAGAATTCTTATTCACAAAACAAATTCACCTGTGCTCACATGCATGGATACACAAGCAGCCTAACCTAGACAGATGCAAAGGACGTGCCACAGCATAACAGGATCATTGACATTTTTCAGTTCATACTTCAAAGCATGCTATTGATGCAATCGCTATCCACATCAATAATGCTTGTGCTCAAGAAGAGCTATTAGCTTGAAAGCTTAAAATGTTTTAAATGACTAGTTTGTCTAATAATAGGTATAGTTTCAAATGTTTGACCTTGACAAGTAAGGGAAAAAATAGTCTGCTAATTTGAAAGTAAATTCTGTGGAAGACCTTCAGTTGTCATCTACTGGAATCAATGTTGTTCCCAATGAAATATGTTAAAGTCTCTTCTATGTACAGTTTTCCACTTAGAGAATAATTATTTTTCTTGAACCTTTTGATTCAATGTTATTAATATAGATTATTTCTCATCCAAAATTTTGTATCAAAAGTCTTTTGGATTTTGGATATACCTATGTAGCTATATTTGCATTTACCTACATAATGAGATATCTTGGAGATGGGATTCATATCTTAAACACAAAATTCATTTATGTTTCATATACATTTTTTACACATAGCCTGAAGCTAACTATATACAATATTTATTTATTTATTTATTTATTTGCTGCATTTGTTAACCGCCGCTCTCAGCCCTAGGGCGACTCGCGGCGGTGTACAACATGTAAAAAACACATTTCACAATAAACTACAACAACAAAAACAACCTGTCACTAGTACACTATCATCTAATTACACTAAAATATATTTTAATATATTTGTACCTAAAACACAGTTTGCATACAATAAATCACCAGAATGCAAAAGTGTCATGATCTCAGCCACCCATTTGGACAATTTTAGATGTTGGAGATGTTTGGATTTCAGATAAGTGATGCTCAACCTGTAATGCATACTTTGTGTGGCCTGCATTGAGGTTGTGCTAACTCATACATTTTTTAAAAAATCCCACTTTTTGGCCTCTTGGAAACTCTTCTCACATTATATGATCTACACCTGTAGAGTGGTCCTATCTCAGTCATAGCATTTGTGGGTTTTTAGCAAAAAATGGTTCCCACTCAGTCACTACCTTCCTACCAGAAGAAGATTGATTAAATGGTGAAGATCCTTGTATCTATTGTGTTATGTTTGGCTACTGTATTGACACCACATCTTTATTGCTCGGGAAATTTAATCCTATGTTATTTCAGTATTAGAGACTAACTGTGGCATGGGGGTGGGGGGGGGAGGGGTACATGATAGAAAGACCCTTCTTAATCCACTATTTACTCATTCTGTTACATTCGTACTCAAAATTTGCTTTCTCTCCTCTCCCATTCCCATCCCCATCTCCATGGTTTGTGCTATGTTTCATTTTCTATAATAAAAATAGTTTCTCTCTGCCGTTGCACCAGATGGTCTCCCTCACTCATTTTCTTCCACAATTTCCGGTTCTTTATCATGCACTTATCATATACAGTACTTGGATTGTAAAGAAATAACATTAATGATTTCATTCTTGGCAAGATTAGCCTGATAGAAAGAATCTGTCAAAAAATTAGTAGCCCATATAAGATTTCATATTCCAATGTAAGAAAAGGCTGAAGCTTTGGGGGGGGGGGGGGAGCTAAAACACCCAATCTTTTGCATTTTTCATACAATGCCTCTGCACAAGATTACTATTTTTTTTCCTTGTGAAGTTAAGTGCACAAAGAGAGAACGCCCCCACTGATTGAGAATTCCCTGCCACCCTCAAAATGTCTATTCATTGGGGCAACAGTTATTACAGTTTTGTAGACTTGCATAATTTGTGCTAAAAAATCTTACATTCTCATCAAGACTGACAAAAAAAATTCACTCTCTCTCAAATGAGGAAAACTCATTTGAAACTAGTGAGAATTTGCATCCATAGCATGTACTTTTCAGAACCACTTTTTGGAAATCTATCTTCCCCTTGCTCCCAAGTTGCAGCTTGATGCTTTTATTCCCATTCTCTATTTCCAAGTTGTAACATCCCTTCCCATAACCAGGGTTTTCAACTTTTTCAATATAAAAGACACACCACCTGTAATCCACCCCCCCCCCTTTACTGTGTTCTGTATCTTAGGATCTCATCACATGGGTCTTGGGCTCCATCCTAGGATGCTTCCAGGACAGAGCCAGATGGAGCCCATCACATGATGCAGGGATACTTCCGCCTGGAAGCACCCAATGATGGAGTCCTGAAAACATGGATGGCTACCCATGTTCTCATTAGTTAAGCCAGGGACAGTGTGGGGGGAAAAGCCAGGCAGCAACATTTTTCCTAATGTGATGGGGAAGGGGATGATATGGGTTGATTAATGCTGGTTTTCCCCACTGCCCGCTGGATTCCCTCACTGTTCCCCAGCTTGAAGACTTCTATGTGATGAGGTCCTTAATTATTCACTGACATGGGAGCCAACCACCACCACGGGTTTCTTCCAATCTTGCCCATGGAGGATGACTGGATGTTGATAGCCATCTTTGTGTGAAACAGCCAGGGTACTATTTATTGATACTAATTATTTAGTTATTAGATGTTAAATGTTAGGGCCCTTCCACACAGCCATATAACCCAGAATATCAAGGCAGAAAACACCATAATATCTGCTTTGATCTGGGTTATCTGAGTCCACACTGCCATATATTCCAGTTCAAAGCAGATAATGTGGGGTTTTATTCAGCTATGTGGAAGGGGCCTAAGTAGTACTAAATGAGTAGGTTAAAATTTTATACCCATTTATCTGAATACACTCAATGAGATTTAATTCTGAGTAGACATTTACATGATTTTACTGCTGGCATATAAGTCCAGGTGAATAAAGGTCTAGATATCTGACCCCAGAAGAAGTACTATAGTAGTCATTATACAAAGAGAGAGTTTTAATGAACATCTCATTGGTTGAATATGCAGGAACTACATCTATCTGCATTCCCAGAAGTGAAATAAAACAATGACCTGAGCAAGAACCTGTACTTTCACAGACAAATTATTATTCATTTCACTAGCCTCCCTTGCTGTTCTTTCAGAAATGTATTATCTTGCTGAAGACAGCAGTCTTAAAAAGTGGAGCCAGATTTTAGAAAGAGAGTTCGCCAAAGTGCAGGAGTATGTCCATGCTTTTTTTTTTTTTTTTTTTTTACAATTTTTGCTCTTTTGAGTGAAATCCACAAACCCGTAGGAGATCAAGATCATACGCCTGTGTCATTGTATTTGCATGTAACAAATTCAGTTGCCATCAAATATGAGACCTACTTCAAACTGGCCCCCATATAACTTAATTTGGACTGACTTGGGATATAAATTTGAACTCTCTCCCCAATTCCCTCTGAATTAATGTCATTTACATTTGGCAGAAAAGCAAGAATGGGGCTCTTAAAAATACTTTTGAAAATGTTCAGTGTATTACCTATATGGAGACAGAGCACCCATTTCTGTGTTCAAAGGCTACATCTGTGAAATGGAGAGGACATGTTGACTTTGGCCTGAAGACTTCTAATCTTCATGGATCCTTTTTTGCTGTGTTAGAAATGCTTTACAGCTTGGACTAGTGCCTCTTCAGATCTGATGATAAAACAAATCATCAGACCTGAATGGTCTGAATGGCCCTTGTGGGCTCTTCCAACTCTATGATGCTACAAAATGTTAGCATCTGGGGGCATGATTAAGGTCACCACATTTAGATTCAAGGATAGTCAAAATAATACAGATGGACAAGTTAAAAGATTACTCATGTCTTTTGCGGTGGGGAGGGATGAGAGCAATTCTATGAATATCCAATCAGAGATAAATCCTATTTTAATGAAATTTATTTTAATGTCAAAAATGTTTGACATTACAGTCAAACATATTTCAAAAACAGTTAAATTAATTAACTAAAATGATAAGATCTGGTGTGGCTCCGATATGAAACTGATTCTCTTCAAATTACTGAATCAATTTCAAGTGGTTAACCAAATCCCCATGCTAAGTCTATGAGATCCAAAAATTAAATTAGTCCCTCCAGAACTGCAAGCACTATCTCAACCAAATTTTGACAATTTAGTCACATTGTCATTACTTGCAGCAATAGCTGATATAGTGGAAGCAACCAAGGTGGCCCACCCATAACTGGCAGGCAAAGCCTAAGGGAGGGGATTTTAAGGCCCTTGTGAAGGAGACCAGATGTGGTGGGGCCGGTTGACAGGGGTGCTGTAGGCTATTTAAGGCTTCTCCGCCCCCTGCTGTGCTCTTTGCTTCAGCTTGAGGTAGATTCCTAATGGGGGTTACGACTGTACCTCCTTGCTCCACCTCCCCTTTTCCAGAAAATAGCAGTGTTCCCATTGCTGTGCTTTTGCCCCAATTTGGACAGTTTCTGCAATTGGCATTTATTGGCAGAGATTTCCCAGCAGATCATAAGGGCTGGAGATTTGGGTGACTGCACTAAGCAGAATTCCCCTCCTGGGTTGCCTCAAGAAAGGCACATTCTGTAGCAGAGGAGGTTCTTTAGAAAAAAAAAAACTCTTAATAAGCTGCTGCCTGGGTGACTCTCACTCCCTCAACCACAAGTCATGATTACTGGGCCACATAGGAAGGTTCCAGGCAACTCCTTTCTTTAAAATAAGCTTAATGAATTGTTGTCTGGAGAGAGTCACAGGGAGGCACAGGCAATTCCACTCATTAACTGTATCATCACATGCTGAGACCTATTTTTATTGCATATCTCAGGTTAGGAGTTAAGCTTTGGCCTCATTTTAGGTTTTAAGCTCTTACAATTATATTGGCGGGAGGGGGGTCTCCTTTTTTCAGACCTCATGTTAGGCTTTAGATCTTGCCATTATATTGGAAGGTGTCCATCTTGTTCTAAGCCTCGTGTTCAGCTTTATAGCATTTGCCAGTATATTAGGAAGCCTTCATTTGGAAGTCTCCATTTTGTTCAGACTTCATGTCGGTCTTCATGACTTTGGCTGTTGTTGCTTCAGGCTGGGGTTGTTCAGGAGGAGGCCATGTGGTCTTCCCCTGTATCTGAGAGGTCCTCCAGGTTCTGCCTGGTCAGACTCATAGCCTAACAAACTCGAAGGCATAAGATCTGGTCTGTTCTGGAAGCTGTGCAGTGATACTCTCCTGGCCTCAAAGAAAGGCACGGACACAGTACTGGAAGTACAAATCTTCATTATGTGGCTGACTGCCTGGTTTGGATGGGTATCCTGGCTGTGTCCTTCAGACCTGTATTTTCACCTTATGCTAGGCTGCACGTTTTCTCTCCTTTGTAAGGTCAAGTAATTCTGCTCTTTGAATGACTATTCATTTATAAATTGAATGTCATTTGCTGGCAATGAGTAACTGTGTGAAAAAGTGGAGGGGATTTGAACAAGAGCTACAAGATGGCTGCCCTTTATTGACATTCATGAGAATGAGAAGCTATTGTACATTTTCTTCAGAGGACTTCAGCTCCCTCATTTCAGGAGTTTATCACATAAGGCAGGCAAATCACAATTGCAGAAGGACAACAGTGTCTTCAGCTTGAACTTATCACATGACATTGCTTCTTTCTTGCTGCTCTCCCCATTAGAAATAGCCTTTTACAAACACAATTAGTTAATTATCTTCTTTTTAAAACACTTTATTCCTATCAGGAGAGCAGGGCAGTGAAGGAGGAGCAAGTTCCAGCCAAAGATTGTGTTGTCATGTTGCTTCATATGTTAAACCCTTAAGTTATGCTCAGGATTCATGCTTTTTCTACCTTGGTCTCCTTCAACACTCTGCATATTCCAGAGTCCACACACTTCTCTACAGCTTTGCCCTCCTCTTTTTTCTACTCTTTCAAGTCCATTTCTACTCTTTCAAGTCCAGGAGTTGGCAGATCACTCAAGTCACTTAAGCCAGTGTAGAATATATCATTCTAATTCCTTTGCTGTCATCATTTTTGGTTTCATGAAAGTGCAAAAAGAAAAAAGAAAAGAAAAGAAAAATACCACTGAATTCTGCTCTTTACCATGTTCCCAGTGTCAGAACAGAGTAATGGAAATGATGGGAAACATGGTAAGCATTAAAATTATTTTTGAGCCAGAAATGTTCTTACTAGGTCTCATCCACAAATGAATCCAAAAAGAACATGAGATAGTCTTCTAATATATGATATCAGCAGCTAGGATACTGTTCACAAAATATTGGAGACAGCAAACAACACCTACAGTGGAAGAATGGATGACAAAACTGATAGAGCTCTCTGAAATGAACAAACTGACCAAAAAACTACAGAAGCAGGATGAAACACTTTTTTAAAAAGACTGGGACTGTTAACTACCTACTTGGAAAACTTAAAAATAACAATGCTCAGCTTCTTAAATCGAGTAACCTGAAAAAAGGAGAGAGGGAGGAAAGACAATCAAATCTTTCCTTTGAATTATAACCTCTCAACGCTTAAAAGTATTTAACATGTTTTCTCAAACACCTGAATCCTAGTTATGGAACCACCGAATTGCTTCTATGGTATTTTGATAATGTATTATTTACTTATCTATTAATTGTTCACACTTTTGGCTATATTCTAAGGGTGGGAATGTTGTGAAGGCCTTACATCCTACAACAAGCAAGTCATGTTGTGAGTGGATTAACTTGAGGTTTCTGGATATGGAATGTTTAGATTGGATTTGGCTTTGAAAAAGAGAAGCAGTATAGCTGGGAATGCAGGAAGACATTTGCAGATTGTTGGGCAGTGATCATTCATTTTCATGTGGTGGGTTGAAATGCTCCCAGACTACATGTTTTTGAATGTTGTGATGCTTGGAAGCCATTCTGGAAAGCATACATGAATGCAAAGCCTAATATAAAATGTATTTATTCATGCATATTTTTTTTCAAGAAAATGTATTTTTAAATATCAACAAATCTTAGTATCATTGTTTGTTGATGATGAAAGGTGATGGTTTCCTTGTAATAATTAGAAAGAAAGAAAAACAGCGCTTCTGGCCTTCTCAGTGGTGGCCCATTGGCTATGGAACACCCTCCCTAAAGAGATTAGATTGGCTTCTTTGCTCCTAATGTTTCAGAAAAAACTTAAGACATGGCTGTTCAAGCAAGGATTTGCATATATTGAGTAAACAAACTGCAGATTTTGATTCATTGTTTAATGTGATGTAAAAACCTAGCATTAGCCAAGTTTGCACTCATCAGACAAAGGACCCATGTTTGCTCTGTTTTCTTCAGCTGCTCATATAACAAGTGGAACTATTGGGCTGTGTGCTCACATTTGATAAACCAAGGTAAGCAAGAACAGGGCTTACTGGGATGTAATCCAGAGAAACCTTTTTAATGGGGCAAGGTTCCCATGCATCAAGAAAAATTGGTGGAAATGGAGAATAATTATCTGTTCAAGAAATAGCTGTTTCTGCCACAAAGTCTGCTGAGATACACCTCTTCCTGCTGATCACCATTCCAGGAGATTGGCCAGTGAATAGGAGAGAGTAGGCAAAAAAAACCCATGTGCTACCCATACCAAAGTCACCATTTGGGACTGGGATTCTCCACTGCCCTCAGTCTCCTGTCCATGTTGCTCCTAATGGTGGCATGTTGCTCCCTTGATAGATATCCAAGCAGGCAGAAAGAGTGGGCAGATCTCCTTGCTCTTTCCAGAGCTACATGGTTTTGGTTCTGGCTCTGATTACTTTGGTAATGGAGACAATTAAATTATAAGAAATGGTTGTTGTTGTTGTTGTTGTTATCTTCAAGTCATTTGTGACTTTATGGTTACCCTTAAGTGAACCTATGATAGGTTTTACTGCAGCTGAGAATGTGTGATTCATCCAAAGTCACCCAGTGAGTCTTTAGAGATAAACGAAGAATTGAATCTTGGTTCCCGGTGTCATCATGCAACACTTAAAAGCAGGATAAGGAAAAGATGAAAGAGTTGGTTCATTTCATCAATAAAATATATGATCCATACCAAGAGTAAATAGGTACTATGGGTGGTTTGTAAGAGGGAAAAGTTTCACTCTTTGGGGTATTATGAGAAAGGTAGAGGACTTGTTTTGCAGGTAGCATGAAACAAAACATACAACAACTCTACTATTAGCATAATTCATGATTTAAAATAAGGCAAACTGCTCTCACAATGCATCTTCTATCTGCAATTTCAAGCTGCTCATCCAGTTTATTATTGTGCCAAGCTCATCTGTAGATGTCAGGCTTCCAGCAGGGCTTGTGAGTGATTATTCGGTGTGTAAGGGAAAGGACCTGGTATCAATAATAATAAAATAGCACTGCAGCTTGAAATGGCAAGACAAACAAAATAAGAAGTAGAGGAAGACAAATATTCAGGAAACTTGTATGTGCATATAAAAAAAGCCACCGGTTTTGTTTGTTTGTTTTAAGAGTGCATTTCTCCAGAGATAGGATTTTTGCCAGATATCGTATAGTTGGTTTCTGGGTTGCTATTAATTGCAATGAAGTTGACTTTGGCTATAGATACCCTATAATTGAGAGCCCCCCAAGATATCCTGTTATCAACAGTTCTGCTGAGGATTTGTTGCTTCCTTGGTTGCACCTTTTTTTTTTCCTATTGCAGTCTACCTTGCCAGGCATCATTGCCTTTTCTATTTACTATATATACTCGAGTATAAGCCTAGTTTTTCAGCCTCTTTTTAGGCTGAAAAAGCCCCCCTCTGCTTATACTCAGGTGATGGTCCTGGCAGAAAGGCATGGGGCTGAACAGATAAGTGTTGAACAGTCTTATCTTTATTTATATAAATATTCAAGAACGTTTAACCTACAGATGCCCCAATTCATGTAATTTTATTGATGGCTGCTGCATTTCCCACCCTCACATACTCGAGTCAATAAGTTTTCCCAGGTTTCTTGTGGTAAAATTAGGTGCCTTGGCTTATATTCGGGTTGGTTTATACTTGAGTATATACGCTAGTCATGTCTTCTTTTTTCATGATAGGGCTATGAACCACAGTCTCAGTTTCGTAACCGTAGCTTCTAGGGAAAGATCAGGCATGGTTTGGTGTAGGATCCATTTATTTGTCTTATTAACAGTCCATAATATTTATAGAACACTTCTACCACACTAAATTTCAAACCATACATTGAAATTGGAAATACAATGACAAGGGCAACCCTAACCTATTTATTATGATCTTTACACTTTGAGGTCTTGTTTAGTTACTACATAATTGCCCTTCCAAGTTTCCATTCTGATTAATAACTGACAAAAACTATGCAAAATTAGCTCTAACTCTGTCTTTGCACTTCCTTGACTTTTTCAGTAGTCATCCATCTCCGCTGTAGAGTTAAAGCAGTTTGACATTGCTTTGACTTCCATGGTTCATTGTTATGGTATACTGGGAGTTGTAGTTTGGTGCAGTGCCAGAACCCTTTGGCAGAGAAGGCTAAAGTCTGCCATGGCAGTTAAAGTGGTGTCAAATTGAATTGATTCTACAGTGGAGATGCACCTTCAGTTTTTACTATCTTTTGTAGTATCTTGTAAATTGTTGGTGTTCCTTCCTCTTAGTTTATCCCTATTTTATGTATGATTTGTTCAGCATAAAAATTTAATAGATAGGGTGATAAATTACAGCCTTGGCTGGCCTCCTTGTGAATTTAAAACCATTCTACTTAATTGTATTCTGTCCTGACAATAGGATCTTGTTTTGAGTGCAGATCATACATCAGATTATTTGTGATTTTCCTGTTTTTCTACTGCTCTCTATCTTACCAAGTCTTATTTTTATAATGAGTCATGTGGTCTCATTATATGATAAAAGTGCAATAGACTTGAAGATCTTGCCTAGTTCCTGCACAACTACCCTACCAAGTCTTAGTCTCCTTTGTCTTCCTTTGACTGAGCCAAAGTATAGAAAGACTTTGATTGTTTTGGTATTTTCATTATCTACTTTAAAGTAGTGTAAATTATCTGTGGTCATTATTTTGGCTGTGGGAAGTCACAGCAAGAGACACACTGTTTACAAGTAAAAGACCAAGTGAAGCAAGAATTTCAATGACTGTTCTTCCATTTCAGTAATAACTAATAGAGACCAATTATTTCCTGTACAACATTTCAAGCAGCTGTGGACTTTGCCCAGTATTCTACATCAAACCAACTAACTATGCTCCAATTACCAGAAGCTGTCGGGGAGATAGTAGGTTGTGGGAATTTTAGCTATGTCACAATTATACTAAGTAGCTATTGTGAACATGAAAAAGCTATGGCTGAGTAAATTAAATGGCCTTATCACATTGAGATGGGAAAGCAAAGGTAACTATTCCTTTAAGCATAGAGAATCACCTCTCTTATATTGTCAGCAGTTCCATTTCGAGTTTTGCCTCCCCATCATACTCACATGTGGAAACTTAAGAGTTGGCAGTACATTCATCTTATATTCATCACAAGGTCAGTATTCCTTTTTTTAAATCAGGAGAAACAACAATATCTGAAAACCACGAGATCACCTGCCCAAACCCCCTTACATTAAAGGAGACTGGTATCCATTCAAAATCACCTTTTTCCATGGGATCATATTGTTCTACACCAAACCCCATAGGATATAAGAGACAGAGATCCAGATTAAAACACTTTCTTTCCATGGGATCATTGTTCTGCATCAAACCCCATAGGATTCAAGAGTCAGTGATCCATGTTAAAACTATTTCTTTCCATGGGATCATAATGTTCTGCATCAAACCCCATAAGATCCAAGTGACTGCTGGCATCTAGGAAATGAAACAGGACGGGAAACTTTGATGGTTCCCATCGCACCTGTTTTTCAGTTGGAACCATGAGAGTAAAGTGTGATAAGAGGTAGGAGCTCTAAACACGATTGCTGGCCTGTGTTCAGAGTTCCCTCCTTTCTCTTTTCTGTCTCTTTTCTACTCTGGGATGTGTGATGAACTTTGTGCCTCCCCATGCTTGAAAAGAGACCAAAGTGTCCTATAAGAGGGAAATTTCTCAATGTGATGAGGTTAGATTTCCAGAGTTCCCTCCTTACAGGACACTTCTGCCTCTTTTCAACCAAGGAGAGCTATGCATGAAGGCCAGAAGTAAATGATGAACTCAGTGCCTCTCCATGCTCAATGTAGACTTGTCCACAGCTGCATGATATACAATAGACTTCTGCAGAGGTGAGAGGATCCCAATCTATTCTCCCACCCTGGACATTCCACAGATATATAAACCCCATTTTCCTAGTTTCCAACAGAAATATCACAACCTCTTAGGATGCCTGCCATAGATGCAGGCGAAACATCAGGAAAGAATGCTTCTGGAACATGGCCACACACTCCAGAAAACACACAACAACCCAGTGATTCCAGTCATGAAAGCCTTTGGCAATACAGGGTTTGAACTGTTTTATGACATAAAATTATCCTTTGTGTATAATTTCACGAGAAATGTTGAGAAAAAAAAAACATTGAAGAGATGTACATTTTCAGGGCCATTAGAGCATTTGGAGAAAACAACAACCCTTCCAGCAAGAGCATTGTAAAGAATTATTTCTTTAAACTACTTACTTAGTTTCTGAATTATTTTTATTTTCTGTAAATTACATTTTTTCATTGAAGACAAATTGCTTGCTGTGCTTAACCATGAGAGACAGGTTAATCCTTATGAGATAATTACACATTTTATTGAAGAAATGTTCTTACTGCCTGATTGTTAGAATATGACAGTAGCTGGTAACAAAAGCTAAGACCTTATAAAATCTGCCATCATACAAAACAAAATTTTACCTCCATCTCAATTCATTTCTACCTGAAATGAAATATCTTTTGTGAGTTTTAGGATGTAAGTCATATTAACAACACATTTTGTCCTGGAAGGAGGAAATATTAATATCAAAAGGGCTAGTGGTGGCTGGTGACATCTATTGCAATGGGATGAGGAATCCAACCCATGTTTTGTTTCCTGTTTCTGAACTTCTAAGGAGTTATTTAAATCATTGAACGTTCTTCCCAAAACATTTAAGTAGTTGAATGTTCTTCCCCTTAATAGAGATGTCTAAGGGCCTGAATCTACCTATTTAATAGATTCAGCACCTTGGATATCTGTTTTGAGGGTTGGAATATGATCCAGAACAAGTTCACTGACATTTATCATTATATTTATTTAATTTATACCTCACTTTTCTCCCAATATGGGACCCAAAAGAGCTTGCAATAACACCATCTGCTGTTACTGAAAGAGACTCCAGATGCTTCTCTAAGCAGATAATTTTCAACATATTTATTCCACACTAAATAGCCACTACAATCTATTTCTCCAATGAGACATTGCTTGTACAACTAGGCTACTTGAGTGAGGAGTTATTTATAGAGGTAAACCACAAAAGAATTAGGTTGGCACCAGCTGCTAATGAAACCTAAACAAGATAACAATTCATCCCTCCTGTTCTAGATGATAACAAAACTGCAAGTAGAGGAATGCCCAGAGATTAAATGTGCCATACTTATTTCAACATCAAATGTAATTTTGTGTGATGCCTTCTGCGAGAAGCACTGAGTGCAACTGTTGACAAGAGAGTCACAACTATGTAGGACATTCTTTGGCTCAGTGCAGTTTGGAAGGCTATGATTATAATTCATTGAACAACTTAATTAAAGGTTATCCATGAAACCTTAATGAATGCATTCTCCTCCTAACCATTTTTTCTTCCCTTCTGAATTTTTAGTGTCATTTTGTTGGTATACACAAAATTAATAGCCAGAGAGTTCTTAAAATGAGAAACATTTATTTAACCCCAAGTCTACTCTTTCTGCTATTATAACTTGAACTTCCATTCCCTGACCCAGCAGTGACCTCAATCTTGACTTCTGAGAATAAGATGCAATTTAGTCGCTTGTGCCAAATGAGAATGTTATATCTTTCTTCATGCTACTAGATGGACCACATCAAGAGAATTACTATAGTATTGGCTATCACAAATAGGGCACAAATTGGAAATATTTTTAAGGAACATCGAAGATGCCATCTCCTAATTCAAACAGTGTGGACTTAGACATGAACATTCATTCATGTTTTTCCCCAGAGCATTACTGCAATTTTAACATCAAGTTCAAAGTCAGTCCAGATGAAAATAGTACAGTCAATAAAATGATACTTTCATTGGAGTGTGGTTTATGAAGGTGACAGCTCGAGCTCTTCAACTGCCTGTGATAAGAAAGGGAAAGAACAGCACCATATTGAATATTGTTCTTTCTTTATATAGGTGGACATAGATATAGGTGGATGAGAATGTGAGAAAAGAAAGAGGAGAAAGATGTGGAAGTATCATCCATATCCACTCTCCCAGCGAATAAAAAGTGCTATAACTGCTAGCTCTACAGAAGGCAATTCTACCTTCTTCCTGCACTGGAAATACTAGTGAAGTTGTTCTCTTACTAAAGATAACTATCTTAGAATAACAGAACAGATGAGGACATGAACCAGCGAGTTCAAATTACAAGAGAAGAGGTTCCACATAAACACAAGGAAGAACAGGTCAATAGACTACCCTGGAGGAATTGTGTGTTCCTGTATGGCAGTGGTTTGATTTAGGGTGAGGTTGTGGTTACAACTCTAAGATTTTATTATTTATGATGATCTTAAGGAGAACTTATCATAGAGTTTTCTTGGCAAGATTTGCTTAGAGCAGGTCTGTCATAGCCAGCCTCTCAAGCAGAGAGATATACACTAAATATCATCACAAATGATTATTTAAAAGAGATTAGAAATCTAAAGTGCTATAACATATATAGAATTAAAATCTTTAAAACAAAATGCATTAAAAGAGAAAAGAAAAAGAAAGATTGTCACTTGTTGACAACAAAAAGACAGCTATCCTGATTTCACTAGGGAAGGAGGTCCACTGTCTAGAACAGAGTTTCTCAAACTGTGCTCCTCTAGATGTTTTGGACTTCAGCTCCCACAATTCCTAACAGCTGGTAAGATGTCTGAGATTTCTGGGAGCTGAAGTCCAAAACATGTGGAGGAGCACAGTTTGAGAAACACTGGTCTAGGGGAAGGCACCGAGAAGGCCTTCTTCCGTGTTTCCACCAATCCGAGAAGATGGTTAGCAGTTTCCTTGGTGTCTCTGACACCGTACATGCATCAGAGGGACAAGCGTTCATTGAGATATTCAGTCTAACCATCACTATTTCTGAACCAGTTTATTTGTTCCATGGAGATTCTTGCTGTAACCTGTAAAGGATGGAGCGCTAAGGGTGAAAGGAAAGAGCATACAGAGTCCTAGTATTTAGCTGGAGTCCTATTGGTTAGTCCCAACTATAGTAGGCTCATGAATCAATTGTGAAATATTGAGTCAACATGTAAGAAAATTCCAGTTACTTTGTCCCTACTGTAGTTGGGACTAAGAATAAAATTCAGGCCAGGTGGTGCAATCTATATGTACTGTGATTGATAAATTGAGCTAGCAGGGTGTCTTAAAGCATCAGTTTGCAGTTTAGTAAACTGAGTTTTGAAGAAACATTCACACCTGTATTTTATGAAAACTGTGAAATAGAAGGCTTCACTTTCCCTAAATAATGGCAGGTGCTTAATGAAAATAAGTAAATATGCAGCCATGCAGCCTTCCTAAAAAGAGGTGCAGGGAGAAATACTGTCATCAAATAAAGATCTGCCTTTCACACCGTTGCACTAGCAACTATATGCTTATTTTAGTGATATTCTTGTCCACAATGGATTGTTATCTCTTTTTACTTCCCCCCTCCTTTTTTGCTGTTACATTTTCTTCTCCTCCCTTGGTTGTCCAATTTGTGGTGTTTCAAGCCATCTCAAGCAATATTGTTTCAGCGACTTGCATTATTTATTTAGATGCGAGCTAATGGCACAATGTTTTAGCTGTCAGAGTACTTGATGTCTAGACTTTACGCTTCATTTTAATCTGCATGATAAATAACATTGCACATGGTAAAATGTGGAAAGAAAGAAAGAGTTCTGAACAATGCTGAAAAATGGCCTGTTCGACTGCTTATCAGGCCTACTACAGATGAAGAGCTCTGTTCCTTAATACAATCTCTCTCCTGCTGCATAAAAAGAGGTAGCTCACCGGCCTTTATAAAAACTTGACTTGGATAGCCTTCTGAAAGAATTATATTTTTCTTCCCAAAAGGAAGGATTCCAAACTCTCATTGACTGAAATCGTGTGAGATCTGGATATAGGAGAAAATGGATTTAAATGGTTTCTCAACTGTGAAACTCACTAAGGTGACTTTGAACAAATCACTCCTGCTCCTTCTAACCTTCTACTGCGAGCTGTTGTGGGGATAAATAAAACTCATAAAGCATTTTGAATACTTAAAGAAAAGGAGATAGAAATGAATAAGGCTGGGGAAAAACAACTCACAGATTTTCCTTTTCACCTTCCTTGAATAATTATTTGAACACTTTCTTTTTTCTCTTTTTTAAAGTTTGCTTGCTCTCTTCTCCCTTTCTTAGTGCACTTTAAGGAACTGTCAAACTATATGATGAAGCTAAAGTGCCGTTTTTAAAAATCTACAGTTTTGTAATGGGGGGAGAGGGGAGAGGGAGTGAATTGTCTAGAATTATTCCACAAAGAAAATCAGAAAGATTTAACACACTGCTCAGTTCCCTTTTTCCTTTCCCCCACTCCCATTTTTCTTTTCTTTAGTGTCTGGATACTCTTGGATTATATAAACACAAAGAAAACAATAACCAATGTGTGCTAAGGGAATACACGAGGAGAGAGCATTTGTTTGAAAAGAAACAATGTATATATCATTGTTCCTTGTGAATGGGAACCCTACAGCCTCATGACACTAGAGGAGCCCCCAGTGGTGCAATGGGTTACATTCTTGTGCAGGCAGGACTGCTGACAGAAAGGTCGTCGGTTCAAATCTGGGGAGCGTGATGAGCTCCCATCTGTCAGCTCCAGCTTCCCATGTGGGGACAGGAGAGAAGCCTCCCACAGGATGGTAAAACATCTGGATGTCCCCTGGGCAACATCCTTGCAGATGGCCAATTCTCTCACAACAACAGCAACTTGCTGTTTCTCAAGGCACTCCTGAGATGAACAAAATCACACTAGATCATGGATCCACTTTAAATCCGATTTCTGCCTCCTGTAGAATTCTGGGATTTGTAGTTTAATGAGGCTCAGGACCTGCCTGGCTGAGCAGTTTAAAGGTCCCTCCCTAAACTACAAGTCCCAGAATTGTGCAGGAGGCAGAAACTGGATTTAAAGTAGATCCATGCTCTAGTGCGGGGACTGAAATAGTTTTAGCAGTGGATTTTAATGTTGAGACAAATATGTTTAATGTTTATGTAGGCATATAATTTATTTATGTCCTGGCATTTAATGTTTGCCATTTGTATGTTGTATTCCTCCCTGAGTCCCCTCCGTAGTGAAAAGGGCGGAATATAAATGCTTTAAATGCATAAATAATTCTTAACCTGTAGGCTGCGGATCACCAGTGGGCCACAAGGACAATAATCTGGTCTGCAAGCCTCCTCCTCCTTTATTTATTTATTTTATTTTATTTCCGCTCCTTTTGCACCACCTTCCTTTCCTTTCCTATATCTGACCATGGCACATGTTCTGTATCAGAAACTAGAGCTGATGTGGTCTATCCAATGCAATTTTCTGAATCAAGACCCCAAATCAAATCTAAACAGATTCGTAACCCTTTTGGTACTAATGTTGGAGAGTGGTCCCTGGACAAAGTGGTCCCTGGACAAAGTAGTCTCTGGTCAAGTGGATCCTGGTCAAGTGGTTCCTGGTCATAAAAAGGTTGGGAACCACTCCTCTAGTGTGATGAATTCCCTAATTGGCACAGTCAAAAAGAAAGGTCCTATATATTCACTTCTCTTTCAAAAGTACCTGATCAGAAGATATTTTCTAAATGCAAGAAAAGGGGCTCATAATAGGCAGCATGCACCTTTTTTTTAAAAAAAAATGTGGTTTTCAGAATAGTGTTGGAATTGTGTCACCTGGGTCAGGATTATCATCACACCTCTTTACACCCGATTCACTGTACATGTGGGTATTTTAAAAATCTGAACGGTCTTTCCGTATCACTCCTGAAAAGTATTCATATTATCTTGTTCAAGAGAAACATTCAGGCATTTTCAAATTCACTCATGCATCATAAAATCATGAAGCTGGAATCAAGGTGCTTATCTTAACTATTGCACTTTTGAGGCAACAAACGCATCTGAAATCTCACACTGTGTTCATTTACAATGTAGCCTCCATGCAGCCTGGTTTTATCAATGACAATACTTTTAATCTGCAGGTGGAAAGCATTTCTTGAAGCTACATAATTTGAAAACTATTCTTCGGGTGTATAAATATAATTTTCTCCATTCAGGAACCCAGTGACAGCTGGTGCCTCAGAAGTCAAGGGGCACTAAATTAATTCTGGATTTTGGTTTGAGCTTTAATAGAGCTATCCAAGGTACTGAAACCACTGAATAGACAGGCTTCAACATCTTGAATAGTTCTCTTAAAATTCAAACTAAACGTGATTCACTCCCCCACATATATTGGCACTAGCACATTTACAAGAACCCAGTGAAAATGTGAGATTACATGTGAAGAGTTGAAATGTCCCAAGATGAAACCCACTACCTTGTCTTCACTCCCTCTCAGCTTAGTTCACCTTGCAGAGCTGTTGTGAGCATGAAGCAGAATGGAAAAAGAAGGATGTGTGACACCTTGAACCTAAATAAATCAGGTTTTCGGTTTTGTAATATTCTAACCAGAAATTAATTGACATAGCAGGAAAAAATATAAATTAATTGGAGTAACTGGAACTGTGTGAACTGGGCAAGCCCAAAAATCTATTTTTTTAAAAATCCTAGTTAAAACAGTATTAATTAAGAGTGGAACACAAACCAATTTCCCAAAACAACAGAGAACTGAACTACTCATTCGCTAGTATTTGAAGCTTAAGGCTTATAGAATCACTTAATTTCCTTCCAAAATATACTCATAAATTCAAAATACTAATCTGAGTATACATTTCTCACAAACCATTTCCTTAAAAAAAAAAAACCTCTGTGCATTTTTCTTAAACTTCTAAGATGCACCTCGTTTTCTTCAAGTTATGTAATATTAGAAATGTATTGAAATTATACCCTGATGTTTAAGGGTTCAGGCATTTGCCTTAGATCTGCTCAAGCTGCTCAAAATTGTTTGAAGATGCCTTTAAAGGATGTGAAGCAACCTGGTGATTGCTGATTAGGGTTGAAAAGAACCCTACTTAAAGAATGCCAGATAACTTGCTGTTCTTAAGGGACCCAATTAAGAACATGTAAATTTCATTCTTATCCATGCTCTAATTTGAAAAGAAATGGAAAATGAAATGTGTTATGATCCCAGGCTGTCTACAACAATAACAGTTTTGTTGCCTTTAGACAGATATTAGGCCTGGGTAACAATGGAAAAATTTGTTTCTAATATCGTTTCGTTTTTAGGGTGCCTCAGCGTTTTGTATTTAAAAATATATCTGAAATTTTCCATTAAAAAACATTTGGTATTTATGAAATTTTGTTAATATTTACAAAACATTTTGTAAAGATGGCGCCCGCGGTTGCGCATGCGCAAAGCATCAACGAATTTTTTTCCAATATTTTTCCAATATTTTTTTAATTTAATTATTAATTTTTTAATAATAAAAAAATATTTGGCAGAAAATGCTTGCCAAAAAGAGCCACAGTGCAAACAGACTGAGCCTCCCCGCTGCTCCCAGCTCTGTCCCACCCTCCTGAGTCCTGCGGGCTCTCTCTCTCTCTCTTTCTCCACCAAGAGGAGGGAAAGGAGAAGAAAGAAAAGAGGAAGGGAAAGGAGGGAAGGCAGGCACTCACTCTGGCGGGCCCTCAAGCACTGCCGCCGAGTCGGGCCCGGCTCCTCCGAAGCACACCCACTGCAAAGGTGAGGAAGGAGGGACGGGGCCGCCTTCCCGCTGAGGGTCGCTCGCCCTCTCGCTCGCTTGCTCAGCCGGCGCCTTCCCCGCCCTCTCCTCCTCCTCCTCCTCTTTCAGGCTCTGACTGGCTAAGGAGAGGAGAGAGAGGAGAGCTCCCAGCAAGCATCTTACGTATTTCCGAAATGGACGGAAATACAAAAATATTTGGCGCATGCTGTTTCGATTTTGAAAATACACTTCCGGGTTTGGAAAAAAGTTTGATATCATTTCGTATATGGGAAATTAACGGGGGGGAAACGATATGCAAAATTAACAAACGAAACCGCCCAGCCCTAACAGATATATGTGTGTGTGGGTGGTGGTGGTGGTGGTGGTGGTGGGGGTTTACACCTTTGACTACAAATTTTTGTCAGCTAGAAATTAAAGGTTCTGATACTTATTCTTTCCTATCATGCAAAATCTGAAGACTTTCCTGGAGGTCCATTTGCCAAGCATTTATGAGAGCTGTCATCTTTCTAAGCAGCTGTGGTTTCACCTTTGTAGGCTCCCCTATAGATTTTGTGGGCTTCCTGTTTGATGGGGCAACAAAGTAGCTGGAATTTAAACAACACGGCACCAAGCTTCCAATGTGGTCATGGATTGAACAGCCTATTAGTTCAGCCTATTTGTGGAATTACAGCTATCCCTCAGGCTTTCAGCTATCATTTGGATTTCTGTTGCCCTTCACTCAACCCTTCCTAGGTTCTGGCATTGGCTAATTTCCAGAGTTAATTCCACAAATTAACAATTTACTTTTACCTATTGTTATGATTTCCCTATTGTAAAACCTCAGGATGGTTTGGCATTGGCCTGGGTCCAATTTTGTGAAAGCAGCCCCCTGTTTCCTGAAACCATATTTGAGGGTAAAGATTTCTGGAGTCAGGCTCTTTTCCAGATCTGTTGGTTCTGCTTCACTTACAATGGGGCAAGGGAGTGACAGAGCTTTTGTCCAGGTGAGATCTCATACTCAACTATTGCTTGGTTGACTTCCAGCACATGGATGTAGAGAGAGGAATTTTCACATGAGGTGGCAGGAGGATTTCTGATATCTAAGCCTGCTGTCCCATGCTATGCTAAACTATAGTTGCAATCAATAACATTATGACTAAACATCTTCTAACCAAGTGTGATCTCTGTTTATCTCCTTGCTAAGACTAGTTTATTTTCCAAGTTTCTATGAGACACACATTAATTGGGTCAGTTTGCCCTTATGAATGTTAGGTGTTCATGTCTCTTACAACTTCATCACACATGTCTTCACAAGGGTCCTAGGATGCTTGCAGCACAGTTGCTCCACAGAGCCCCATGACACCTATCGCATAACCCATACTCACCTCTGGTGGGGCTCTGTGGATAAACTATGCTGCAAGCATCCCATGATGCTTCACCCAGAACATGGGAGGCTTTCCGTGTTCCGTAGGGAACAATGGGGGCAATGTGGAGGGAAGCAGGTGAAGCAGGGCACTGATATTGCTCTGCTGTGCCATGAATTCACCATGGAGGCTGGTGAATTGCCCCATTGCCCCTCATCAATGTGATGAGGTCCTTAGGCTACATTCTTATGGGAGCAAGTCCCACTCAGTAGAAATGTGTAAGATTGAACTGTCAAATTCTCATTCTCAAATCAAACCCAAAAGCTTCAGGCTTGAAATTCTAACAGTGAGGGGAAAATGGATCTTTCTGACACAATCTGAGTCTTTCCTCATTTCTGTTGTTGTCAGAGTAGGAACAAATCTACTGTTTTGATGCTCAGCCACAGCCCTGGGATACAGTGTTACCTTCAGAAAGTAATGACTTCTCATCAGTCTCCGTGTTGTCTTGGGTCTGGATGTATAGGCAATGAAAATACTTCCTAACAATCTCCCCAAGTTTACTCAACTTGAGATGGATTTCCTGTTAGAGCAGAAACATGGATGAAAAATATTGCATCAAATCACAGTCCTTGGTTTTAGACAAGAGTCTGTGATTTTACAGATATCATCTGAACTCATCATATTCTCCATTAGCAACCTCCTTTCCTTCTTCTTTCTTTCCAAGACTGAATTAAATTAGTCTGGAGTTCTGAGACAGTTCCAAAAAATGGAACCCTACTTATGTTCTAAAACTGGTAGCATAGAAATGAGGATTGTCACACCTGTAATATCATGGAGACACTCCAGATTTTCAAGCAAATTCCAGATAATCCCCTGCTTCATTTATCTAAAGCAAAGTAAAGCTGGTTTAACATAGCATAATCTGCAATATTCATCAGAAGGAGTCAATTAAAGGGAAATCTGGGTTTTATACCCAAGAAGACTTGCCTTTAGTTTCTGTGTTCTTCTATAGTAACCAGGAAAGAGTGAACATGGAACAGCTTAGACAATGCTTTCAGAAAATTAGTTAACAGGAAGTCACTGATGATTATATGTTTTTAATTATTTTTACATGGTTTTTATAATGTGTCCTAAATGTTCTTAATTGTGTTTTATTACTATTGTGGCATTAAATTGCTGCCCATTTGTAAGCTGTCTTGAGTCGCCTTCGGGCCGAGAAAGGCAGCATAAAAATACCATAAATAAATAAACAAACAAATAAATAAATGATTTTGCCATCTTAACCATAATCTGAACTTCCTGTCAGGACACATGTGAATTTGTCCTGTTTGTTTGTGAAATATTGGAGGATATGTCAATGGGAAAATGATTATTCGCAGAGAAAGATACAGGTATTTTATAATGAATAGTTGGATGGATGCAGAAACAAATGATATGGATGAAGGAGTTGAGAATGTATATCATAACACTGGGAGGCCAACATATTTCTTATGATCCATTGATACATACGTATCGAAACAAACAAAGCAAGGATTCTTATTAAGAATCTTTTCCCAAACAAGGCATACCCATTTATACTGAAAACAATTAATGTGATGCCACCTTGAAGATAAACATAAAAGTTTATGTTACAATAAATGTGTCAGGTTTTAGGGTAGCACAAGATTCTGTTGGTTTCATGACAACAGTGTACTTGGTGACACCTCCCATATTTGGGGGGGGGGCAGAGGGTGACATCTATTAAATGACCCTCTTGTTGGATCATTCCAATCTCTATTTACAAAAGATTTCTTTTAAATAATCTTATCAACCAGCAGGTTCTTGGTGGAACATTAAAACTGGCAGAAGTTTCATCAGTCTAGTGAGTTTCAATAGGATGGAGTAATTAAGAAATATTTGAGGACATATAATCTCAACTCAGTTCTTTGTTGACCATAGAATCTTCATGTGATCTTGGGAAAATCATGATAGTCTCCTGTTAACATATTTTCAGGAATAAAATATGGTGCTAACATCTTATTGCCTGTTGAATACTCACTTAAAACTATCGTTATGGGAAACTTGTATTGTTATAGTTTTCTGCGGAACAGCTACTGCTTGCATCTTACTATGTACAAGAGAGTCTCACTTATGCAATCTTCACTCATCCAACGTTCTGTATTATCCAATGCAGTCTGCCTCCCGCTCGGATCCACAGCTGTTTTAATACATTGCTATGTTTTGCTAAATTCTTAAATACAGTAATTCTCCATAACATTACTGTGTATTGAACTGCTTTTTATGGTGATTTGTTGTAAAACATGATGCTTGGTGCTAAATTTGTAAAATCATAATGTAATTTGACAATTAACAGGCTTTTCCTTAATCCCTCCTTATTATCCAACATTTTAACTTATCCAATGTTCTGCTGGCCCATTTATGTTGGATAAGTGAGACTCTGCTGTAGTAATCACTGCACTGGTTGTAATAGTTGGCTGAACCTTTGGGAGAAAATGGGTTTGGTCTAATCAACAAAAATGTAATGCCATGGAAGGAGCGGGGAGGGATCTTCTATTCACTTGGTCTGATGATTAATTGTACCTTACATTTCAACCCATTTACCATACCAGTTGGTTATTTCAGTGGGATTGCTGGGGAAAAACCAATGATATAGAACTCACAGCTGCTGTAAAAAAAACTAGTGGTACACCAGTAGCAGACAGGGCGGGGGGTGCGGGAGAAACCAGCAATTTAAAAATAGAGGTTTGTGCAAATGGTGAAATTGCTTGACTAGGGATATCTGAGAGAGAGCAGAAATCAATCGAGAACATTTCAAGGATCATGAGCACCTTGGATTGACTTTATGAAGGTAATTTTAAAAACCCTTGCCATCAGTAGATATTTTCTATAATGTAAATAGATCTTTTCATCTCTTCTTGTAAATCTTTCAGTTATTGATTTTAAAAATGTAATGATTTTGCTGTAACTCAGATAGAATGAATCATTTGGAAGCTATTAGCCTCAGAGTCAGAAAAAGTGTATTTCTCTTTTATGTAGCTGGTAGCCACAGAAGAAAGCAGTGGAAATGATATCATGTCAGTATCTTGTCTACCTGGCCACTTAAAAATAAATTTGTTACTACTTTTTGTGAGAAGCAGAGAAAAATAGATTCCTTGTGATTTTGCTGTGCCCATCACTTCCGACTCATGGCTTTAATAAACTGTGTCAGCTAATCATGTCAGAATAGTCAGGAGGAAAGACAGATGACTCTTGATGAAGATGATGATAATAATAATAATAATAATAATAACAACAACAACAACAACAACAACAACAACAATAGACAAATGAAACTATTTTGATTATGTCTGAGTCTATATGCTTTCCTTGTTCTACACTGTGCTGCTAAGGCAATTTGTAAGTGAATTTGATTAGCTATCTTCAGCTAAATCTAACTCGGCAGCCAGAGACAACTCATATCACAATAGCCTGCTAATGAGTTAATCGACACATTCTCTGAAGTTTAGTGGGAATCCTGCCAAATAACTCTTTTAAAAACCGTTAGTTTTAAAAGACAGTAGAAAAAGAACCAACTTGAGAACTGAATGAAACAGAAGAGCTTTTCTATTCAAGTAATAATGACAATGATTCGAATCAGAGGGTTGTTGTTGTTTTTTTTAGAAATAATTCCATGCCAACCTATTCCATCAGTCAATTCTAATTTTTACACTGATGTTGATTGGTACTTTGAAATGGTAGTTTTGATTAATAGACTTCCTTTCCGATAAAAAAAACCCTAGTGTGAATTTCTGTCTAGTTTCTATAGCTTGTTCAAAAATTCAGGGCTCTTTTCCCCATTGACCTTGATGATTAGATAGAATGTAAATAGAATATACAAGCACAGAAGACTGGTGAACAGTAGATTTAGAGGGCACTAATTAATATAACATCATGTGTGTGTATATATATATATATATATAATCTTCTTGTTGCATGTGTTCAAGTTGTTTCCATCTTATGATGACCCTAAGGTGACCCTATCACATTGGCCTGAGTGTGTGTGTGACTCATCCAAAGCCTATTTTTAAAAGTTGGTTCTATTTTTAATTATATGCCATTAGAAAATCAAGAGTGGATCTGGGTGATAATAGTTCATAAATGATAGAAAGGGTAAATATAGCTAAGTCTTGCTGGGTTCAAAGAATTACTGTTAGCTCAAAGTACTGGCTTACCAACAATACAATTGTATACACTTCAAAAATTGAGAAATGTTTTTCCTTGCACATCATTAGTGCACTTTTCAAAACTGTACATCACAATTTATCTTAAATCTTAAATTTGATATCAGCATTAATTAATGTCGTTTACAAAAATCTGTAAATGGTCTCCAGATCTCCAGAAACATGTCCCATTTTTATGATTCTTCTTGTAAAAACATGCCATTTTGGCCATTACTTAGAAATTCCATACAATTAAAAATCTATTTGTTTCAGTCTTCTGCTTTAGTTAATTGCTGGCATTTAGCACAAATTAATAGTAGCTGTTATCTTATAATCAGTCAACACTGTACGTTCTTTCCATATTGAATCTTTTGACCAAACAAAAGAGCAATGGATACCTAACAATATAGTGTAATACATTAGCTATAAAAAGTATTTTCTTTCAGTATAGTTTTAAAGAAGGACAGAACTGTCACATAGTCTAGATATGCTGGAAAGAGGTAACTTACCTCTGTATCTCTTATAGAGATACAGTTTAAAACAGTGGATTTTAATGTTGAGATAAATGATTTTAATGGTTATGCATGTGTATAGTCTATTTATGTCCCAGCATTGAATGTTTGCCATTTATATGTTGTGCTCCGCCCTGAGTCCCCTTTGAGGTGAGAAGGGCGGAATATAAGTGTTTTAAATAAATAATAAATAACATATTTGCCAGGTACATCTACTCAAATTTGCTTATGCAAACTGCTTTTTCACCCTCAGGAGGAAACTTTAAGGAGCATATGACTCATTACCAAAAGGTGAAAAAGCAGCTGGTTGGAACAATTTTAAGTTTGAAATGTCTGGAAAACACATTTATTTTCATTTTTACATCACTTTTTCACTAGGCAATGAAATAAAATGGCTGGAATCCTGTTGAATAGTAACAAATGAGTGAACTAGACTTAAAGTTTTGTGACTAGTATTCATATTTATGGTGATGGAGCTATTTGTCATGATCACACATGCCCACTCCCCTTATAACCTATCTTAACAACCATCAGTCATTCCAATTAATGGAAATATATGATTGATCTACAGAGAACAGCAGGATGACATCTGTAACCCCTCACACCAGCAATCTGCAAGGTGACAAATAGAAGCAGGACACTTTATCCTGCTGTGGGTTGGTGGGAGGAACTGCTGGAAACTTCACCCAGTTGCATCCTGATCATCAGAAGAACATACTTTCATCACTCAGTATGGATGCTGGTTCTTAAGGTAGGTTTTGAGAGTTGCATTAGGTGACAATCTGTACAATTAGCTATGCATTTGGAACTACATCTGTGATACAGAATCTCAGTCAATAAAGAATAATGGCCAGAAAGCAGTAAACAGAGCACTTCAGATCAGAAATTAATAAGGAGCCTTTATGATTAATCTCACAGCTACACTAAACAGGAATCCATAATTTTGGCATCAAATGCACAGAGGAAGCTGTTAATTAAAGCCACAGCATCCCTTAAAAGTGTCAACAGAGCTTTGCCACTACCAAGCATTTTATTATTAAGCATTAAAAGAATAATAAAACATCAGATCTAGATAGTAGGACAGGAGGAAAAAGCTAGAAACAATGGAAAACAACAAACTTGGCAATAACAGCTGTATAGAAAGAAAGTGAACTAAAGATATGGATTTTGTAGTTGTGGTGTTCACCCCAGCTGCCATAATGAGTAAACATACATGCAGAGGCGGCCCTAGGTAATTTTCAACGGTAAGCAAACAGTATTTTGGCGCCCCCCCCCCAACCAATCACTGATATATATTTTCTGTTCATCGTGGGAGTTCTGTGTACCATATTTGGTTCAATTCCATCATTGGTGGAGGTCATAATGCTCTTTGATTGTAGGTGAACGATACATCCCAGTAACTACAACTCGCATATGTCAAGGTCTGTTTTCCCCCAAGAGTGCCTCAAGAGTGCCCCTGGACAAAATCAACTATACTGCAAATGCTTACTTTGCGTAATGGGTTAAGGCGCCCCTGCATACATGGCCAATAAGCATGTTTATCAGTTGAAACCTCAGGGGATCACTGTGCAGAAATTCCCTATTTTATCACAATCCCATGGGATGCAGCAATGGAGACAACTTATTTCGGCACCATTCAGATCCATGGTTCATGAGAAGTTAGTTGTTCTCCTGCCAAAGTCAAAAGCTCATAACTGTGATGTGCAGTCAGCCACCACATGGTCTTGGGACGTTAGATATGCATCTAAATTGTAAAATTAATGCAATTTGACACCACTTTAACTGCTATGGCTCAATGTTATGTATCCAAGGAAGTTGTAGTTTATCAGGTCTTTAGTCTTATTAGCTGGTATATGCATTTGTACACTGTCTTTGCAGGGAACAGTTCACTATGGTAGATCAATAGAAGGGATGTTTTGCCCTAGTTGAAATGTAACATCTTTTTTATTTCATTAAAATGTGATAGGAAGCATTTTAGGCTATGGAGATCATAAGGTCTTTCTTGGGCACATGCACTAGAGATCTATATTGTTTATTTATTTATCCTTCCATGGTGGTGGTTCCCAAGCTTTGTTCCTCGATAAGCTTTGGACTTCATTTGCCAGAATTGCTCCCTGTTAGCCAAGCTTATTGGAGCTTCTAGGAGCTGAAGCCAAAGACACCCAGAGGAAGAAAGGTTGGAAACTACAGAGGAATACACAGATGAAAGAGTCAGGAAGCAAATAATTTATATATAAACTACAAGCTAGACCCACTCCACTCTCCCTGAAATTAATAATATCTCATAATAAAGATCTTCAATATTTGACATTATTCTATGGAAACTAACAGCCCTCCGGCTGTTCAGTCAACAAGACTTTTCAATTATTCTCAGAAATATGCTGGAGAAATTGAAAGTTGAGTGAGTAGCTCCAGTGGAAAATCTCATTGATGCTTCCAGGGAGGTAGTCACATTAAACATTTGGTCTGTCTGATTCTTTCAGGCCTTCAAGTTGTTGTGAGTTTAACTACCCTAAGTCATGGGGTTTGGAAGTCTGAGGTGCTAAGCAGCAGTGGTTCTCAACCTGGGTGTTGGGGTTCAGCCTGAGTTTGAACTTGAACCTGATTCTCTGTTTGTTCCTTCTGATGCTAATGAAAATATATTTACTGATGCTAATGAAAATGTACCTCTTGATGTCAATGCTCCTAAAATTAGTGAGGAAGAAACTTCTGTAGATTTGGAAAGTGCCAATGCTCCTGAAATTAGTGAGGAAGAAACTTCTGTAGATTTGGAAAATGAAAGTACCAGTGTTCATGAGAATGTTTCAGAGGGAAGCCATGAACTTTCACTCCCTTTTGCACCTGGTAACTCTAATGAGAACAGAAGGGGCCAGATCTGGCAAGACAGAAGTAAATCACTCATCTTGTGAAGGTCTTCACGATTAAGAGAAAAACAAATAATGGCTTCAAAGCAGAGGGGCAGTTCACGGAACCAATTCTTTGGCTTGAAGTGCCTTCCGCCGGGCTGACTTTCTCAGTTCAGGCAACGTTTCAGATAAATGAAGACCTTGGCAGTTCTCCCGGTTTTCCTGGCCATTGTCTTGAAAGATTTCTAGGATATCAAGTATGATTAGTAGATTGCTAACAGGTTCCAGTATTTTACAGTATAGCTTTGGGTTTTGTTTTTGTCCATTTAAATTCATGTTTGCTGATTTTGCTGTGGCTTTTGACTTGCATTTTTCCTTTATTCTATAACCATTTTTCTTCAATTAAAAAATGATTGTTTTCACAGTCAAGTGTGGTGGATAGTTATCTTAGGGCCTCGTTTCCTGCTCTGGATTGCAACACTGGGGTCCCCAGATGTTTTTGGCCTACAACTCCCAGAAATCCCAGCCAGTTTATCAGCTGTTAGGATTTCTGGGAGTTGAAGGCCAAAAACATCTGGAGACCCCAGGTTGAGAACCACTGAGCTAGAAGATCAAATCAAGACACAAACAGGCATGAAGGCAAAACCAGAGATCTTTATTCTCAATGACCAAAGATGACATCAGCAAAGCTAGTGCTCAAAGTATTAACTTATGCCAAATGTGACCACATGGGTTTATGTATATAGTACATTTGACAAAAAGGACAGGACAATTGAAAATTGCCACACTGGTTTCCCATTGGCCCTGGTGGGTGTGGCTAGGATCTGCAGCCTCATTGGAGGAGGTGCGAGTCTGTTTTTGCCTCTGAGCTCGTCAGAGATTAGGCAGGAAATTTAATAAATTGTCATCATTCAGTTTCAAGTTTTCTGGCTGTTGCTGATTCCACCTCTCATGGGGTGTGTGAAGGAAAGAATTTGAGAAAATGGATATTAATGATGAGAGTTTTCCCAGCCTGGGTGAGGACAATGCTCTGTGCTGGTGAAACAATGGACATTAATCTGCCTGAACAGTTATGTTCTCCAATTCCAAATAACACACTGTCATCCCACTTCTCTAGCTGCAGTTAAAATATCCCAATTTGTCCCTCTCCACTTTGCACTTTCATGCACAACTTACTTCAGCTGTTGCAAATTAAGCTCAAAATAAAAAAATGGAATCAAATAAATCAGAGGGGAGGAATCCTCATCTTATCAATAGGCTCGGGAAAAAGCAGACTTCTTCAGATTCTCCCAGCTTTTTAGTTTTTTCTCTTTAATAATTTTGGGGTCTTAACCACAGACTGATGTTGCTTCACCACACATATTTCTGTTGTCATTTGTGAAATAATTGACTTAAGTATGGTCTGGAATCTCTTTTGGCCCCTTAAAGACGAAACAGCCTCTATCCCCAACAAATCACTGTCTCTTTTTCCTGGGTGCACAAAGCAAGCAAATGCATCCTTACAGTTACATCCTTACAGTATGAGATGGGGTGTCAATCAAGAATACACATCCCCTGCTGCTGTAAAACCAAAGAAAGGACTTTTGCATAAGGAAGTAGAGGACACATTCTGCTGCATCATCCCTAAAGCTATGTACACCGGTATAACTGGACCTCATTTTGATGTATGTCACCAACAGGATCCTGGCCAATGTGAACACATCATCAGTTTTTAATTTCCAATCCCTCTCAAATTTCTAACTATACAATGTTGAATTTCATCCAGAAATTCTCTTCCTAAACACAATCTTTTTATTAGAATGTACATAATGGCTGGGAAATACTTTAAAAAAACTAATTTCTTATTCAAGTGCTGCAGATTATACTAAAGACTTAATACAAGTCTTTCATACAAAGCCATGTAGCAGCATTCTGTCTCTTGAATAGTGGCTCACATCCAAAACAATTTAAATATATGCTTGTGATGTGGTTTCCCTAAGGGAAAGCGGTGGATATCTAATAGGAAATGCATAGGCTATCAATGGCCACCCAGAAACACCCAAATTTAAGTAAGGCTTAAATCTTCAAACAGTATTTTCAACAAGTGACCTGTACAGACATATATACAGACCCTACAACATGAAGTACTGCATGTAAACGTTAATTATTTCATCATTGCAATAAAGCTGTAGGTCAATTCTCTTTCAAATAGAGGAAAACATGAAAGCAGTTACCTTAGGCCATGTATTTAAAAGAATAGGTAAATCCTGCAGTCTCCTTGTTTTTTTTAAAAAAAAGGGTAACATCTGGATAGCATCTGAGTCTTTTTTCTCATATAAGCTATTCATAAGTCTTCATAAGTATGGAAGCAGTGATAAGTATCAGTTATTGCTGCAGCTATATTGAAGAGGAAATTAGTATGTCTTCGAAATAATGGCAGCCTGTTATAATGAAAACTTTGGCATGCTATAAGTGTGAAGTATTTTGAAAGCTAATGACATGGGAAACATTGTCAAGGCAGCTGTATTTTCTGGCTTTCTGGAAAATGTAGCCTTATTAATAGATCTAACAAAGATGGGACTACATTATTATGGGTTACATGAAACTGCTTCCCTCACCCTCAGCATTAGGCAGGATCAGTTGCCCAAAATATTGAAGAGTTTCTTGCCCCCAGAGCTGTGTTCCTTTATTGCTGACTGCTTGGGATAGATAGCATCAGTGCTTGATCTGTTTTTGCAGATCAGCTGAACCTTGATCTGTTTTTGCTGGCCGGATACTGGTAGATACCGATATCTCTTTTTGTGTGCCGTCCAAAAACAGGTATGCAGCCAGATGGAGTTTTCCGATCATAGCTGAAAAATATGGCTAGATCCAGCCCATTGGCGGCAATGTGGGGGGGGGGGGCTCCCCGGGCTCCCCTTCCCTCATTTGTCCTTAAATCATTCATTAAGACCTGGATTTAAAAGCATCAGAGTTAAAATACCACTCTTTCTGCGATCCTTTCCCTTTGGTCTGTAGAGACGACTTGGGGTTAAAGCTGTTTCTACTCTAGAGGAGACAGGCGGCACACAGCTTTCCATTATGGAATTTTAAGGAGGCTTCCCACTTCCACTTGGAAGGAAGAGTGATGACCTGGAGCTATCCTCTGTGCTTCCTTTAGAAAGCCCTCTGTTTTCTCTTTATTTGCATTGCAAGCCCTACCTGCCCTTTCCCCCTTCACGTCTTTCTGTTTTGGCCTTAATGCTTCCTTAAAGCTGTTTCTACTTTTCTCTAGATGAGAGATAACTAGGTGGTAGTAGTTTTGTGAGAATGAGGCTTTTCTTTTTGTTTGCTGGGATTACTATTATTATTAATCATAATTATCTTTTAGAAGTATTTTCTGAAGTAGAGGAGGAGAAAAAGAAGCTAAAAGGATGACTCTCTAAGCCCCCAAACTCACGCATGCTCCCCACTCACCTATCCCGCATGTTCCCAACTCCCAATCAGTCCCACTAAATAAAAAGAATCAAGAAAATAAAAGAAAATAAAAAAAGATTCAAGAGAGAGGCCAAGCCAGAAACCAAGCCAAAATTAAACTGAAGCCAGGATGCAACTGTAATGTTGAATAGGGGAGGAGGATCCATGATCCGCTGCCACATGACCATCATCCTCGGACTACGAGGGATCACCTAAGAAGAAGAAGAAGAAGAAGAAGAAGAAGAAGAAGAAGAAGAAGAAGAAGAAGAAGAAGATCCTGTTACAGATGGGAAAACTTGATGGCTGGACCTTTGTTATTACAACCACCTAGTAGAACTTAAGAAGCTGGTTTGCCAAAGTAAAATGGTTAAAACGGATCTGTGCACAAGTACAGTTAACAGTATTAAGGGAAATACTTATATGGTGATGCCAATTCTTTGGTAGCCCACTTTTACACATAGGCTGAGATCATATATTGCTTTGAGTGACATGTAAAACTCTGCTGTTGCTCCCCTGCTACTTACCCCAGGGACCATCCACACTATGGAATGTAAGTACTATTATTCTACTGTAGCAATGGTTCTGTCTTATGAAGTCTTGAGACTGGTAATTTAGGGAGGACAGTTGGAATCCTCAGCCACAGAATTCCTCTAGTGTCTCACCAACTACAAAGCCCAGAATTCAATAGAACGGAACTGTGGCAGCTGAAGTATTTTAATAGAACTCTCATTCCATATTATGCCCCTGGAACGATTCCATCAGCGCTGCCTCCAGAAAATACTGCAAATCTCTTGGGAAGACAGGTGGACAAACATCAGCATGCTGGAAGAAGCAAAGACCACCAGCATTGCAGTGATGGTCCTCCACCATCAACTCCGCTGGACCGGCCACGTTGTCCGGATGCCCGACCACCTTCTCCCAAAGCAGCTGCTCTACTCTGAACTCAAGAATGGAAAATGGAATGTTGGAGGACAGGAAAAGAGATTTAAAAATGGGCTCAAAGCCAACTTCAAAAACTCTGGCATAGACACCGAGAGCTGGGAAGCCCTGGCCCTTGAGCACCACAGCTGGAGGTCAGCTGTGACCAGCAGTGCTGCAGAATTGGAAGAGGCACGAATGGAGGGTGAAAGAAACATGCCAAGAGGAAGGCACGTCAAGCCAACACCGAGACCACTTTCCACCTGGAAACCAATGCCCTCACTGTGGAAGAAGATGCAGATCAAGAATAGGGCTCCACCGTTACCTACGGACCCACTGCCAGGACACTGAACTTGGAGGACCATCATCCTTGGACTATGAGGGATCACCTAAGTAAGTAAGTAAGCATCAAAATGTTGAGAGCTGTTCTTTCAGCAGTTCCATGGTTGGTAGAGAGGATCAGGGACTGGAAAATATATGGCTATGTTTTCATATCCAGATGCAGACTAATGACCTCTTCACACTGGCTGCTGGAATGACCATGCATAGTAGCAAATTTGGCAACCGCTATCAGGGGGTGGGGGGAGAGGACCCTGTTATCCCATGCTTGGCATAAACCAGCCTACCAGCAAGGCCAACCCATGGGGGGGGGGGGGGACCATCGATCATCCAGCTTTCACTAATCGATCCAAGGAAACACAGGAAGTCTGATTAGGTCGTGAGGCTGTCTTCTGCCAAGAGCTACCAATGTCCTCAGTGGATGATGCCTCAGTTATCCTTTGGCTTCTCCAATCTCCTCCTCTCTCCATGAGGAATGGAAAGGCTGTTGTAGGCTGATAACACAGTGACACAATGGGTCCTTAGAGCAGGGTTCAGCTGTTGCAGGAGGAAGGGAATACCAAAATCTGCAATGGCCATGACACTACATGAAAGTGGAATTACACATACATGTGCAAGCCTTTGTATGTAGTTTCAGCATGAATGCATGCAGTAAAACCAGAGTACTCACAATTCGGATAGAAATTAATTGAATATGTGGTATTTAATCCCATTGATTTAAATGGGTCTATTCTACATGTGATTAAGTCTGGATCTATCTCATGAAATCGTAGGCTTGGATCTAAACCTATGGTGCATTCTCGGAGTTGTAATTTTACAAAGTCTTTAGCCTTCTCTGCCAAAGAGTATTGCCACCTCACCACAATACTACAAATCCCAGAACTCTACAGCATTTAGTTATAGTGGTTAAAGTAGTATCGAGCTGCATTCATTGGCCAATATAGTTGCACCTTAGTGTCTTTTCTGATAATTTATAAAAACATCAAATAGTATAGACTATCAGATAGAATCCTGTGATACTTCAGACCAGGCTTCATGAAGATGATGAGTAATTAATTAATGTTCACTTATGACCTTATCATATTAGCCAGGCGAAACATCCTATTTTGCCTGGCTTACCAGCAAACTGAGGGGTAGCAGAGCAAATCTGTCATCCTGCTCATCTCTCCCTCACGAAGATGCTTCCCTCATCACACAGGGGAAACATCACTGAAGCTGCAGATCTATGCTGTTCCATTGGTGCCAGCACAACACGGAAAGCCTCTCTTGTTGCAAGGGAAGCCTCCTTTGTTGCGAGATGGTAGCAGCGTACAATGCATCCATTCCAGTTGTGGGCGGGCCGCCACCAGAAGTCCAGCAATGTTCTGTGATTGGCAGCGTGCCCATCAGTTGCTGAACTGACAGAGAAGAATTCTAGAACACTAAAAAAGCCCCATGTGATGAGGTCATTAGTATTAGATGAAATCATCTAATATTAGTATAAAGCATTACATTTAGATTAGGCGATCCCTCGTTGTCTAAGTATGATGGCCTTCCAAGTGTAGGGTCTTGGTGGTGGATTCATAGGTGATGGAGTCATCTAATATTAGTATAAAACACCCCAGCTTTTTCTATCTTGTTGACAATAATGTTTTTCTGCAAAGATATATGATGCTCGAAGAGTTTCCCCTGTCTACCAAAGTAGTAACACTGCACAAAAGTGATTAGTTTCAATAGCTCTACAAAAGAGGTATCTGGCATCCCTTAAGGCAGTCTTGTTGTGTTTGCAATCTGAAAAGAAATCTTGTTTGCGATCTGAAAATATCTCTTCTGCATGTAAAGCATCTGTCTGAGGATTCTGGAAATACTGGAAGCCTATTTCCATAGTAAAGCATACAGAAATCACCGGGTCAATTTGTGTATCCACCTGGAAAGTTTCCATGTGATAAGTTGAGAAAAACCTCTGCTTAAGTGTCTCAAAAACATCTGCCAGCCAGCGTAGACAAGCATTTACTTGACTTAATATAAGGGGTTTTTTTTTCATATTCAACATAGAATATATTTTCCTACATGGGAATAAGATCCTCACTCCACCTACTCCCCCAAAGCCCTACTCCACTTGCAACTTTTACTTCTGTTCACATCTTCTGTGAAGAGTTGCACATTCTTGTGTAGACCTATGCAAGCTTTGTAAAATTATTTTTTCTTTCCATTTGCCTTTTAAGAGTGGGTTTTACTACATCCCATTTTCAACATCTTCTCTATTTCCATCAATCATATTGTGTCATTCATAAGTGCAGAGAATGAATAGGTGCTTCTACCATGCAGCACTGAAGAATGACAAGTGATAACAATCTCTCTTCCCCGCTCCCCCTTTTTCTCTCTCTCTCTACACACACACACATGCACATAGTCCTGGATCAATCTTTATTTCTCTAATTAGGCAATGATATTTTTATATTTATACACTGGAAATGGAAGTATATTACCAGAATATTTTGGTTTCAGCAACATTTGCTCTTAAATAAGGATATGCCAACTCCTCTATTTGCAGCACATTTTTGTGTGCGAATAGTGCCATTTTTCAAGTCCTGTGAAATACACATTGCTTAATTGGAATGTGCTTAATCAGTAAAGTCATTTAATTGGGACATCACTCAGGGATCCACTTTAAGCCCAATGATAATTAATAGCAATGAGTGCCGGGTAATCAGGATAGCAATTCTCCTTTTTGGAATGCTGTCCAAAGATTCGGAACTGATAATGTCTTTTTTGCCTCAATTATCATTTGTTCTTGCTATTTACATCACAAAGAACAGGTTTCAATCTCTGGAATATGCACAAAAGACACAAAGGAACAGATCAATCACTGCTCCTGTACTTCTCTTTCTTTCTTTCTGCTACATTCTTCACATGTCATACCAAGATGCAATTTATTGAACAAACCAGTATTTGGAAAATAATATAATTGTCAAAAACATCCTCAGATTTATTAGTAGTAGCAGCAGCATGAATAATTGCAGTGATATGTAACAGGGTCTGGGAACACTGTGTTAATAGAAAGGATTTAAAGAATATTTGACAATATTTGAATGACAGATGAAAATTTTATTCCCCAAGTTTTGGAAAATACTGAGGAGAATACTGGAGGGATAAGAATCTTTCTGGACTAGAACGTTTTGAATGTTTTTCCTATACATTTTTGTTAACTGTCATCAAATTGACTTTGACCTATGGTGGCCTCATGAATGAGTCATCAACAGACCTATCCCGGTCCTCAGACTCACAGCCACAATTTCCTTGATTGAGTCCATACACATGCAATGTAGTCTTCCCCTTTTCCTTCTGCCTTCAATCATCTTCCAATAGTTCTTACTTGAATTAAACAGTCATCTCTTTCATATTGTTCTTTAATTATAGTTTCCATTGTTTCCTTAATCATGCAATGTGTTCCCTTGCTGGCCACATAACATCCCAACTCCTGATTAAGATCTCACTTTGATTTTTCATATCTTATATAAGAAATTGTGTGTTCTTCTTTTGTTGTTGTCATCCTTTATTGTTATCATCATATTGTTGTCAAAATTATGTGGCCCTATTTCTGTTCCCTTTTACATTTGTTGTTCATCTGTCCTTAACTCCTTTGAGAGTTTCATCTGTATTCCAAGGTTTCTCTTTCTTTTTGGCTACAGATCTTGTCTTTTTTACTTCCTCTATGCAAATGTCCCTTGTTTTTCAGTCCCAGAGTCCTTCTGACTTCCAGTCAATGAGATTTACTAGTACAATTCTATATTTTATATTATCTTATAGTTCTGTGGGGATGTTTTTCAGGTTGTATTTTGACATGATGGTTGACTTAGTTTTCTTTAGCATTGCTCTAATGATTAATATCAGCAGTTCAGCAGTTCAGTCATGTACCACAATCTGCTTCTGGACTTATTTATGCAGAAGCAATGGACTTTCTTATAATCATAGAGTCATAGAGATGAAAGAAATAATAACATCCATCCAGTCTATGCAGCAACACACAATCAAAGCACTCCCAATAGATGGCCATCCAGCCTCTGTTAAAAAAAAACTTCTGGAGAAGGAGACTCCACCATACTCCGAAGCATCATATTCCATCATCAAATGGTTCTTATCATCAGGATGTTCTTCCTAACATTTAGATGGAATCTCTTATCCTACAATTTGAATCCATCGTTCCATGGGCTAATCTTTACCCGCTGTTTCCAAATATGTAGTCTATTTTATTTATATACTGGTCTTCAGGTGATATCCATGTACAGTAGATTCCCATTTACTTATCACCCATGGAGATTGGTAGATGCTGAATTTAGTTTCTGGTTGCTTGAGAGTTACTATTAAAAATAAGCATAAATAACTAATATTATACACCAGTGGTTCTCAACCTGTAGGTCCCCAGGTGTTTTGGCTTACAACCCCCAGAAATCCCAGCCAGTTTACCAGCTTTTAGGATTTCTGGGAGTTGAAGGCCAAAAGCATCTGGGGACCCCAGCTTGAGAACCACTGTTATACACCATACCCTACAATACCATAAACTCTGTATTGACTTGATATTTCAATATTAATATTGAAATATATTAATATTGAAATACAGTGATTAAAAGCAAATTAAGACGAATAATGATAAATATAATGTAACACAATTTCATTATTTTACCGTATTACAAAAATAGCTTTTTTATGTAAAGTATTATTTCTTCAGTTTTTGGCTGGTAGTTTGAGAGTATTGGTTGTTTGAGTACCAGTTAACTGAGTCTAATGTATACAGTTGCTTCTTAGTTTGCTTGAAGAATATGTGTGCAATGAGTGCAATGGCCTTATTACAATCTATGAGTCATTCTCTTGCTTCGTTTCTAGATCAAACTTCCCTACAATTGTGTTCCGTTTCCATGGCTATGTTCCAATCAGCTCTGATTAACAAGAAGTTCTTTTGGATGTGTGATCAATTTCCTTCTTGAATCTAACACATAATCTTTCAATTTCTTCTTCTTCTTCTTCTGCCTCAGTAGTTGTAACATAAATTTGGATTATTGTTATATTGATGGGTTTTCCCAGAAGCCTTATTGATGTGATTCAGTAAGACTTTGCATTATATTCTTTGATTGTTTTACTATATCTCTCGTCACTAATAATGCCATCCTGTTTCTTCTCAGATTTTCATTTCCTATGCTTATCTGATTCAAATGTGCCATTGCTGTCCAATTTAGCTCACTCACCCCTTGTATTGCAATGTTTATATATCCCATTTCTTATTTTATTATGTCTGCTCTCCCACAATTCAAGCTTCTCCCATCCCATGTTCCTATAATATATGTTGTGCATCTTCAGACTTTCCCGTCACCTCTGAATATGTCAAGAGTTGAATATCCTTTTGGCATGAAATTTAATTTCATAGAATTTCATAGAATCAAAGAGTTGGAAGAGACCTCATGGGCCATCCAGTCCAACCCCCTGCCAAGAAGCAGGAATATTGCATTCAAATCACCCCTGACAAATGGCCATCCAGCCTCTGCTTAAAAGCTTCCAAAGAAGGAGCCTCCACCACACTCCAGGGCAGAGAGTTCCACAGTTAATGACTCCAGTTGTGTCATTAACTACAGCACAACTCATAGTTATCCCCTACTTTACCCCAGTAGCTTCCTGAGGCTTCCGATCTGACAGTGTCACCTTCTAGTACTATCTTTTGTTTCATTTTAGATTGTCCCATCCTAGGGTTTTCATGACTCCATAAGGGTTTTCTGCCACCTTTTGCAACTACCAAATGTTAGGTGTGGTGCCACTGTCATGCTGCCAGTGCCGTTGTCTCTGACAAATAATCTGCCAGTTTGTCTCCAATTAACGCTGCCACCCAGGAACTGTTTAGTACATTTAGTCTGACCTTGCTTTATGTGAACATTCAGTTCTCTCATCACAGAAAAATAGTATCATGTTGGGTTTCTTTTCATATTATATTCTAAGCAGAAAATGCATTTTTCTACATATAGTTCTGTATTTCATGTATAGAAAATTATTTGTCTGCCAAAAAACCAAATTTTTGTTTCTATGAATGAACAACCTTTTCTGTGCAAAATATCATGTTTACTATGTAAAAATGCATTTTTTTGCACAGAACATGCTAATTTCTGTTAGACAGAAATATCAAGGTTCTATTCTTTTACACCCAGCTTGTTGTAAATGTATTCCGATAATGGCTGTACTTTGTCAGTTTCTATGATTTTTTGGAAGGGAAATAAATATACCTCTTGCAGTTGTGAAGAAAGCTGCAGCACAGGCAAAATGAAAAGGACAAATTTTAGTGTATGAAGCTGCCTTGTACTGACTCACATAATTGGTCTGTCTGTCGGAAATTTCACAAGGTCACAGACACATTCACACACCAGAACCCATTTGGAACTACAAAGTATTGTTATAAATATGTTTCTAAGTGGGTTTTTTGTCATCTTGCTTATATTTATAGCTTGTTTGTTTTCTGATTCTGTAAAATTTATTAGTGGTAGAAAAAAGTTTCCTACTGTTGTCAAAACTCAGGAACCCCAAAGATTCCAAGGAAATGCCATGAAGGATTCCACTGGCTAAAATCTGGGATGACCTTTCACCAGAAACATGAACTGGCTGGTATCCAAATGCAGCCTTTGCTCCAGACACATAGTTGCACAAGCACACACACAAGGCTGATCCCATTACTCCTCAGGCTGGCTGGCACAATGCCCGGTGACCATCCCTTCCTGGCCAACAATAAACCCTTATACCCAAAAATGAATTACTCCCTCACAAGCCAAAGCAGTCACAGAGTCACCCAATGTCTTTGTTTCTCTCATCAAAGTGTTATGGCACCCATTGTTTCCCCAGCCCAAATCTCAACTGGTAGGATTAAAGTAATCAAAACTCATCAGCCCCAAACCTGACCATATTCCTTTCCTCCAACACCCAAAGAAAAGTGGACCCAGAAAATAGCCACAAACTTCAAAGTGAGCAATGGCGGTTTATTGAAATTCCATCCAGACAAATAAATCAATCAGCTGCAGATGGCTCCTCCAATCAGTAGGTGGATCATAATTTGCACCAATTAGTGTTCAATGGCAAAAAATCATTGTTGAATAGCTATCAAGTCTTTATAAATGTATTTGCATGTATCAACTGCCTTTATGTCTGGTTTGTGTGTGCTGTCTCTCTGACATCCATTTTTGGCCAAAGTGAATAAATCTCTGATCTTTGCCTTCAACTTGCTCATGTCTTATTTGATCCTTTGGAGCATGGGCACTCTAGGACCCCGAACCTATTATTGCCACAGAGCTTAAATTACACATCACTATTACTGTTGCAGTTGCCACCCAAATTGGAAACACACTATCTTCTTGTGCCTACCATAGCAGACTGTAAACCTGCAGGGCTGAACATTGTCTTCCCAACTTGAGAACAGAGACATATTTTTCCTCTGTGGTAAAGTTCTATGATACAGTTTTGCTTCTTTGAGATAGCTTTAATAAGTAACTGTTCCAAAGCTGTCAGTATAGGAAGTATTTTAAGCAGTGGTGACTGCTAAGAAACTATCTTGAGGACTTCATTCAGCCTATGGGCCATGATTTGCCAACCTCCTGATCTAGCCTGTCACAGAGTGAACAAATGCGGTAATGTCGGTTCAAGGGCCATTTATCTGCTTTTAGGAACCTCACAGACTGCAGAAATATCACAGAGAGAGGGAGAGGGAGAGAGAGAGATCCATAAGTTTTATCCAAAGCAAAAATATATATCATGCAGCTTTGATTTCTTCATGAAATGTGATTAATGCTGAACATTAAAAAGAGACACAAAAATCTGTATGTTATAGTGTATATGTCTGTGAGAGAGGTACTGCCTTTTGAACATCTGCTGTGAGTGTATTCTATATGCATTTCACTCCACTCCACACAGAAATGCTTGAATGAATTTATTCTATGTAAACTCTGGTGTGAACAGACCATGCCTAAGATGAAGATCAGAATCTTATTATCCTTTGGATTTTTCACTTCTCAGAATTTGGCAATGCTCAGGTGAAGAACACATTATATACAAATATGCAATATTTGTTTATAATGCATAATTCATAAAAATCCATTTCATTTTTTAAAATGATTCCTAAAATATCTACTTCAATCATATATTTATAAATTGGTTTTTAAAGTGCATTTATGAAGATACAGCAAATCAGGCTACATGCAAAAAAGGTGTGTAAAAATGACACGGAGCAGAAATAAACAGATGGATTCACCCTAAGATTTACATTCCTTTCCTTTTGCCTTATCTTTGGTGAAAGGAAACATTACTTTATTTTACCTCAACTCCCAGAATACTCCTGCTGTTAATATTCAAAAAGTATATTTTTCTACACTCATCCTTTTATAAAAAAAGATGCAGTTATAGCATAAAAATCAGGGATAAATGTTCCCAAGATCTGACTTGCTTTTGTTTTGAAAATGCATGGCTTGCTTTTGAAGCTCCCAGTGTTTATAACATAAGCTCTTGGGAATATATAATGGATGTAAAGGTTGACCGACAAGCCATTCTTAACGTGAAGATAATTATTAAATGCTTCTTCTCATCCTTCACAAATTGATAGTGTATATGCTTTGAAATGTTTATACCATACTGACTAATGATATTAGGACACCCATAAATCCAAGACATTATCACAAATTAGTGTATAAAGAGCATTAGACACCATAATCAAACTAGATAGGCTCTATCTAGTTTCAGCTTAATTGGTTTACTCCTTAGAAAAATGTGGTTTCTGACAGAAAAACAGAATTGCCCTAATGTGACAGCAGACTTAAATAAAATCAGTGACACATCTTATTCTAGTCCATTTATGTCCTGTGACCTTATATGAGACATCACAACTTCCCTGTATAGACAACCTACACATGCCAACACTTTACTTTAGCTAGTCCTATTGTCCCACCCTGAGCTGACAGGAATATAGTCATTAGAACTCATCAACTCAGACCCTACCCACATTACTTTTCCCCAGGTACCCACCAGGGGTAGACCAAGAAATAGCCACAAAACTTCAAATTGTGCAATGATCATTTATTAAAGATCCTACCAGGCCCAGAGACCAATCAGCTGCAGTGACACATGGCATGCCTCAGCCAACCAGAGCACAGATCCTAGCCAACCTCAACTTAAGCCAATCAGCGCTCGGTGCCACAAAAGTCCATTGTTTTGAATTGCTGTCAAACATCTATAAATGCTTCTGTATATTTCTGTTGTGTTATGTCAGATTTTAGAGTGCAGACTCTCTGGATATCCACTTTGGCTGAGTGAATAAAGCCTCTGTTCTTTGCCTTTGACCAATTCATCTCTCATTCAATGTACAGAGGCTAGGCATCTTGGGACACCAAACCTATGGTTTAACGGAACTGAAATCACATAACTATCACATAACAATCACATAACAAAACTAAGTTGTATATTTTGCAAAAAGATCCTTGACGGGGGGGGGGGGGGGGGAACAAGTTTATTGGATTCCCCCCCCCCCCCCCCGCCTTCTTGAAAACTATCAGAAAATCTTGAAATGCTAACATCAGGGAAGAAATAACATCTTAAGAGCAAATTTTATACAGGTTTCCAAGAAGACATTAAAAACTCAATACAAAACTAAATTAATGTTAATTTCTCACAATTCCAATGTTATCATGAGCATTGTATCAATTAAAAGTAACACCCAGAAACAGCTTTTAAGTAAATGGTCTGGATTTTGCCATTACAGACAAACAGTCATTTCCTTAAAAGTCAAAAATCACATTGGTGTGTCTCTGAAATATGGTGCAATCCTTGTTACTATCTCATAACCAATTAGACTTGTATGTCCTGCACTCTTATGAAATTGCAATACAATTCTTAGTTCAAATCACAAGGTAGTGAGCTAAGAATAAGACCTAAGCCGCTTGGACAAAAATATCCCAGATGCTCAGGCTGAGAGTTCTGAACTGCAGCTCCCATATTTCATGGGCCCACAACAGTTAAAGTTGTGGACCCATGGAATGCTACAGTTATAAATCTAACCTTTATAAGTGTAACATGAGAAGTGCCCATGTCACCAATGGGCTGTGGTCAGCATTGTAGGGCACATGTTCTGACACAGACTATCCTACCCACTCTGATACTATTATAAACATTTTATCCTAAATACCCTAAAAATTCTCCTATAAATAATTATAGGAGAATTTTAACTCCTATAATTTCTATGAAGAACTCAAAATGAACATTATACAAATGTCACAAAATCTGATAAGAACAAGAACCTTAATGAAATCAAAATCTTTTTCTGTTTTCCACCAAATAATATGTGAGGATCATGTGTATGTGGGCAATCTCCCTCTTTCATATTAATTCCCCAAGAATTGGTATTTCAAAGACTGCAGCTTTGATTCTGGAGGAAAATGTGGTCACCATAATTGCCAGTCATTGATAACCATCTCACGGGCATCTGGTTAATCCCCCATCTAAACTGTTGGCTATAACCACACCCTGTGGCAGGGCAGTCTACCATTTAACTAGACATTGTGCTGAAAAGATTTCCTTTCATGTTTCCTGAATTGCAATCATCTTCCTTGGATAGGCAAGGCTCTAGCATTATACAATAGGAATCTGAATGATTTGATATACTTGCTTTCTTAACTAAAAAAAAAACCCATGATATTGTAAAAAGAAAAAAAATCCTTCCAATAATGTTAGTTGCTCCTTTCAGCACCTTTTCCAGATCTACAATATTCTTTTTAAAATGCAGTAACTGGAACCGTACACAATACTCACACTAAAGATTTGCATATGGGTATTACCAGACTGACAGTTTTATTTTTACGCCTTTCCTAATTATCCCTAACATGGAGTTCACGCTTTTCACAGCTACCATGATATTTTCCTTGAACAATGTACCATGATACTAAATTCCATTTACCAGGCTGTCACTGCAATTTCAGATCCCAGCCATAAATACGAGAAATTATTATACTTTGGTTTTGCCCACTGTTTATTAGATGCAGTTATATATATATATTACTTTTTTATTTTTTTTTGTCCAGTTGCATGCCATTTCAATTACCATTCACTTAGTGCAAGCAGTCCTTTTCTCCTTCTGTAATTGCTCACATCCTTTTTTATTGTAATCACTCTGAATATTTTGATTGGTTTGTTTCCTTGTTTGTTTTATTTATAGCCTGCCTTTCTACCAGCATAGGATTTTAAGGTAATGTACCATGATTTTTTTTAAAAAAAATGCAATTTAAAAACTCCTAGTAGAAAAGTTTGAACACAATTAAATGAAACTTTGAAGTAAAAATTAGAACCAAAGTTTAAAATAGCATCAAAAAGACATTTATAACATTATAAACTAGTCCCTCCACATTTGCAAAGGTTTGTGATTATTGTAAATGTTATTTTTTTTAACCCAAGGGAACACCTTTGTATGTATTTGTAGGTCCTCCAGCACAATTCTATGGTGAACTTCCTTGAATAATTGACTTCACTAATGCCTAATCCACAAATGTGGTCTGGCAGCAATAAAATAAGGACTATTCAAAAGGTCTTGTCTGGTGCAGTATACAAAAGTCACATGCCTCCATAAATAAAAGGATCGTTGTTTGCTGGCTGAAAGACAGAAGGGATGGGGCCAACTGGACCTTCTGAAGGAGGGAGTTCCACAACCTCTGAGCATTCACCAAAAAGGCTGCCTCTTTGTCCTCATTAGACATGCCTGTGAAGGTGTTGGGAATGAAAAAAAGCCTTCCCCCTGAAGAGTGCAGACAGACCATACAGGAAACTGCAATTTTTCAGATAATGTTCACCCAGGCCAGGTAGGGCTGCAAATATCAGCAAATCTGTTCAAAAAAGAATCAACGGCCAATAGAGTTGTTTCAGCAAAGGGCTATGCTCCCTATAACCAAACCCGGTCAGAAATCAGCTGCAGCATTTTGGACCCACTGAAGTTTCCAGTTTCTAAAGATGACTTCATCTTATAGAGTGCACTTAGAAGAATCCAAATGGTAAGTAATCAGGACATATGTGAATATTGGTCCATCCACCACCCCCACACCCACACACTTAGCAAGTTGAAACATTTCAGTCTTCACAGATATTTTCATTGTGAGAAGCAGTAAATTTGTTTCTTTTTCTTCTTGAAGCAGTTACTAGTCCATAAGAGATCTGTCCTCTTATCTCATGACCAAAGCTAAATTATCAGTAGTGTAACTGGAGTGAAAGCTACCTGGGTCCAAATTGACGAGGCACCTGTGCTGCTGTGGATGTCACCCACCCACAACCTTCTTATACTTTTTGCTGTCAAGAGAAAATGCATACTGGAGAGGGTTACTGTGGCTATGGTAGAAAAGGAAGCCCATGACTGCTATATTTTGTGTGACTTTTTTTCCCCCAGAAGTTTTTTAAAAAAATTTCAAGTACACAATGTCTGCCAAATCATTTCTACCCAAAAGTCATGGGATAAACAAAGATTAATGATAGAGTGTCACATTTATGGAAGCTATGCTGACCTTTGTCTCTTTACAGACTTGATACCCCCATATTTTCCATTAATTTATCTGAAGCAATTAAGCTTGTCTTAATTTCTGATATGTAATTTCCTGCTCGTCATCTGGATGTCCTTTGTAAATGTTGATGCTACATGGCTCACAGGACAATCTTAAGAATTGCAGGCTATAGCAGAGTGTAGGAAAATCTTCCTTTTCTTCTTCCTCCACCACCTTTTCCTCTTCTTTGAATGCCACATTATTTTAGTTTTTAAGGGGCCAGTGATTGACAGAGCCAAACCAAAATAATTAAACTGTTTTTCTCTGTGTCTTTTCTCTGTGTCTCAGCTCTTTGTTTTCTTCCTTTGCACCAGTTAAGGAGTTGGCAAAGGGATACATTATTTTAGCTGCATGCAGCTGCATATAGCCCCAGGATCACAGGTTTCCAACATTGTGCTACAGAACCTGACTACTGAATTAATGCTGGCCACTTTCCAGCCTTGTCTCTGCATGAAGATCTTTAAGTCTACTGTTGAGGTGGGACAAAGCAGCTTGTGGCTATCTTGGCCCATTCCATGTCCTACTTATTTTGTTGTTTGTTGTATGTCTTCAAATTGTTTCTCAATTATGGTGATCCTAAGGCAAAGTGTTGTCTGAGATTTGAGAGTGTGCTTTCCCAAGGTCATCCAGTGGGTTTCCATTGCTAAGCAGGGAATTGAACCCTGTTCTCCAGAGTCCAACACTCAAACCACCACATCGACTCTCCCTACTTCTTTTGGTAAAATATTATTTGCTATGGGACCTGAATTAGCAAACTATAGTTGATAGTTTCATCCCAAAGCAGAATTTTAAAGTAGATGTTGAAAGGAGCTTCCTTGTCTGGGTTGACAAGCAAACACAAACCATATTTAGCTGATTTGGACTAACTAAAAAAATGGCACTGGAAGAGGACTGCGATATAAGGGACAGGTTCATACTCCTCGGGAGCTACACTAGATGCTTCTTTATAGGACCCCATAGTCATTTATGCTATTATTAGTGGTGACAAATGATTCAGGTCTGGTTTATAAATTACTGTGAGAATTCTGTGAGAGTACTTAAAATATGGCATCGATTTGAGTGAATTGCAGTGCAGCTGAACAAGTCTTACAGAAAGAAATCTATCCTGAAGATTATTGGTTCTTGAATCTTGGCTAGAGGGAGGCAATTGAAGTCTGAAGCCAGAACTATAGGGGTCAAGATGAGTCTGTCACAAATGCCTTATAGGATTTAAGCTAGAATCGATTTTCTATCATCCACAGCACATTTGAAATATGGTACTCTTATTTTCTTTTTAGTGTATTCATACAAAGACAGAAAGTTCAGAGTTGCTATTAAATGAAAAAGAAATGAAGTGGTGACCAGCTCCCCAGCTGATTTCCAGCGTAATGTTGGCACTTTCGAAAATACTGATGATAGTTTGCAATACCAGGAAAAAACAGGGTACTGTCATCTATTATCAAGGTGGACTCATTTCAAGAAACAATCAGCTCAGAGAGTGTTTATATGAAATGAAAAAAATATCGTATTTTATTTTTAAAAGTAAAACAACTGCCTCTGGGGAAAGGCAATGAACAATCTTAACAGTTTTTTAAAAATCCTCTGAGAAATAACCTGGGTAATTAAAAGCAGCAGGAGCTCAAGTTAACGAAGGAGGGAAAGCGCCAACAAAACCAGAGCCACAAAGACAAAATACGGATGACATTCTCACTGCATGAATGCCTCCTTGAATACAACTAATGATGGTGGGACCAAAATGAGTAACCTTGGTTTGGGGAAAATCTGAATGCTCAAATGATTTGATACAATGGCATCCTTCAGAAATTCATTCTTTATGCAATTTTAGCTCAAGCAGATATGCTAGAATATATCTGTAGTCCACTGTGGGGTAGGCATCTATTTTGCATCTGCTACTGCTTCACATCATAATCTGGGATAAGAGCCATGAACAGCACCATTTCATCTGACTAGTAAAGCACTGTTTTGTGCCCCTTTATCTCACCCTGAGTTTTAAAAATCATTTTGTGTACATGCGGCCCGCTCTCTGTCATTATGTTTGGTTTTTATGTTTTGTGTATATTGTTTATATGCTTTGATGTTTTATACTTTATTGTTATGTTGTTTATTTTACTGCAATTTGTATTTTTGTATTGTAATTTGTTGTTTGGGCTTGGTCCCATGTAAGCTGCTCTGAGTTCCCGTTGGGGGAGATGGTGGTGGGGTATAAATAAAGATTATTATTATTATTATTATTATTATTATTATTATTATTATTATTATTAGTTATCCAATAATTTGCTGTAGACTCTGTGTAAGGAGAGTCTGAGAACTGCATTTCCAATGTTATGGAAGTATTAGCCTAAGTCCCATCAGCCATATTAGATGAATTGTTTTGCCCAAAACAAGAACATTCATTCATTTATATTTTAAAATCAAATATTTCCTTGCTACATTTATATCTTTAATGAATGGGTTCAGGATGGCAGACATGACTTCCTTCTTTATCTGTGTGTCTTTATGTTCTGTAGTTTCAGTCTGAAAGAAAGTGTCAAGTTCCCCAAACATTTTATGGCTGTGTTAGGATCTTTCAAGTTGTAACTGCCTTCCACATATATATTAAAGGTAAGGAGTCTATCAGAAAAAAGAGAGGGAAAACTTAATTCAAACTCAGAGTTTTAAGCCCTGGACATGGGACCTCTTCACATGGGCTGTTTTTAGGTGGCAGCAATGAGTTTTTGGCAGTTTTGCCAGGGTGCCCAATGGCTCTCATCACACTGTGAAGTACTTCTGGGGTGGCTCTGGGATGAAACTGGCAAAAATCCCTTGCTGCTGCCACAAAATACCAGGCAATGAAAGTCTGTAGGCATCTTTCCATAGGAATCTACAGGGACAGCCGGCCTCCGTGTAATGAGGTAGGGGAAAGCCAGGATGCTGTGGAACGTGGGGTGACTGGTTCCCACATCCCCTGGGTGGTCACCATCAAAAACACCATGATCTGCAGCAATACTTGGCAATTCCAACAGGGTGTGTGAAGAGGTCAATGGAGGAATGCATTACCCAGTTTTGTTTTCTCCCAGTATTAGGGGTTTTTTAAAATGATATTTGTGTTCTGAGTATGAAGAAGTTGGTGTTTTTGGGAAAAGTTTTATGACATATGTACTGAAATTTTCATCTCTCTGTGATCTCTAACTAGTCACACTGATGGATAATTATGAAATTATGGGATTACATCATCTTAAAGGATGTAATTCCACCTGCAAACAATGCAGAAATTTTATACGGGACAGATAGAATCCACAGTTCTGTTCAACATTGTATGTTTATCGCAGCATGCTCATCATTGTATCTGAAACATTTGCACTTGCAGTGATATCTACTGACAAGTCATATTCAGTATCTTGGCAAGGGATGTAGGCTGACAGTGAAGCAACCAGCAGAGGCAGGAAAAGCCATGTTAACTGCAACTACATCAACCATACACATATTTTTTATTATTTATTATTATTTGCATTTATTGACCGCCCCTCTCAGCCCGAGGGCGACTCGGGGCGGTGAACAGCAACAAAAAAGACAATGTACAATAAATCAAGACAATACAAACCAGACAATACAAACATAACATATACTTATACTAAAAATCCGCTTCGTCCAGTCCTGGGGTCATAGCCAAAATTCATAGTCCTAGTCCAATTCCAGTGTCGTTTCAAGATACACTCAGTTGAAGGCCTGCTCGAAGAGCCATGTTTTCAGGCTCCTACGAAAGGCCATCAAGGAGGGCGCCTGTCTAACTTCAACAGGGAGGGCGTTCCACAGCCGGGGGGCCACCACCGAGAAGGCCCGCTCTCTCGTCCCCGCCAGACGTGCCTGTGAGGCAGGCGGGACCGAGAGAAGGGCCTCCCCAGATGATCTCAAGGCCCTCGTGGGCTCATAGGCCGAGATGCGGTCTGCAAGGTATTTTGGGCCGGAACCGTTTAGGGCTTTGTAGGATAACACCAGCACCTTAAATTGGGCCCGGTAGCGAATCGGCAGCCAGTGGAGCTGGGACAGCAGGGGCGTTGTATGCTCTCTGCGTCCTGCTCCCGTTAACAACATGGCTGCCGCGCGTTGGACTAGCTGAAGCTTCCGGGCCGTCTTCAAGGGCAGCCCCACGTAGAGAGCGTTGCAGTAGTCGAGGCGGGATGTGACCAAAGCGTGTACCACCGTGGCCAAGTCAGACTTCCCAAGATACGGGCGCAGCTGGCGCACGAGCCTAAGCTGTGCAAATGCTCCCCTGGTCACCGCTGAAACCTGAGGCTCCAGGCTCAGCGATGAGTCCAGGGTCACACCCAAGCTGCGAACCTGCGCCTTCAAGGGGAGTGCGACCCCGTCCAGCACAGGCTGTAACCCTATACCCTGTTCGGCCTTGCGACTGACCAGGAGTACCTCTGTCTTGTCTGGATTTAGTTTCAGTTTGTTCGCCCTCATCCAGACCATTACAGCGGCCAGGCACCGGTTCAGGACTTCGACGGCCTCCTTAGTAGCAGGTGGGAAGGAGTGACAGAGTTGGACATCATCTGCGTACAGGTGACACCGCACCCCGAAACTCCGGATGATCTCACCCAGCGGCTTCATGTAGATGTTAAACAGCAAGGGGGACAAGATGGAACCCTGAGGAACGCCACAGATCAACGGCTGTGGCGCTGAACAGGAGTCCCCCAGCAACACCTTCTGAGTACGACCCCCCAGAAATGACCGGAGCCACTGCAAAGCAGTGCCCCCAAGACCCATCTCTGCAAGGCGCCCCAGAAGAATACCGTGGTCGACGGTATCGAAGGCCGCTGAGAGGTCCAGGAGCACCAACAGGGACACACTCCCCCTGTCTAGCTCCCGGCGCAGATCATCCACTAAGGCGACCAAGACCGTCTCGGTACCATGTCCCGGTCTGAAACCAGACTGTGCCGGATCCAGATTATCCGTGTCTCTCAAGAATACCTGGAGTTGTGAGGCCACCACGCTTTCCATGACTTTGCCCAAGAAGGGAAGATTGGAAACAGGCCGAAAGTTGTCCAATTTAGTGGGGTCGAGTGATGGTTTCTTCAACAGCGGCTTTACAACAGCCTGTTTTAGGCTCGCTGGAATCTTGCCTTCCCGAAGGGAGGCATTAACCACCACCGTTACCCACTCGGCCAATCCCCCTCTGGCCTCCTTCAGAAGCCAGGATGGGCAGGGGTCTAGGATGGACGTGGTGGGTCTCATTCCTCCAAGTATCTTGTCCACATCCTCGGGTTTCACAAACTGAAAAGAATCCAACAAAATCGGACAAGCAGGTGCTTGTGTCACATCCACAGAGACTGCATCTAATGTGGCGTCCAGCCCAGAGCGGATCAAAGCGACTTTGTCTGCAAAGAACCGAGCAAATGCTTCACAGCGCGCTGCCGAGTTGTCAGGGCTCCCACCTGAAGTAGGGGGAGTTAAAAGACCTCTGACAACCCGAAACAACTCCGCCGGACGGTTTTTTGCAGACGCAATAGTGGCCGCAAAGAAAGTTTTCTTTGCGGCTTTTATTGCCGCGGCATATGCCCTTAAAAAGGACACAAACCGTGTTCGGTTTGACTCGCTTGGGTCTGAGCGCCACACGCTCTCTAGAACCCTCTTCTTTCGCTTCATCGCTGCCAGCTCCTCAGTAAACCAAGGGGCTGGTTTAGCTCGGTTACTCGAGAGGGGACGTTCCGGAGCGATCTTGTCAATAGCCCTGGTCATCTCCCCGTTCCAGAGAGCGACCAAGGCCTCGACATGATCACCTACCGCGGCGGCGGGAAACTCCCCAAGAGCCGTCAGGAATCCACTCGGATCCATTAGCCTCCTGGGGCGGACCATCCTAATGGGTCCTCCACCCTTGCGGAGGTTAGGGGGCGCAGTGAGCCTAAATCTAATCAGGAAGTGGTCGGACCATGGCAACGGAGAGATAGACAACTCCTCCACACCGCCACCCTGCTCCCATCCCTGACAGAAAACCAAGTCCAATGTGTGTCCAGCACAGTGGGTGGGGCCAGTTATTCGTTGGGACAGCCCCATGGTTGCCATGGCGGACATGAAGTCCTGAGCCGCACCTGTGAGGGTTGCCTCGGCGTGGATGTTGAAGTCCCCCAGCACAAGAAGCCGTTGGGACTCCACCGCCAGGCTCGAGACCACCCCCGCTAGCTCAGGTAGGGAGACTGTAGTGCAGCGAGGTGGACGGTACACTAGCAGAATCCCTATTCTGTCCCGGTCACCCACCCTCAGGTGGACGCATTCAAAATTTGTGGTCTGCGGGATGGGGCTCCTGGTTAGATGGATGGAATCTCTATAGACCACTGCGACACCGCCTCCCCGTCCTCCGGCTCTTGGTTGGTGTTGCACGGAGAAACCTGGAGGACAGAGCTGGGAGAGGTTTACGCCCCCCGCTTCATCCAACCAGGTCTCCGTGATGCACGCCAGATCTGCCCGCTCCTCCAGGATTAAATCCTGGATCCAAGATGTCTTTCCGTTGACAGACCTGGCGTTCATACACATACACAGACGAGTGACAGAAACAGTGAAGGAAATAGAAATGTGTCAGCCATACTAAACCATCTGTGCTAGGCATGTGCTATGTGGTAGTTGAATCTGAATGAAAATTAACAGCTACCTACCTATACCAAGCACAGCAGTATCAGCAACAAACACAACAACAACCAAAAGCTTTATATAAACAGCAACCTCTATTTTGTACCAGGTATATGAAACACATTGACATAGGTAAGCCTAGAATACAAGGCTGGTAAAGTGAGAAAGCCAGGGAGGAAGCAGCAAAGTGTTGGAGAAAAGAATTGTGTGCTATGTCGCCTATGCTTCATCCCTTCAGCAAGTCTCCAGCCTACAACTGTGACAGAAGATGCCATGTCATGACTTCATCACACTAGAGCATCTACCCCAGTGATTCTCAACCTTTGGGTCCCCAGATGTTTTGGCCTTCAACGCCCAGAAATCCTACCAGCTGGTAAACTGGCTGGAATTTCTGGGAGTTGAAGGCCAAAACACCTGGGGACCCACAGGCTGAGAACCATTGATCCCTCCACTTTAAATCCGGTTGCTGCCTCCTGCAGAATTCTGGGGTTTGTTGCTTAGGGGGGAGCCTTTAAACTGCTCAGCCAAAGAGGTCCCAAGCCTCACTAATCTACAAACCCCCAAATTCTGCAGGAGGCAGCCACAGGATTTAAAGTGGATAGATGCTCCAGTGTGGTGAAGTCCAAACGATCATGGTTTTCCAGATAAATTTTCAGCCTCAATTAATTCTGTGTTGTCCAACTTTTCCATCTGTTTTAAAAAATATCTCTCCTCTTACCACTTTTCCCCTTTGCCCTTAGATTACTTCAGTTGCTGTGTATGGAGTTCAAAGTACAAAACTAGTTTGCTTTCAGTTGACTCGATTTGGGGGTGGGGAGAAAAGAGAGAATGTGATGGGATCTTGCCCATCCCAGTAGCTCCAGGCAAAAGCAAACCATTATAGCCTCTCCAAATTGGTGTGTTTTTCTTTATTCATAACTTTTGCTATCTTGAATACATTCTGATGTTGCTTGGCCTCATACATTCCAATATAAATCTATGAAATATTAGAGACATGTCTCAGAATTAGATGAAGACTCAACTGCCAGCCCAGAATGATTTTGTACATAAAATTGAAATGATCCTCATCTTTTCTTTGCCTCAGTCAGAAAAAAATGTCTTGGACAGACCCTCTCCAAAGAGATGATGAGACGATTCATATTTTAGGCTTGGTTTGGATAAAGGACTTAACCACATATATGTAGTGAACTGGCACAGTAGCAGGACTGTCACCTTTGGTGATAGTCCCTATTTCACAACATCATTGCCAATTTGCCACCTCACCACAATGAAACTGACATGGGCCCTTCATCGTGCCACAGTGCCAAGGCTTACTCATGTGATGAGGCCCCTCAGCTTCTGTTGTGGCATCCCCTCAAATGAAGTTTTTAAAAACATTTTTACAGAAAAGGGAAAGGAAAATAAACAAAGGGAGGAAGCATCACAGTGAAAGTTACAACACCCATGAACAAGTGTGCGGTGCAATGTTGCCTGTCACAGTGATGGTAAGTAACTACTATCCCATGTTGCAAAAACACTGCAGGATAGCAGTTCAAGTACTATCACATATTGTAATGTCCAAAGAATAGGAATTCTTTCAAGGAAAAGTAACCCCACTTATATAGACTAAGTTTTTTTAATTCTTCAATGTATTAATCAAATCCAGGTGTCATGACCCAGTAAATCTGTTTTCAGAATAATAATTTGCCCTGGGGCTCTTTTGCACTACACAATTATAGCACCATCATTTCACTTTAACTGCCATGATTCCATCCTGTGGAATCCTGCAGTTTCTAGTATTAGAGAGGACCTCGCTGACAGAGAAATAAATGCCCTTTCCAAACTGTATAGCCCAGGATTCCAAAGGAGGCTGTCAAGGCAGTAAAGATAGTATTATAGTATTATAACTGCATTGTGTGAATGGAGAATGGACATCAAGTATGATTTCCCAGAGAAATTTTCAGGTTGTTTAAAATTGGACATCCAAAGCCAAGAAATCATACTGTGGCTAGAGTTATGGAGGGGCTGGAAGTTTGGGGCCAAAATACAGTTTCCAGAGACAATATGATCTTTTTGATCATGTACATTGCAGAATGCGTCCATATTTACCAATGTTGTGAGGAAGAAAATAACTTCTGAAAGATGTGCTATCCATCTCCAAGCACTTATTGATAAAGCATGTCAAGCTGAGGTGGGCAAAGTACAACTCACAGGATGCAGCTGCAACTCCAGGGCCATTTTTGTGGCTCTCATGCCATTCCCAGAGGCTCAAAAAAGTTTTTGCAAAAAAATTAAAAATCCTAGAATTCCTTTGCTCTAAAATGAACTCCAGTGGACATTTCCACCACTTTTCAATCTCTCTCAGGTCAAATAATTATTTATATTTTTTTCAAAATAAAATTTGCCTCCAAGAGTGACCACAAATGCCCTCTAGGGCAGCAAGATGGCCACAAACTATGACAAGAATGCCCCCTCAAGGTAACTTGAGGATATTGGGAGGGGGTGTCAATATTTATTTATGTATTTATTTGCAAGTGTGTACCCACAGTAGTACCCAGGTGACACAGTGGGTTAAAGTGCTGGGCTGCTGACCTTGCTGACCAAAAGGTCAGTGGTTCAAATCCAGGGAGCAGGGTGAGTTCCTGCAGTTAACCTCTGCTTCTGCCAACCTAACAGTTCAAAAACATGCAAATATGAGAAGATAAATAAGAACCGCTCCAGCAGGAAGGTAACGGCTCTCCATGCAGTCTTGTTGATCACATTACCTTCCCCTTTAATATATATGTAGCATATCATATCTCAAAATGTGCATTTTAATGTGTATTTTATTTCAAAATATACATTTCTAAAAGGATGTTAGTGCTTTCTTAGCTGATGAATGTGTGTGACATCACTGGGGATGTGTGAAATCTGAGGCATAACTGGTTCCACTCTACACAGTAGTCTAGGAGCTGCAGGTGAATCCAATTTGTACTGGAATGTACAAAGAGAGAGTTCCTCGGGCATCCCGGCTTTTCAGATACTGCAGTTTCCTCCTGCTTTTATTAAACAAAAGGGATTCTTTTTTTTATATTATAAAACCCTCTAGGAGTGATCTTTATGTTGAAAGCCAAGTGACCTTGCATTTCCAGAAGAACTAACTGGACTCACAAATCAGAAAGATAAAGTTGTCTAGCATCAGGTAGCTCACATACTGCTGTGCAAATGTGTATTTGTGAAAAACAGCAGAGTCAGAATTCAATCTTTTTCTACCTCCCTCATTTTGTGAGGAAAGAAGGTATAGAGAACTGGATCTTGGGGGGGGGGGGGTTAGTAATCTCATTCCCAGAACCTACAAGAGCCACACTGTCTAGATGTTCCAAGAGTTGCAATCCCAAAAAGTAAATTTTCCAAATTTGACCCATTGCTATCCAATGACATTTTACTATCTCAGGGGGAGGACAAGATGGCATTTCATCTACAATTCATGTATGGAAGCCAACTTGACTGGAAGCTGGGTCTCACTTATTGTTAGTGATGGGAGTGTCCTTCATGACATCTGTGGGCAATAAAATACATTGGGTGCAGAAAATGCAACATACTGCTTGTATACAATTTCTAGAGTCCCATTTGCAGACACATGGATTTTCCCAAGCCTGCAGCCCCAATTTTATGTGCATTTCATTTTTCCCAAAATGTACTTAAAATGGTCACACACACACATCCAACCTCTCCCACAAAAACATTACAGTTTGGGACCTTTTGGACCCCCACATCACTCCAAAACTTCTGCAAAACACTTAATTTCATCCATATTTGTGCTTCTACCCAAAAAATAGACACTAGGAGTGATGACGTGGCTTGCTGGATGTTGCAGGAAAAATGCATACCCTCAAATGTTTCATAAGTGAAAAACAGGACACACGTGGCCAAGCAACATGACACCATGCTCAAGATGACAAAAGTTATTAATGAGGATGAGCACAAGCTTGGAGATGTGGCAGCAGTTTGCTTTTGCCTGAGTCTACCAGGAAGAGTCCTCTCCTTTCAGCTCCCTCTTGCTATGTTAGCTGAGCTTAGGAAGAAAAAGACAAACAGATTTTAAAAGCAGCTGGAAGAATGAAAATACAAAGAATTAACCAGGACTGTCCGAGCCAAATGGGAAGAGTTGGAAGGTATGGGAAATGGACCCTTCCCCCTTTGCTTTTACCACATCTGCTTTAGAGGATGCAGAAATGGTGGCTGGCATACCTAATATTATCCCTTCACACTTTGGCAACACACCACACTCCCTCACTTGACCTTAATATAGGATCTACTGGTCCAGTCTTTACTTTCTCCAGCACAGTTGAGAGAAAACTTATGTTTCACAAACTTTAAACTTTTGCCTGAAATGATCAAGACAAAAACAGTTAATGTAACAGGATTCAAAAAGGGAATGTTATGAGGCATATAAAGGTTTTTTTAAGACCCCAAACTGTCAGATGATGATGATGATGATGATGATGATGATGATGATGATGGTAATAATAATAATACTTTATTTGTATTCTGCCCTATCTCTCTAAGGGGAGCTATATAGTTAGCATATCTATCATGGCTCTGTTTGGGATTGCAGCACAAATGTATACTTTCTAAATCTCCTCAGTCTAAGAGGTCACACAAGCTGAAGCAGAGGACTTTATGAAACAGAATTCATGCAATGAATATTGATTTTTTCTCCCCCTTCTAGTCTCAGCATGGGATGTATTTTGCTCAGTAGTAAGCAAGGGTTATTATTAATTTATCAGCATGCCAAAGACATTTATCATCAATGTTTTAAGAGAGATCTAAATTGACACTGATGTCCACTTAGATCAGGTTAGTCCTGGTTTGCTCATAGCTTCTACACTGTGTACTTAGTTAAAACTGCTTATTTTTGCCTGCCTCTTTTCCCCACATAACACTGTGTGAATATCCCTCACAGCAAGCCCAAGATTTGTTGCTGCCTGAAGCAAATAATAATATAATACCTCTCCCCCGAATGCCTATGCCCTTTATACAGTGATCTACTGGACTGGTGGTTACTCTAATACAATATCAGATAGGATCATCCACACAATGGGAAAATGCTACTTTGTAAAATTTTTGGATCACCATCCACCAATCAGTATGGCCAACATACATATCTGGAACTATACAGCCAGTGTGCACAATAACTGGGTTTTTTTAATGTCAGGAGTGACTTGAGAAACTGCAAGTTATTTCTGGTATGAGAGAATTGGCTGTCTGCAAGGACATTGCCTAGGGGAAACTCAGATGTTCTGATGTTCTACCATCCTTGTGAGAGACTTCTCTCATGTCCTCGCATGAAGAACCGGAGCTGACATAGGGAGCTCATCCGCATTCTCCCCAAATTCAAACTTCTGAGCTGTCGGTCTTGAGTTCTGCCGGCACAAGGGTTTAACCCATTGTGCCACTGGACTGGTGATTTCTTGTGGGTTTGGTCTTCCATCTTGGAGGTTTGGTTTTCCATCATATTTTACATATTTTACCACATCAGGCTTGTTTAGGTGCAACAGAAAACAATCTTCCTCAATATGGCATCCTTTCAAATATTTAAACTTGGTTACCATGTCCCCCCTTAACCTTCCCTTCTCTGAGTTAATCATACTCAGCTTACTAAGCCATTCCTCATAAGCCTTTTACTATTTTGGTTGTCCTTCTCTAGACACATTTTGGCATTGTGGTGCTCAGAATTGGACACAGTATTCCAAGCGAGATCTGACCAAATGTTTCTGATGACAGGCCTGGCTTTGAACATGCCTTACACTTATCACAATGTATAAAGTCTTCAATTGTTTCCTTGTCTGCAGGTGCTGGATGTATAAAGAACACATTTCTTATCTGTTAATAGAAACAAATTCCTCCCACAAATCCCCTAACTTACTTTTAAGATGGCAGGTTTGCCTTCTAGGGATAGCTGACTATAACAGATTTACCAAGGAGACCTTAATCTCCCAAATAGAGGCCACAGATAGAACAAGCAAGTCATTTATAACTTTTAAAAAGTTTGCTCAGCAATTTTTTCACTCCCGCTGTTTGAAAATTAGGAAATTATTCACATACACTAGGCATTTGTCTGGATAGCACTGTGCCAAAAATAAATGCAAAGAAACTGCTTGTCACCCACTGGCTTGGATTATCTAGGTTACAGCTGTAATGAGAGAGCTGACAAGATATATGAACAATTCTGCCTTTCACCTTGGAACTGTGAATCTTTGAGTAATTTGAAGCCCTGACATTCCTTATCAATAATATCCTTTGATAAACCTATCCTATATTGACCAAGATTGCTAAATCTGGCCTTGCCATTATTGCAGAGATAGGGATCTGCTTGATATGACCTCCATATGTGATTAGACTTCAGCATCCATGATCACATACCAAGTGGCTATGCCAGTTAGCACTGATGAAAGTTGTAGTTCAACAAAACCGAACAGCCACATACTTCCCACTCCTCGTTACTGGATTGTGTATTAAATATATGATAATACTTTTGGCAATTTTACAATCTTTTTGCACCCTCTCCAAATGGCTAAAATGGGAGAGAGAGTGTTTGGAATGGTTTTATATTTAAAAGGTCTGCCCTAATATTAGTAGAACAGAGAGATTAGTTTAGGAGAAACTAAATCTGTACCCCCCCCCCCCATATACACACACCCGATTGTGAGCACCCAAATGGTCAATAACAATTTGGGTGGCAGGAAGCCTATCAAACAGCTTTCATGGCTAAACAAATTGGAGCACACATTTGTGAGGATTTTTATGCAATGGGTAAAACTGGGGAAGTCCATTACAAAACCAATCAGCATTTTAAGTAGTTGTGAGGTTTTTAATCACATAGATACTTGAAGAAAGGAGACCCAACTCAATCTCTATCTGCTCCAATGTTATTTCCTCATAATTGTCACATGCGACCCTTTCCTTTATGAGTGAGACTAATCAACAGAATAGCCTCTAATAAGGATGATCTTTCATTATCAGAACTGTTTGACTTCATTAAGGTTCAGAGAAGGATGTTAGTCCTTGGTTTAAAATATGTGCTGTACAGCTGGTAGAAGCCAGCTTTAACATTCAGCTTGAATTCATAGAGAGTCCTTTCCTTTCTGTTCTAGGTTTAACCTTTTGCAGGTGGAAGTTTTATGAATGCATTTCATTAACATGGTGACACAAGCGCACAATGAACAAAGCAGCCCACTCTGTTTTAGCTTCCCTCTTTCTCTACAGATGATTCTGTGCATGCCAACTGAGAAATGGTACTGACTCTGTCTAGCATTATTAAACCGATATATGTACTTGCAAAGAAATTTATGTGGTAAAATTTTGTAAGGTACACATTCTTGGAGTTCTGCTACCTCTACAAAAACCAAAACAATGCAATCGATGCAGTCTTGAATTACTGTCATCGGAGCTGGCCCTATCATTAGGCAGCTTGAAAATAGCCATCTCACACAGTAGGTACTGAGAAGTGTAAGGCGTTGGAAGGTGGAACTGAGTTATTCATACCACCCAGGCAGCCTTGTATCATCTGCCAGAGCTTGATGCCTTCCGAAATGCTCTTCAGTGTTGAAGTAAGAATCAAATGCCAGTTCAGACAGCTTTTGCGAATGGGTGGGGCACCAACATATCCTTTGTCAAGGCAACAGCCTGCCTTCAGCCAACCCTGAGAGAAATTGTTGCTGTGTTCCCACTCTTATCTATAATATTGGAAACTTTCTTTCTAAGTCTACAGATTCTTGTCAATATTGAGCTATCATCTCAATATGATGGATTTCCAAACCACACTCACGGTTATCTTTTGTTCTCCAGTGTCCTCCAACTATTGTAAGCCTTGAAACGAATTCTGCTTACCAGTATTAAATCAGAGAGTCTTAACGGCTATGAAATTGTTCTTGTGTTTTGTCACATCATAAGTTAAGTGCTCCTTGACACAAGCCATAAAATCCTATGATGGTTTTTAAAACCAAGCTTCCCCGAGACCTGTCTCCTACATTGAGGTTAATAATGCTTTCCCCTGTCAGATGAACCTTTAATTGTATCTGTGTGGCTGTCTTATGCATAATGTTCATCAAATCCAATTTCCTTGTGCACTAAGAGCCCAGGGCATGACAGAAAGGGCACCTAGTAAATCAGAGTTGGTTCTGGCAAATGAATTCTGACACTCAGCATTTATCTCACTTATCACCAATATGCATAAGAAGCACTTCGATAAGGAGCAGGAAGGTAAGTAAAAAGAGAGGAAAAACATCAACACTAAGGATGGAGAATCTTTGGACCTCTAGACATTTTGGACTTTTATTCTTCAAAGTTTAAGGGTTTTTCCACATTATAGAATTGTAGCAGTCTGATACCACATTAACTACAGTGGCTCAATGATATGGCTTTCTGGATGTTGTAGTTTTGAATTCCAACCATGAAACAGAGAGGCCAGACACACACAAAAATGGATCTAAACAGCCATTTCCTGACCTATTTATTTATAAAAAAAACTTCCCACTAGGTTGGCCACCATATATTTTATCTCCTCTTTTAAATCATTCACAAATAGAATATTCCCCTTCTCCTAGAGGTGTACTCCATCGGCCCTATACAACACTGGCCATTTAAGCACAGTCGCCACATGGGAGATCACCCACCCCCCAGTTTGCCTCATGGCAATTCTCAGCTCCTGTTTGAACTTCCATCTGGCCAAATTGAGCTTTTTGAGATAACAAACCCCTGGCCACTTTCAGGCCAAATCAAGCATTTAGGTATAACAATCCCCCAGATGTATTCGGACCAAATTGAGCTTTTGGGATTACAACCCCCCAGCCACCTTAGACACTGCCAACCAGGCAACACTGCCAACCAGACAACACTGCCAGTCCAGGCCAACTGTGCCCAATGTAATCTAGGGCTTGCATAATCAGTGCCTTCCCCCATTAACAGGCCCAGGTTGTTGCAGTCTTTAATTATGAAAGGGTCACTCAAACCCAATAATGTCCCAAGGTGACATCTATGGGCCTGCCTCTCTGCCCAGAAGATCAAATTGTATCCACAAATGAGGGCTTAACATCTAGCCATAATAGATCTGTAATCTAAATGACCAAGCACTATAATATTGCCTACCAGGCAATTATAATACTAGCCTCAGGGCAGAAGCGCTCCCTGTGTTCTCTCTGAGTTTGGCAGGGGCCCTCAATGATTACGTATGGCAGGTGCTTTGGGACTTCAGCCACTACCTTGTGTTGTCATCTAGTATGCTTCTATGGGTGTTGAGGTGATGATAAGCTGAATGTGCCACAAATTAGTGTCTTCTGGCATCCAAAAGGGGTGTTTTTAGTCACAAAAAGTATTTGAGAAGCATGACAAATAAAAGTAGAGCTTTATAAGTATAACAGTAAATAGCTACTTTGGGGGCCTTGGCAGTGTAATGACAACTAAATGCTTTTTAAAAAAGAACTTCTCAAGCCCTGAGGCAAAGTGGATAGAAAACAAATAACCACACAATGAACAGGCTGTGCTCATCCTGACACATACTACAAAGCAACCTCTGTGTCCTTATACATACCCTAAAGCTGCTTCATGCTGATCACCTCCAACAGCTTCACCTTCTGACAGCTTCACAATTTTCTGCACAAAATCAAAATGTACAAATTATTCCTTTCAGCCTCTACTTGGTAGGTAGACATGATGTCAGTTAGTTTCCACACTGGAAAAAGAATTAATGGGGGAAATTGCTATCATTTTGCTTGGCAGAGCAGAATGCAGTGGCTTTTTACTTTCCTTCTCTTTTGAAAAAAAAAAACCCCTTTCCTTTCCTCTAACTGTCCTTATGCCAATTTTTATATATTCTGAGCAATTGCTACATGCCAGGACCTCTCACCTGGAACGTTATTTGGTTTTGCATAGTGAAATAGGATAGCAGGCTTTCAAAAAAAAAAACCCTGCTTCTCAGGGTCCACTTCTTATGTGTTGTCATCTTATTCTTCACTTCAGGCAAAATACGGAGGAGGAGAAGGACTCCAAGGGTGAGACCCTCTCATAGGATGCATCTACACCAGGCCTGGACAAATGTTGGCCCTCCAGGTGTTTTGAACTTCAACTCCTGTAATTTGGGAGTTGAAGTCCAAAACACCTAGAGGGCCAAAGTTTGCCCGGGTCTGATCCACACTATGGAGTTAATGCAGTTTGACACCACTTTAACTGCCATGGCTCAATGCTGTGGAATCCTGGGTTGTAGTTGAATGAGGCACTAGCACACTTTGGCAGAGAGTGCTTAAGACTTCTTAAAACTACAACTGCCATGATTTCATAGCCATGGCAGTTAAAGTGATGTCAAATGCATTAATTCTACTGTGCTTATGTAGTAATTTCAGGCTGTCCTTGGCCCTTAAGAGTAACCCTGCTGCACTTAATCATCATTTTGCTGCTCCTGACATGGACTGATTTGATATACAAGTACCAAATCTTTGGAAGGATTTTTGTCAGCTGTATCTGATGAAATCTAGTTTTTATCAGATACATTGTGATTGAAGAAGACGAGTTTGAAATTTTATATTGGAGGACAGAGAAGAATTTGCTGGAGATAAGGTTGTCAATGACACACGAGTCAAGTTGGCTGTGGATATGAGAAACAGTACGTCTCTCAGTACCAGTTGCTGGGAAACAAACATGAGAAGGTGCCACACCAGTGGCGGCTAGTCACAGTCATCTCACTGAAGCAGTGACAAATTCATTCCAGGTTTTGGTTTGAATTTTAAAGGAGCTATCTGAGGAACAGAGTTCAACACCTTGTCCAATAACTAATGTTCAAAAGACATTCATTGCTCCACTGATTTGAAATCCACCAGCCATCCTTGCTTTGCTCCTTAGTGAACTTCTCCATACAGATTGGTGAGGCATTGTGGAAAACATTAGAGCTGGGAACATTATTTCATTTAAAATAACATGTCGGCCAGTTGTGTTGAAAGTAACTTACTACTCTTTTTGGTATGTCTACCTAATTGTTGTTGTTGCTTTTCAAATAACTCAAAATGTCCACTGCTGGGAGGGAGTTGGATGGTCCTCCTTCAGCACCCCACATAACTTTGTTCTTTGGGGCTTCTGACTTGATTTTAAGATAGGTTTCAGACATCAGACTAGGTGATGAAGGCTAGGCATGACATTTCAGCCATTAGTTTCATTTCATTTTCTTATTATATTGCATCCCACCTTATTTTTCTTGTATTATATTTATGTATGTGCAATAACTGAGTTTGGTTATGTTTGGTTGAGACTCTTGTCATTTTAGTTGTACTTCAACATGATATCAGAAGCTGCATGTTCTCCACACCTAGCTCGAAAGTGTGCTAATCCATTTTAATACACTAGCATAGCATACAACGAGTTAATTTCAATAATAGGATGACATCTCTAGAGGTGGCACCTTTGTGAAGATGCACAAGAGGAAGAGTGCTACCATCTTCTCTAGTTGGTACAATGTGGACAATAGTGTGGACTCTCTCTCACACACACACACACACAAACAAGGTGTTCTCTGCCAGGAGTTACAATGGGTGGCTAGGATGAGATTTCCTTAGTCCATTTGTCAATTGTAGTCATTCTTCTGTTATATATAGGAAGCATTTGCACCCCTGTATCAGCACCTGCATGATTCTTCAGCTGGTCTTCCACACTCAATTCTAGGCTGCCATACACTGCAATGTGATATGATTTGCTGCTTGGTTTTCATCATTGAAAATTCATTTGGGGCCCAATTTGTGGCATGTGTGCATGTCTGTAATCAACTATGGCTAATCAGTTTGGGGGCAAACAGCACATTATCCCCTTTATTTCATGGGTGGAGGTTCTCAAGGGGTCTTCTAGTGAGGGCTCTTATGGTCAAACATAACTTGAGGTCTAGCAGAGCAGATTTCACAGCCAGGTAACAGGGGGACCACTGGGTTGTTTGTACTCATATAAGGTCCACATATTGACATATCGCATAGTCCTCCAGCATATTTGCTCAGTAGGACATTCATAGGATGGCAGATAGGCCATCTTACAGTTGCCAAGTATCAGACCAACCTTCATTAGCTATGACCAATATATTTTCACCTCTACAAATAGGGAGGGGGGAGGGGCACACTAAAACAAACTATTCCTTCACATTCAGCCTCCAACACATTGCTAGGGGCTCTTCTACACAGCTATACAATCCAGAATATCAAGGCAGGTAATCCACAATATCTGTTTTGAACTGGGTTATCTGAATCCACACTGCCATATAACCCAGTTGAAAGCAGATAATGTGGGATTTTATACAGCTGTGTAAAAGGGGTTTAAGTCTGCAAAAACAGATAAGAAACGTTTTGCTAGGTCTAAAATTAAAGCATTATCGGCATGCAGTATTTTTACTTTCATAATAGTGGCAAAAATTGTGTTTGAGTTTATGACTCAGTAACGTCCTTGATGTGAAGCTTGCGCCATTCAAGTTTAAATGGCTAAGATCAAGGTGCCTTTCTGATCAGTAATAGATGGTGTTCGTCCCTTTTGTACAGCAGTCTTTGTGAAGCCCACTGATATAATTTCCATTATATTGTTAATACCCTTCAGAGTGTAAAATTTTTACATTTCTGACTGTAAAATATAGTGAAAGAAAGCAAAGACGTTATTCTTAGGACTTTGAAGCATACCTTATTATTTGAAAGAGCTTATGGAAATGAACTGGGGCAACTATATGAGCAACATTTTAATAAGCAGTGCAATAATGCAAAATAAAACCAATATGCCATGTCAAATATTTGACACTTTACAGTTTCAGAGAGGTTGTTACAATATAAGCCAGCCATTTCTCTTCCCTGCTGTGAAAATCTTAAAAAACACTTGGTAACTTTTCACCCATAAAAACCCAGTAGCTCCACCATGCATAAATTCCAAGTCTTTAATACAATGTACGAATTCCTTTCAATCTCAACCAAGTTTTTTTCCCTCATCAACAACTGAAATACTATTAAACAAATTTAAATGTAATTCTAAAGCTCTGAGAATAAAAAATATCCCCGACCAAATATGAAGGCTGTGATTTAATTTTGAGGATTAAGAAGGTGCAGGCCATCTTTTAGTGATTAAGCTAGGCTGCTGTGTAATGGGCTTTTCAGCTGAGAGGTTCCTGTTCTCTAGTTTATCCATCTGTTTTTATTTTCACCTTTAATTTTCCTTGTTCTTCATATATATATATATATATATATATATATATATATATATATATATATATTGATTTTCATCAATGCTCATAGCTTTGGCTGCCATTCCTTTGTAGAAAGTTGGGTAGAAATCCAACAAAGGAATACCTGAATTGAACAAACATGCTTTCCAACACAACCCTTTCATTGTGTTTTTCTTTTACACATATTATTATACAAGGGAATGTGTTTTTAGCAATCTCAGCAGGATAAGAGAAAGAGAGCCAATGATTTTCTTCAGGGTTGTGTCTGTGCTGGAGTATTTGGGTCATTTGAATGGGAGTTTTACTGCAAGTAAATGGATGCTTTGTTTGTGTATGGGCAGATCCACCATGGTTCTCTCTACTATGAATAGTTATTTCAAAATTTGTGAATTTCTTAAAGTGCATCTACATGCATCTATGGTACCATTTTGACACTATAAAAAGTGCCATGGCTCAATGCTATGGAATCCTGCAATTTCTAGTTTGGAGAGGCAACAGACCTTATAAACCAAGACCTTGTAAAACTACAACTCTGATGCTTCCATAGCAATAAGATATGTCAAACTACATTCATTCTACAGTGCAGCTGTAACTTTAATAGAAAAAAACATTCATTTTTAAAGATTTTTTTCATGTCAGAAGTGACTTGAGAAACTTCAAGTCGTTTCTGGTGTGAGAGAATAGGCTGTCTGTAAGGATGCCCGAATATTTTGATGTTTTACCATCCTTCTCTCATGTCTCCACATGGAGAGCTGGAGCTGACAGAGGGAGCTCAACCCACTCTCCCCGGATTCGAACTGCTGACCTATTGGTCAGCAATCCTGCCAGCACAAGGGTTTAACCCATTGCACAACCGCAAATTTACGCTAAGAATTTAATTTTTTAAAATGTTTTTATTGTAATGGTATCCATCTAATCCATCGAAATAAACTTACTTTATATACATTGAGAACTGGTTAAGATATGTGAAATGGGTTGAAGAAGGGAGAATTTAAATTCTTAAATTCTGAATGTGCGGGAAAGCAGATCTCACAGATTTGTATTTTTTCAGAAATCCTGCATCTGCCTTTTTAGTCTGAATTTTGCAAGCATTCTGATATTGAGAATAATTTGCCTACTGTGGGGCTTGTTTAAAAAAACAATTTTATAATCAAGACTCAAAAGCAAATTTATGATTCAGAAGCAACAGGACAAAGAGCTAACCTAGGATTTTATCATCTCAGAATGCTGGCACACAATCACATGGGTGGCTTTTTCTTAGCATAAAAAATCTGGAAGATTAAAGAATATTCTGGAAGATTGAGGGATAGACTACATATGGCCCGCCAGTTAGTGTCAGAATATAATTCATCACAACTGACTGCATTACAAGCTAGGGCTTATGAGAGCTGCAGTCAAATAATTGGAGGACTGCTAGATGACACAGTATACTAATTACTAAACATCATTAAGCTATCTATATATAGAATGTGGAAATATATGTATTTTCAAAGCTCTAACTATAATTTTTTGACACAGTTATGGATGCTTACTCTTGCAAAACAATCCTGTCATAGGTTCACCATAGGGCCTTGATAGGTAAGAAACAATGAAGGCACAAAATAAAAACAACAAACCAACCTAATTGTATATCAGAAACAGATTTCAAATTCTTACCCGCTCACAGAATTTGTTAACTATTCTTCAATAACTGCTTAAGAAACAGAAATTTGTTAGCTGAACTATTATTTTATATATGGGGATTACAACAATGGACTCTTGTGTCAAGAAGAGATTACCTTGTTCTGCTTTTCGCAGTCATTTCATTTTTCCATGATGGAAGATCAAGAAATAACCAGCAGTAAAAAAAAAATGCAAAGTATAAAAAGGCTTACGCACTCAGCTGCACAGCACAGGCTATTTAAGGCTGGAAATTTATGCCTTGTGCAGATACAAAATGATTCACAGGACATTGTCGGGAGGTGCTTTGAGTGCGATTTTCCTGCTTCCTGACAGGGAGTTGGACTATATGGCCCATGAGGTCTCTGCCAACTCTATGATTCTATGATTCTATGACTTGACCCAACTTTGAAACCACAAAGAATTATTAAAGACCAATGACTTCTTTTTTTAGTTTTAGTTTTAAGTGGTTTATTTTGTCATCAATAGATTCATTTGAATGTCTCATCTTACCTAAGCAATGAACCATAACTAAAAAAAATCTTCAACTTAAGAAACGTGACTATAACAAAGAGCACTTACAAAAAAAAAAACCACGAACATTTTCAAAACATTCCACAAAATGACTTTGTGCAGTTATCCTTTCCCCACAGATGGCGGATGAAGGCCTCCACATTAGCCACGAGTCCTTTGAATCCAAATAACAAGGATGGCAACAATCTGGATCTGCTTTTATGGAAGCAAAGTTCATTTCCCCCACCTTGGTAGCAGAACATCAGTTCCAATGCTCAAGGACTGGGTCACTGGTTAAGGCTGGATTTTTGGGATCTGGAGGTCAGGGAAGCAATCCAGATCAGCCTTTATGGGGGCAAATATCCTTCCCTCTCTTTGTGGTGGCACTCCAGGTCCAGTGGTCAAGGGCCAGGCCATATGACAAAGATGGTTCTCCTGTTCCCTCCTCCTCCTCCTCCTCCTCTTCAGGGGTGAGGCCTGCAGAAGTGTAATGTCTCTTGAGGTATGATCTTTCAGCCCACCACTTCAGGCAGAGATTACAGAGGGCCAGAACAGTCATATTATTTCTGGGTGATACCCTTGGTGACAGTGGAAAGGCCAGCCTGCATTTGGCTCACACAGAAGCTGCAGTGATGGATGAACCATGGTCCCTGAGGCAGCAAAAGTGGCATGGTCAGTAGGAGCCCCATCATTGAAGGGTAAGGAAAAGGGCATGGTGGCTCCACAATGTTCATGGTGGGGAGCAGAACATCTTCCTCCTCTTCCTTCTCCTCTGTAATCCTCCTTGCCTTGGCTTCCCACAGGGCCTGTATGTTCTGCAGCACCACCAGGTTGGAGAGGCACAGGAGCTGTAGAGGCCTGTGAAGCCTCTGTGGATGAGGATTTTCTGGTTGAGACTAGTTTTTCTGTGGGGGAAAGCAAACGTGTTTTTCAAGATGATGGGAATGTTTTGAGTAGATCTGTTGTTGGGGAAACAGACTGATTCTCATGAGAATCAGTCAAGGACTGACTCCAAAAGGAATGCGGAAAAGACAGGAGGGTTACAAATAATCCAGCATTTAGAGCTCCAAAGGGATAGTTCGAAACAGAGACAAATTTGGTGTTCCCAGAGACTGAAAGATAAACAAAGGGGACCCAGGTGTGAGAAAGGTGATGTCATGAGCAAGGGAGAATATACTTGAGGAACTGGAGTCAATGTTTGGTAGAGAGAACAAAGTTGGATGTTCATCTGTCAAGTTGCCTATTTTGGGAGTTCCGAGTTAAGAGTTCTGTTCTTGGGTCTGAATCGTTTCGTGTTTTAAGTTCCATGCCTCCTGTTTGCATTACAAATCTTGTTTCAAGTATCAAGCCTTTGGATTATTGTCATGCTCATGCTTTCAGGCTTTTGGATATCATTCTTGTTTAAGTGCAACAATCCTTGATCTACAGCTTCTTGCTTTTGCCTTAAGTGATTTTGGAATTCCTATTCAGAATGGTTTTTGCTTTTTGCTTTTTGTAAAGCTTCTGGAAATTGAGCTCATGGATGTATGTTGAAACTGTTTTTATATTAGATGCTCTTATCCTAATAAACTTACTATTATTGCTCATCTGTGGTGTTTGGGTAAAAAGGGGATCAAGTAGGCAGCTAGGCTGCAATAGAAGCCACCACATGAGACACAGCGCAGATGTCACCCTCTCTACCAGGACTGCCTTGACCTCCCATTAGCCTTCTCTGAGCACCAGTACTAACCCTCATGGAGGTGGAGGTACTCCCTCCAGGCATCCTTCTCCAAGTGCTTTTAGGCCAGCTCCCTCTGCCAGGAGTGGATCTTGGTGTCCCAGTGAGGTCTGAGCTCCCAAACAAATCCTCAGAAACCTAACTCGGGGGGGGGGGGGGGGTGGTCCGGTGGCAAAGATGAAGACAAGACCAGGGCCCTGGTGGAGATGAGCTGCTGAGAGGCACTGGAGGAAGTCCAAGGCACCAGTGGAGGAAGCATCTGGGGTTGGGCCCACTGAAGTGGAGCAATGGTTTGCAGTGGGAGAAAAAACTCCTTGAACTGCAAGGGCCAACACTCAATTCTTGTGGAATGAACAACTGCTCAGGACACTGTGAGAAAGACTGGAATCCAAGTTGCATTCCTCGGGACTGTAACCATGATGACAAAAATGGTGGAGAACCCTGGGTGCCCATTTTGCCTCATGATGCTTTCCCCTGCTATTTTGCCTCCTTTCCCTTAGGAGGAAGTAGGATGGCAGAGGAAGAAAATAAGTTAATATGAATACTTATATGTAAAAATAATATATACATACACACACACACACACCATGTGGTCAATGTGAGACAATCTGAATCTGAAGTTCCTGAGGAGAGTACCTTGAGAGTAACAATGGCAGAGAAAGCATGGCTGGCATTTTGTTTTAGCATAATTTTGCCTTCTTGCCAACAGAAGGAAATTGTTGAACCACAATGCTCACCTCCACTCCGAAAGATCTGTAATTCACCAAAGATTTCACAATAAATTTATTATTATTATTACTATTATTATTATTATTATTATTATTATTAAATTTAATTCTGGAGATTTCACCCATACATATAGATGAAACAGGTGAATTAGGAAACACATTAACAACTACATAATAAATTGAAACTACATTTTGGAGGACAAAAACATTTTTCAACAGTAAAGGTTTAACAGATTGCTGTGTAGCATTGTGCAATATTTAGCCAAGGTTTTACAATACAAAGTAATTCCCTTTGGGAACCATCTCAAGCTATCACTTCAATACAGAAAGCATTTATCCTTAAAAGCATAAATAGGAATTTATTCACCGTATTACCTAACAGGACAACATATATTTTAAAGAATACTGATGTTCTTACATATAAGATCCAAATATGGTTCCAGGAATGCAAAATCTATTTAGGCCCCTTCCACACAGCTGTATAGAATCCTCATTGAAATAGATTATATGGCAGTGTGGACTCAGATAACCCAATTCAAAGCAGATATTTTGGATAATCTGCCTTGATATTCTGGGTTATATGGCTGTGTGGAAGGGCATTTATGCTAAGGCCCTTCTACGGCCCCTTCTGCACTGCCATATAAACCAAAATATCAAAGCAGATATTTCACATTATCTGCTTTGAACTGAGTCTACACTGGCATATAATCCAGTTGAAAGCAGATACTCTGTATTTTATATGGCAGTGTAGAAGTGGCCTTAGTCTGAGGCTGAATCCACGCTGCCCTATATCCCAGGATCTGATCCCAGATTTTCTGCTTTGAACTGGATTATATGAGTCTACACTGCCAGATAATCTGGGATAAGAAGATAATCTAGGATCAGATCCTGGGATAGAGAGCAGTGTAGATCCAGCCTAAGATGGATGGATATAATATACTGTCATTCAAATGAAATTTGGAATTGGCTGTCAACATATCTGCTAAAGACTTGATATTACAATTCTATTAAAATGAACTCTAGAGCTATGCATGGCTACCAGATAATTGTCTTAATGCTATATATTTAAATGAACAAAATTGTCAAATGTGGAGATATATCAAGAAGAAATCAGAATTCATACAAACAATAACACTAAAAAGTCTTGCTTGTTTTTGAAATTACTCTTTCAAATACTATAAAGCACTGTGACTCTACCTGACCATCCCCATAAGACCAATGACCTCTGAACAAAAAAGTACAGCTACATTTGAGCAAATCATCCAGGATAAACATTGGGATTGTCTTCTTTTCCCCTTGGGATAATCCACCTCATAATAACACAATGTATCACATTTACCAAACATTTTCTTGATTTTCTACACTATCGCCTTGAATACCTGTCACAAAGGCTTACAAGTACATGTGCAATTCAGTAATTTCTTCTTTTTTAAAAGAAGGTGGATCTGTTCTGGAAAGAGAATGAAAATAATGGCTTTAAGAAAAAGAAGGCCTGGATAGAATAACTTTGTGTTTATTATACTGTACTTGCATTTCAGGAAGACCACTCAGCATGGCAACAAGAGTGTTGCTAAGTATCCAAGAATGTATACACAGTTAATAACAGATCATGAGCTTTTTATCTGGTATAAGCACAGATAAATGATCACCTAATTGAAGCTGACATTGATCCCAGGACTGCTGACTTTTCTGGCATATGACAAGGAAATGAACAAGGAAATGAAACATTTCAGCCCATTGAGTAAGAATTCTGCCCATTACAGCATATTTGTGCTCCAGACCCCACCCTGCCGAAGTAGTCCCCATGTGTCATATACAAAGAATGGTGCATTCTTCGAAGAGCTCTAAGATTTAGGGGAGAAAATGCGATGCAAATGGTGACTACAGAGGTGAACAGCTACAACACTTTAAGAACTTTTGTTAATTAAGGCTGTCTGGATTGTTAGATTAACACCAGAAATATATCACAGCTACACCCCTTTTTTCATTTTGCAGGCAATAAGGCATTATTGTCGGCACACTGACAGCACTCATTCAATCCTTTTCTTTGGGAAGTATGTGGGTTTTATTTCCTTTTTGTCTTTTTCTTTCCTATAATGTACCTTCCCTCCACATCATGCAATGTGCGAGGCTTGACAAAGGCTGAGGTTAAGATTGCTGGAAGAAACACTAACAACCTTAGATATGCCAATGATACCACTTTGATGGCCAAAAGCGAGGAGGAGCTGAGGAGCCTTCTAATCAAGGTGAAAGAAGAAGGTGCAAAAGCTGGGTTGCAGTTAAACATTAAAAAAAAAAAGATTCTGGCAACCGGACTGATTGATAACTAGCAAATAGAAAGAGAAAAGATGGAGGCAATGACAGACTTTGCATTTTAGGCATGGCGATTACTGCAAATGCAGACTGCAGCCAGGAAATCAGAAGACGCTTGGGAGAAGCGCAATGACCAATCTTGATAAAATAGTGAAGGGTAGAGACATCACACTGGCAACAAAGATCTGCATAGTTAAAGCAATGGTATTCCCCGTAGTAACCTATGGATGTGAGAGCTGGACCATAAGGAAGGCTGAGTGAAGGAAGATAGACACTTTTGAACTGTGGTACTGGAGGAAAATTGTGAGAGTGCCTTGGACCGCCAGAAGATCCAACCAGTCCACAGGAAATAAAGTCCGATTGCTCAATGGAAGGAAGGATAGTAAAGGCAAAGATGAAGTACTTTAGCCACATCATGAAAAGAAAGGAAAGCTGTATTTTATATAGATGGCATCCTTGAAGTGACCAAGGGCAAGATGGATGGATGGCATCCTTGAAGTGACTGATTCGACCTTGAAGGAGCTGGGGGTGACAAAGGCCATCAGGAAGCTCTGGCGTGGGCTGGTTCATGAGGTCATGAAGAGTTGGAAGCGACTGAATGAATAAACACACACTCAAACACATACCGGTATATAATAATAATTTCTGGAAGAAACATTAACAACCTTAGATATACCGATGATACCACTTTGATGGCTGAAAGCGAGGAGGAGCTGAGGAGCCTTCTAATCAAGGTGAAAGAAGAAAGCACAAAAGTTGGGTTGCAGCTAAACATAAAAAAACCAAGATTATGGCAACAAGAATTATTGATAATTGGGAAATTGAAGGAGAAAACGTGGAGGCAGTGACAGACTTTTTATTTCTAGGTGCAAAGATTACCGCTGCAGACTGAAGCCAGAAAATCAGGAGACGCTTACTTCTTGGGAGGAGAGCAATGTCCAATCTCAATAAAATAGTGATGATTAGAGACATCACACTGGCAATGAAGATCCGCATAGTCAAACAAATGGTATTCCCCATAGTCATCTACGGATGTGAGAGCTGGACAATAGAGAAGCCTGAGCGAAGGAAGCTAGATGCTTTTGAACTGTGGTGTTGGAGGAAAGTTCTGAGAGTGCTTTGGACCGCAAGAAGATCCAACCAATCCATACTTTAGGAAATAAAGCCCAACTGCTCATTGGAGGGAAGGATATTAAAGGGAGGGAAGTACTTTGGCCACATAATGAGAAGACAGGAAAGCTTAGAGAAGACAATGATGGTGGGAAAAATGAAAGAAAAAGGAAGAGGGGCCGACCAAGGGCAAAATGGATGGCTGGTATCCTTGAAGTAACTGGCTTGACTCTGGGAGTGGTGAGTGGTGACGGCCGACAGGGAGCTCTGGCATGGGCTGGTGCATGAGGTCACGAAGAGTCGGAAGTGACTGAACTAATAAACAACAACAAATGTAGCTTCCTTGTTCCCATTCTGTGCTTTTCCAGTTCACATAATCCTTTCTCTGATATTATAGCTATTCAACATTGTTCTAGTTCCATTGTGCATTGTGCAACCAAGATCATCCCCAGTTAAATTCTGAGAAACATATGACTCTCCAAATGTTGCTGGACAATAAGTCTTGTCCTCCATCATTTAAGCCACATCTTTTAAAATTAACTTCCCAAAGATTTATTCCTCAGATACATGGCTCCTTATGACTTCTCCCTTCCAATGACCTCTATTAAACCTCATGTTTCCAGCTAATAAGACTGTGCACTTCAGCTTGTGTGTGAGCTTCATTCTCAACTACAAGATCTCTTTGAGTACTCCAAAGTTTATTTACTTGTTATAATCTAAGCAGCTTTGTTGTACATTCATTCATTCTGCTGCCATAATTGTAGTCATTAGTGGGGTTACAACAGAAAAATGTGAACAAAGAGAGTACACTACAGAACAAGTGAAGAAAAGTAGGGAGAATTCACAGAGAAAGCAATTCTCTATGCTTTGTGGCAACACAAAGAGGAAAGAGTGTACTTATGGAGTACATAGAGGAAGAAGAGAGGAACAGAGACTGGGTTAAAACTGTAACAAAATGTTTGTCTGTTGTTGGGATTTTACTCTCCAAAAGTTAATAAAAAAGTAAAATGGGCCTATCTACAGTGGCCAAAAACTCACCATGAATGCACCACTGGCAGTGACTTCCACAGTGAGTGCTTCAGGTTTTTCTAATTTTAATGTGACTTTCTGCACATTAGGCAAAGTAGAAGCACATTTCAGGGTTGGCTCCAGAGTATCCCAGAGCTTTGGGACAATCTAGACTGGGCCTGCACAAAATACAACCCATGGGCCACCTGTGGCCTGCAGAACATGTTGGCAGAATCTGTTGGCTTGGCAATGCTTGGTGGCACACCAAGCATCATCACTCCCACTGCCTCCTGCTGTCATTTGCATGCTGTGCTGTTGCCCCTGTTCTGCCTGCCATGAATAGACTGCCCCACTGCCCTGCCATCACCCCCACCTGCTATTTGTGTGCCCTGCCACCCCCCACTGTTGCCACCCACCATTTAGGGGGCTTTTCCTTTCTGTCCCTCTTAGGGGTCTGGAAGAGTTGCCTTTCCAATCTTTCTAGGGGTTTGGAGAAGTTGTCTTTCCTATTAATCTTGGTGCTCTTGAGGGGTTGCCTTTCCCAAAGGGGTTGCCTTTGTTTCATCTTGGGGATTTGGAAGAGTCACCCTTCCTATCCTTCTTGGGGGTTTGAAGGTCTGGAGAAGTTGGCCTTCCTATCCATTCTGGGGATTGGGGGGGGGGGTGTAGGAAGGATTTAGGGAGAAAAGGGGGGAAGAAAGGAGGGAGGATGAAAAGGAAGAACAAAAGGTAGATAGGAAAGAGCAAAGGAATTTGACATGCCAAAAGCATGGTGTACTGGTTTGAACCTTGGACTATGGGTCAGAAACTACTGGGTGACTTTAGACAAGTCACATACTCTCAGCCTCAGAGGAAGACAAAAGCAAATCCCCTTTGAATAAATTTTGACAAGAAAACTGTGATGGGGTTGCCTTAGGGTCGCCCTAAGTCTGAGATGACTTGAAGGCATAAACAACAATTCTAATTAATCATTCATTACACCTTGCTTTGAAAGTGAGGCATTGAAAACCTACCTAGTTTTAGCCCCTTATTACTGGCAAGTTGTGCAGGCCTGGTCTAGATAGATGGATGAAGTTTGTTTCAGACCAGTTGTTGCCCTGGAACACCTTTTCACCCAACACTACACAATGGTCAGATAATCCAATAAGTACAAGTTTATTAATGAATAAGTATAAAAGGAAAAAAGCAGTTAAAAAAGAAACAGCACCAGGAAGGTACTACTACAAGAAAGACCTAGAAAACATAACAATCGTATGATCTGGCCTCTAACTTTAACACAACACAACACTCATCCAATGTAAAAGAAAGATCATCTTTAAACACTGGCATCTAATACAAGACATCCCAGGATGCCAAAGCACACCCATAATTGCCCATAAAAGATCTAAAAACTTAAGAGACATGATGATTCATTCAGAATACCACTCTCCGACAACACTTCAAAAACAGATTATTAAGGGTCACACTATCTGTGCCCATTGTGACTGCTGTTCTCAGTCTTGAAGGGCAAATTTTTTTCACATCCCACATTAAACATCCACATCACCTTACAGCATTTTACTACATACTCCACAGACCATATAGTTTACGTACTCCAATGTCCATGCAAATTACTATATGTTGGGATGACCACCAGACCCTTGAAAGTCAGAATTAGTGAACACCACTCCCACATAAGAAATGGGTCCACTGACTCTTCTTTATATGCACATTTCCAAGAAAAGGCACATGTTTGCTATAGCTTTAAATTTTGTGCTTTGGCGAAGGTATCACCTAAACCTAATGCTGATGTTAAAAGGTACTTGTTACAGAGAGAGTCATTTTGAATTTTCAAACTAAAACACTTATCCCCCAAGGGCTTAATGATAGAATAGATTACACTTGCTTCCTGTAACAGTCTTACTTAAGAGTCACCCTGTTACCATTACAATTGCTCGTTACAGAACCCCTCTCACTACAGAGCCTAGGCTGTTCACAGGAATATAAATAGACTAACATGGGTTTTGTAATTCCCCCAAACATTGGGGTGTTTGGGCATTTTAATATACCTTTTTTGTTTCTATATTGTCCTATTTCCTATCTAGTGGACCCAAAGGCTATAGAAATGCAGATGGGAAGTTACGACAGAGCCAATAGCTACTAATAAGAATGTAAGTAGTCAAGTGTGTGCATCAATAACCTTTTCAAAACTATGTCAATTTGGGGATTTTAGTATATCTATTGTCTGTATGTTGCTTTATTTCTTATTTAGTGTGTTCAAACATCATAGAGAAGAATAACACCTGAAGAAGATATTATGAAACAAGGGAAACAACCTGGGAGACCTTGTTGTGTTACTGTTCCTGACGTTATATATTGACGAAGAACATTCTACAACATAGAAATTGTTACCTTGGAAGCTGAAATCTCATTATATTGCATATAACAATATTTGAGTTACTATTTCTGATGTCATGTACTTATGAAGAATCTTCTGGTACATAGTAATTGTTATTTTGGAAGCTTAAGTTTCATTGTGTTGACAAAATATTGATAAAAAAATCTTTGATTTATAAACTGTTACTAATTAATTGTGTTAATGTTCCACGTTATATTTAATGAAGAATTTCCTGTAATATAGAATTGTGATTTGCAATCTGCAGTTTTTGTATTTTATGCTACAACACTAGTCACCTGACAAGTTGGACACAACCACTGATCACTGCAAATAAAGGAAATGGCTCATTCCTGTATCACCTCTGTTGCTGCTTCCTGCTGGCCATGGAGTTTCATCCAAGCACTTTGCCACTGCTATCACATCTGCTGCTGTCAGAACAAAACACCCATACAACAAGCAAGAAGGAGGGGACACCGTTCTTGCTGGTTGCACAAGCATCTCATTCTGACATCAGACATGACTATGATGGGCAGGTAACCAGGCAGACCATTGTGGTGAGTGGAGTGTGTCAGCAACACAGAGGACAAGCTGACAGTCCAGCAGGGATGATGTGGTCTTGTCTCATCATGACAACATCCCTGGATTCAATCCTTTTGTGCGGGATTTGATGGTGCTCTGGGTGAGAATGACACTCAGGCCCCTTCTACACTGCAGAATAATCCAGATTATCATAGATTATCAAAGCAGGTGGTGCAGTGAATTAAAACATCAAAAACATCCAGGCGTCCCTTGGGCAACGTCCTTGCAGATGGCCAATTCTCTCACGCCAGAAGCGACTTTTTCAAGTTGCTCCCAACACGAAAAAATCCATATTATCTGCTTTGAACTGGATTATATGAGTCTACAGTGCCATATAATCCAGTTCAAAGTAGATAATTTGAATTTTATATGGCAGTGTAGATGGGGCCTCTGCCAATGTCTCCAAGAGTGATTTTACTGATGCACCCATGGCCTAGATTTTTATATTTCGACAGATTTAAAATTGACTGTTTGTTTCTGCTAATATTTCTGTGGCTTTATCTGGTCTGTCTATTTTTAGCTCAACACTATTGCTAAGCAGCAAGCAGTTGTAAATTAGCATATCATAAAACAAAGTAACATATGCAAATCAAGAATAGCCCATTTTATTTTCAGCAGAGGTAGATATCTCAATAGTCTTTCTCAGTGCTATCTGTAGCAAAGTATATTTTTCAAAAAAATCATGATATAAAGCCTTGAAGATACAGTCAGTTCCAGCACTGTAAACCTATAAATAATGGTGAATTATAAATATCAGCATGAATGTGAATCCATTCAATATCCACATGAATCTTTTATTCTGGCATAATGCCTTCTTGCATATTTTTGTCAAATGCTTCTTGGGCATCACCATGTAATTTATATTCACTTCCATTGTTTTGTGGCAGTAGATTTAAAGACAGCATTTTGTGTGTATGGATTTCCTTTTTGAACTGCTCTCATATATAAAAACTTGGAGAAATTAAAGGTTTTTACTTGGATTGAGACATGAACAGAGTTTTAGATTCCTGCTGGTTGGTTTTCAGTTTGAGAAATAGTAACATGGGTGCACAACCCATATTTGATTTTTTTTTTTTTGCTCCTAAAAATTTCACAGATATTGTAAACTGGATACCAGCATAACTCTTACAACAGTACCCGAAATGTCTGTTTTTTGCATCCTTGTCTGACAATACATAGAAGTGTTTGCCATTTTGAGTCCCCTTTGAGGAAGATAAAGCAGGCTATAATAATAATAATAATAATAATAATAATAATAATAATAATAATAATAATAGAAGTCAATAATTGGAAACTTCTCAAAGCACAGCAAAGAGTCCATACAAAAAAACCACACTCCAAACCAAAGCCTACAGCTGTCACAACAAAGCATTGCATGGGCAGTTCCTTGACAAAATTGAAGGAAAAGTTGACAGGGAGAAGACCTGGTTATGGGTCATGAATGGAACCCTGAAGAATGAGACAGAAGGCGTGATTCTTGCAGCCCAGGAGCAAGCCATCAGAACAAATGCCATTAAGGCCAGGATTGAAAAATTACAGGATGACCCAAAATGCAGACAGTGCAAGGAAGCTGATGAAACCATGGATCATATCCTCAGTTGTTGCAAGAAAATTGCACAGATAGATTACAAACAGAGGCACAACTCTGTGGCCCAAATGATTCACTGGAACTTATGTCACAAGTACCACCTACCAGCAGTAAAGAATTGATGGGATCATAAACCTACAAAGGTCATGGAAAATGAACACGCAAAAATACTGTGGGACTTTCGAATTCAGACTGACAAAGTTTTGGAACACAATACACCAGACATCATGATTGTGGAACAGAAAAAAGTCTGGATTATTGATGTTGCCATACCAGGTGACAGTCGCATTGAGGAAAAACAACAGGAAAAACTCTGCCACTATCAAGACCTCAAAATCAAACTGCAAATGCTCTGGCATAAACCAGTACAGGTAGTACCAGTGGTCATTGGTGCACTGGGTGCTGTGCCAAAAGTCTCAGCTGGTATTTGGAAACAATAAACATCAACGAAATCATGATCTGTCAACTGCAAAAGGCCACCTTACTTGGATCTGCATGCATCATTCGAAAATACATCACACAGTCCTAGACGCTTGGGAAGTGTTCGACTTGTGATACAAAATCCAGCATATAGATCTCGTTTGCTGTGACATACTGTGCTTTTGTGTCAATAAAATAATAATAATAATAATAATAATAATAATAATAATAATAGTTTCTCTCCAGATAACAATGTATGAATCTCTTGAGTCACTAATCACTTCTTATATAACATTTCCATTGCTGTTCTTCTTGCTATTTGCCCTCAGTGTGCCAAACATGTTGTAAACTGTATGAGATTTTCATCAAATGTTCCCCTGGAATCTCCACGGATTATGGCAATTCTGGTGGTGCCTGTCCAGGGGTGTGGGGAACCTATTGTCCCATACCCTGCATCAGCCAACTCACCCAAGGCCCTATCCCATGGGGGAAGTGTTCACCACCCAGCTTCCCCAGTTGATCCAAGGCAACATGGGAAGCCTCCTGTGTTGCCACCACAGTGGTATGTGCCGATTCGCCTTCCCTTTTATGATGGAGCCTCGCTAGAAATTTCAGTGCATCATGAGATGGGAGCCAGTAGGCTCCATCATTAAAGGTTAGGCAAACCAGCTCATGCCACCAAATTCACCATCATTTAATGAGGTCGTCAAAAATTAAATACAACTCTGTCTAAAGATTTATGAGTTAATAAATTCAAAACAGAGAAAGGAAGGGAAAAGGAAGAAGAAAATTAACACTGAGAAAAGAGGAGGTACTGCAGTAGGGCCTTACCTGAATGGATGATGAAAACAGCTCATATATTGTTTCAAGGAGGTGGGGGTGCAGTCTTTCACTTACTCTTGGTTTTCTGTCTAGTGACAATTTCTTCTACTCTGCAGTCCGAGCAAAATTCTGCTCATTAAGAGTTTTAAAATATATCCTGAGTACAAGATTAGCTTCAGATTTCGTTTTGAGTGTTTTTGTTTTTGTTTTGGTGTGGGGGTCATTGTGGATCAGATCCACCAATGCATCCTATCTCATGTCTTTTAACTTGCCTGACCTTTTCCATCTTGAACTGAACCAGTCTGATGGGGAAAGAAGAGAATGGTGAGAATATGCAAGAATATCCTGTCACCTGGCATTAATTTTCTTGAGGCTGATAAGACTTTCTTTTATTTATTTTTTTCATACAAAAATTTTGACTTAGCTATGAAAATAATAATTGTGCTTTGGATTTCTTTGAAGATTATTGTTACGTTCATACACAGAACAAAAAGACACATATATAGTTTAGTATAGCTTGTATTGTTGAAAGAACACTGCAAACGCAGTCAGCACGGAGCCTGATAGATCTAATCACATGATGCACAGCTACTTCCAGTTGGGCTCTGTGCTGGCTGCGTCAGTGAACTGTTCTACAACAGGGAATTCTGAACATGAGAGATTGCCCATGTTCAGATTAAAAATGCTGGGGACAGCATGGGAGCATGCCAGAAAGGTGATGCAGGACACTAGGTGATGGATTCACCTCATTGCCCGACGATTTCCTCCACTCCGCTGTTCCCCACCTCAAGGACCTTCATGTGATGTCCTTAGTGTGAATAGAACATTGCTGCAAGTATGTTGCATCAGATTCCCAACCTGATTCACTCAGGATACTAGAAATAAGCTGTTTTTCCTTCTAATGTAGAACAAAATACTTGTCTATGGTTGTTGAGTATTGAAAGTACATTAGAACAAGCAACTTTGTGATGAGAGGTGTGCAGAAAAATCAATAGAGTTTGTGGTTTCAATAAATCTTTGAGTTGATCTCTTAGCCCTACTCTATTGGTAGTATTCCTCTTTGAATGTCTCACATGCAAAATCTCTAAAGCTGCAACCTTAGGCCCCTTCTACACTTCCATATAAAATCCAGATTATCTGCTTTGACATGGAATATATGGCAGTGCAGACTCATACAATCTAGCTCAAAGCAGATAATATGGATTTTCTGCTTGGATCATTTGGATTATATGGCAGTGTAGAAGGGGGCCTAGTCAGTCTCAACTCAATTTGAGCTTTACCTTTTTTTTACACTGTTCTTGTAATCTTTGGCTACACATTTATATTTTTCTTCGATGAGTCATCTTTCCTTATCTTCTGTATATTAAAATTCCTTTTTATTTTTACTTCCTTCTTAAATTCGCTATGAAGTCACATTGGGTTTTTCAGATATTTCCCATTTTAATTCTTTCATGCAACTGTTCATAGCAACTCCTTTATGAACCTCCACACTTGCAGGATATCTTTTTTCCTTTAGCATCTCTAGTTATTGGATTTTGCCCTGTATTTCCCTGAGCTTGATAATATCATTTCTTCTGAAATCAGAGGTTCACATTTGATTATACACCTTTTCTTTGGTCTGTCCCACAATCATGAATTCTAGCATTAGATGATAACTTTCTCTTAAAGTGATTCCTGTGTCTGATTCCTACTTGTTGGTTAGGATCAGGTCAAATCTGCCCATATTTTTATTTGCAATCTTGTAAGCATTGTCTGGAATTATGCTGTTGCTAGGCTCTTAGTAATATAGACACAAAGCTTTCTGCATTATACCTAATGATCTATATGCTATAGTCTATATGTTATATGTCCCGGTATCAAACCCAGAACCAAATAAGTATGCAACGGAATGGACTAAGGAATTCTGGCATTCAGTTACATCACTGATAATCTGTTGGGACCATATTACTCCTATTAAAGCAGAATTACAATTTGTTTTCCCTGAGCAAGACTAGGTTGAAAATTCAGCTGGCATCTGTGTGTGTTGTGTTAAAATGCCAAGTATCCAAATCAAGTATTTAGGTGATGGGTTCTTATTCCCATGAAACCAAGTCTAGTAAGCCTGATCAAGTTAACAATGTGCTATTGCCAGACATTATTAACTTACCATTGAAAACAAAGGGAAGAACTGAAGAAGAAGAAAAATACTGCCTACTTTATAATCATTTCAGGATTAAGAGGCTGTTTTACTGTAGCTAGGGCATTTATTTAATGAACTGCTTCTAGATGTTCATCTTTTATGGATTAGAAATTTCCAGTAGTTAAGCAATAGTGGAGGTACTTTAATTAATTTTCTTCATGTGTAACTAAATGCCCTTTGGATAAGCACACAGTAAGGTAAGCAGTTGAACTGGGGTTTAATTATTTACCTTTTGCCACCTAAGGATCAATTCAATACAACATCTACAGTCTTCTGCCATATGATATTTTGCATTCTATTGATCTCACAATATGCAGTTGCCATGATTGCATTCCAACAAATCTGGGAGAAAAATGATGGCATTGTTTGGAGTGGAAACTAGGGGCTCATCCAGATAATACCTTTATCCCAGGAGCTTCCACAGCAAACAGGAGGGTGGCCAAACACCATTCTCTGTAAACATGGAAGCAATTGCCACAAAAGGCAAAAAACACAAGATTTCCTGGTGCAGAAGCTGCATATTCTGTTTTGAGCAAAATATGCAATATTCTCATGTCTTTATGTCCCTGCACTTGGAAATCATGGGATTTTTTATCTGGGTTTGTTTCTGGATTTTAGATGTTTGTTTCTGATTGGTCACTTCCTTAAAAGAAGGTGACACTTGAGTAGAAGGCAAAAAATTTGCTTGTGTGCAAGAAATTTCATGAAACATATGGAGTGCACATTTTCTCTGGCCAGGACAAAGAATGAAACTTTTGCAGTGATTCACAGCATGTTTTTTTTTTTTTTGTCGTGTCAGGAGTGACGTGAGAAACTCCAAGTCGCTTCTGGTGTGAGAGAATAAGCTGTCTGCAAGGACGTTGCCCAGGGGATGCCCGGATGATTTTATGTTTTTTATCATCCTTGTGGGAGGCTTCTCTCATGTCCCCATATGAGAAGCTGGAGCTGATAGAGGGAGCTCATCTGCCTCTCCCTGGATTCAAACACAGTGATTCCCCACATATCCACATCTTGAGTTTTTTTTTTTAAAAAATGCTTAAGTTTCCGGCTGAAGTCCCATGGCAGCCATCTTGGGAACCTCTAAATCTTGCAACAAAGAATCAAGTCTGGACAATGGAGGCAGAAATCCCAGGACCAACAGATATGTGGACCTCTTCTAAAGTGACAGGATTTATTACCCCTGTTTAAAACCTGTGATTTAGTGCTGTCTGGAATCGCCCTAGGCGATCCTATCTAAGGCCAGCTGAATAAAATCCCACATTATCTGCTTTGAACTGAGGTATATGGCAGTGTGGGCTCAGATAACCGAGTTCTAAGCAGGTATTGTAAGTTATTCTGCTTTGAAAATTTGGATTATATGGCTGTGTGGAAGGGCCCTCGGTGAGGTGATAGATCCACACCAATCCTTAGTATGAATTCTAAACGATCTAGGCATGATGCTGAGCCTATTTTGGGGAATAGGTTTTGGAGAACTACTTTAACGATTAGTTTAAAACCTTAATTTATTGACCCACTAACATGAAACCCATCAGCCATGTTTTTAAAATCTAATATAAAAAGTGTTGGCACCATTAAAATTCACAAATGTCAATACAAATCTATGAAAGATCATACTAGCAGAGATATGCAACTTTTTACTCTCTAGATGATTTAGAAACCAGTTCCCTTCATCACTTGCCATTGACCATGTCAGTTAGGACTGATGTCCACAGTATCAATTGCCCACCAGTTTCTGCCAACAGTTATCTGATAATGACCAAATGATTTAATTGAAATATTGGTTTCCATCTTTTTTATTTTCTGTCTCTTGATGCCTCGAATTTACATTTCATTGGGCTCAAGCTGTATGTGGTAGCTCTGCCACCTTAAACAGGAATTTCACATGGATAAATACTTCCCCACCCAAAAACAACAATACTAGTTTTCCACACAGACAATTAGCAAAGAGAAGATCAGTTTATAACTATTTCCCCTGATGTCCAGTTCTTTTTTCAGAAAGCATTCTAGCATGAGGATCTCTACTCTTAGTCTGTGATGGTACAGGTGTGACACAAACTCCTTAACATTCTTGGAGTTTGCAGTAATAGAAGGGAAGATATCAATACTATAATATTAATACTTTATTGGTATTCTGCCCTATCTCCCCAAGAGGACTATGAGCAAATGGCAAATGTTACATTAAAATTGGTTAAAACAATTCCATGTCATTCATTTGTTTTCACTCATAAATTTGTCCTACAATGTTTTTGTGTTTTCATGTGTTTAATTTGCATGAAAATTCACATTTATATGTATATATATATATATATATATATATATATTCAATAACGATGTGCTTCTACATGTATTTTATCTTAACATGTGCTGTTTTCAATATATTATTTTGAGCTGAGAACTGTACTAATAAATCAGGAAATGAAAAAGTATATGAATAACCAAACTCCACATACTCTACAGCACTTCTTCTTAAACTATGGGTTAAAAATGGGGTCACTGCAACAGGGAATGGAGGTTGTGAAATATTTGTCAACAGTAAAAAAGTTTCTGAATGCCACTTAGTGGCTGTTTTAGATATTTACATGAATCTGTTAGCAACAATGTGCAAAGTTTTATAGTGGACTTTGCAGAAAAGAAAAATACTTCATAAATTGGAAAATTAAGCTGTTCAGCAAACCTTGAAATGTGGATTTATTGCCAGTAAAATGTTTGATTTATGTGCCTTCTATATGCCTATATACCTGGGGTCATGTAAAAATATCTCAGGTGGAAAGGGGTCACGAGTAGGAAAAATCTAACGGCTCTATAGACATTCTACAGTGCCAGAATTCCACTTTCTGACAACATGCTTCTGGATAGAATTCAAGATGCTTGCAATGACCTTAAAAGCCTGAAATGTCTTGGGACATTTCAAGTAATACCTCCCCTTGTATATGTCTCTTGGAGGTCAGAGGTCTGCTGGGTGCCCTTCTCTGGCCCCTTCCATAGTAAAGGTAAAGCTGGCAGAAGCTGGGGCTGACAGCAGAAGTCACGCTTCTCCCCGGATTCGAACCTGCGACCTTTCCGTCAACAAGCTCAGCAGCTCAGTACTTTAACCCACTGCACCACCAGGAGCTCCTACGGTCCCTTCCATACAGCTGTATAAAATCCACATTGAACTGGATTATATGGTAGTGTGGACTCAGATAACCCAGTTCAAAGCAAATATTGTGGATTATCTGCCTTGATATTCTGAGTTATATGGCTGTATGGAAGGCCTTAAGTCTACTTAAATTACTACTTTCAATTACCTTCATCGGTTTATAATTATTTGATTTTACACTATTAAAGAATTTCAATTCTTTGATTCATCATGTGAATCACAAAGTGATTTTGCATTATATAATGTTCTGACCAATCTCCCCAATTCTGAAAAATGGAAAGAAGTAGTGATAGAACTCCTAGTCCAATACTGTGCCAGAACGTCTTGCTCAGTTTGTTGTTCCACGCATTTTAATGTATCCTTATCTGACAGAGTACTTTAAGGCTGAGGTGTTAAAAGAATTCCAGTTCTAGTTTTCTCCATTCAAAACCAAAGTGAATGGACATATTTTAATTAAAGGCACAAAAAAGATAAAAAGCAAAGCCCTTGAAAAAGCAAAGTCAAATCTCCAATAGCGCAGCTTGTTCACATTGTCTTAAAAACAGTAGTATCCAGGTAACTCAGAGTGCTTTTTACACCGTAGAATTAATACATGGATATGTGCAGTAAGTGTAAGGTTTAAAGGTAAGAGTTCTTGAAATGTAATACAGCCCTTGAAAACCCTGTTGGAATGTCTACTTGAGAAACACACATTTTACCATTTAAATTAGATTTTGTGTTCGTTTTTTATTATCAAACTGTCTAGATTTACTTTTTTTTGTTCTTTCATTAGTTCATGTTTTTAAAAATCCAGTTACAGTATGCAATAGGTTTTAATATTCAAGCTTTAAACAGACATGATGCAGTTGAATGAGATGATCTATGCAATTGAAGCAACTTTCTAAGCATGCAAATGCCATTAATATAAATAGATGTATATTCTTCATTTTATAGCTTGGGCAACAGTTCTCGATGCTCACAGAATGCATGTGTCCCTCCAAAGCAGGGGTCTTCAAACTTTTAAAGCAGAGGGCCGGTTCACTGTCCCTCAGACTGTTAGGGGGCGGGGAGACTATATTTTGATAAAAACATGGACAAATTCCTATGCACACTGCAGATATATTTTTTGTACTGCAAAAAACATGAAAGAACAATACAGTATTTAAAATTATGAACAATTTTAACCAACATAAACTTACCAGTATTTCAATGGGAATGGTGGGCCTACTTTTGGCAGATCAGATAGTCAAGTTAATTCAGATTGTTGTTGTTGTTGTTGTGTGACTTGAAGTTGTTTCAGACTTAGGGTGACCCTAAGTCTAAAGTTTAGACCAGGGGCCGAGTAAATGACCTTGGAGGACTGCATCTGGTCCGCGGGCCTTAGTTTGAGAACCCCTGCTCTAAAGTCTCCTTTTACTATGAATGGCAAGGGATGCTGGAGGAATTTGATTACTGTAAATTCTAGTTAAGAGCTCACCTGATCTACCAATCCCCGATTATGATGACCTACATCTTCCAGATTACTGGTTATTAACCAGTTTGCATGTTCTTCCAGATATCCTGACACTGTTTTTAGCATTAAAATGCACAAAAACACAGAATCAAGCTTAACGTTAAGAAGAAAAAGTCAGCAGATTAAGGCCACTTCTGCACTGCTCTGTAACCCAGGATCTGATCCCAGATTATCTGCTTTAAACTGGATTATATGAGTCTCAATTGCCAGATAATTTGGGATGAAAAGATAATCTGGGATCAGGTCCTGGTACATAGGAGCAACGTGGAGGGGGCCTAAGGCAGCACATTTTATCATGAAAAGATAACCCACTGTCATTTATTGGATTTATTATTACTGTGTTTTACCGCCAGGAAAAATAAAAGCATTCCGTCTCTAGTGCAAAAATGACTTATGTAGCCACTGGATAAAAAATGCACTTTATGGAGGGAAGAAGGATATCAGCATTTACTGTTCTGTCTCAGGCAGCAAACTACCTCACGGTGTCCCTATAATAAATTTGTAAAAATTATTAAACAAGAAAGTGTTTTTTTATATAACTGTTTTAAACTATATGCAGATGCAAATGTTTATTTACTATTTTTTACTTTCAAGTCATTTCCAATTTATGGTGACCATCCTATCACAAGGTCAGTCTTAAATAAGTTCCCTTAGCAGGTGTAGGGAAAGAAATAAGTCTGCAGCACATCCTGGTACATTTTGTTGAAGAATAGAATTTTGGACCTGCCCCTGGGTATCATGTGATCTGAGGGTTGGAGAAAATTGGTGTCCTTGAGGTAGGTCTCTAGGTCATAGTCTTCTCCAGGGACCACATGGATTAAAGGCTTACACCCTCTGGTCTGCCTTCCAATTTGTGGCTGGCCTGGGACCAATCCTCAATTTCAGAGATTCTTCTTGGGGGGCACCGTGTTTTTGCTCTGGGGTAGGCTGCAATGGTCTGGGTTAGACCTGCTGCTTCCACACTGGTCCCAGTCCTTCCATAGTTTTGGCTCTCTCTAGAAACAGTTATAATGTGGAATGATAAAATTTGTCCTTATTGCATCCAATATCTTCCATGTGATTTTGTTGTTTATATGGTTGGGCAGCAATTGGGGGAATGCCAATGCTATCCTTCAAAAAAGAAATCTCACCTTGCCAGCTATGCAACTCTCATTTCGTTTGGGGGGGGGGGGGGGAGCAATTCCTGCATTGGTGATATCTGTGAGAATACAGCTAGATATTTTTCTGCAGTTTGATGTTCTATGTATAATTTTTCACCATGGCTTATGTGTGCTGAGATGTTTGAAAAGTGGACATCTAGAGCTAAACACTGGTACAAGCATTGCCTCCACATGAGCATATGCTTGGATTTGGAGGAATATTGAGTATATGAAGTAGTCCTTAGAAAAGATAAATAAGAATCACACAAATTACTAGGAAAGGCATTGCTTTAAAATGGAGTGGCATTCTCAACTGTCAGCATGAGCATTCAAGAAGACATTTTTATTTGAGGATGCAGCCAGAGAGTTTATTGGTGCTTGGTTTATATCGGCACTATGTTACCTGCGATACACATAATTAGCACTGTAAAAATCCATTTTTGGAACAGGCAAGGTAATGAATGGCAATTTTTTTTTTGTCACTTGGAAAGTTCTAAAATTGGGTAATTCAGCATTCAAACAAAGTCCACGGACAAAATGAATATGTCATTATGTCAATAGCAATGTAACAATAATTTATATTTTAAGTTGCTTTACTGGAAAGAAATAAAGCCTCAGTACCACAATTACATATACAATTCATGTTGACAGTTTAATGAAAAGAATGTGATAAAATGTGAACAAATTCTAGATTTGTGTGTAGAGCAAACCGAACACTGCAATACACTGTAATGAATATGCCGTACCTTATTGCACTCTGCAGTAAGAGAGATGATTCTTCATTTAATTACAAAGAATGTCTAGGTTCTGGTACAAAACATGCTCCAGGCCATTCATCTTTGTTGCTCTTTGGCTATAATGGAGGGGGGGGGGGGAGGTTTGACTATGATACTGTCAAATTTAAAATGGATCCACATGGAAAAATACCATTAAAATACATTACAAAAAGTATCTTTTCTAAAACGATGCTGGTTAGAATCCACTAAACAGTTTTTGTTGTAATCTTCCAAGTTGTTTCCAACATATGACAACCCTATCACTGCATTTTCTTGGCAGGATTTGTTCAGTGTGTTTCTCCAAAGACTGAGCAAGAGTGATTGGCCCTAAGTCATCCACTGGGTTTCCATGGCTAAACAGGGATTCAGATCCTGGTCTGCAGAGTCATAGTCCAATGTCCAAACCAGTACATAAACATGGCTCCCCTATGAATGCATAATCTAGAGCATACATGTCAAATACAAGGCACGTGGGCCAAATCTGGCACATCACATCATTTTATGTGGCCCATGAGATTTTCTATGCCAGGGGAACATAGTTACATTTATACAATCTTACAATTGCAACCGACCCTTTAAAGACAACCATAAAGCTGATGTGACCCTTGCTGAAAATGAGTTTGACACCTCTGTTCTACAGTGATGCATTCATGACTGGTTCATATTTACAATCCTTATATATTCCCTAGTTTAGGTGATATATAAGGACTGTGAAATTCCCACTTACTTGGGAGCAGCAGCTGCGATTGATGGAGATCTCTTCCCTCATCAATTGAGAAGCAGCTGCCTGATGTTTCTGTCCTCCTTCACACAAGAGATCTCAGGTGTGAGGCATGATTTTGACAAAGATCCTGCATCTGAGTGTTTCACTAGAGATCACTCATCAAGAGAGGTGGCAATGTCAGCCAACTGTTTCCCAATCAATTGGAATAGATGCCCATCAATTGCAGCGGGCTGCTGTCTGGTAGGTGGGGATGGGCTGGAATGGTTCTGGAGACATGGCATTGCAATGTAACCATGGTGGTTATGTATTCATAACTGCCTTAGTGAATCGCACCCACTGTGATTATTGACAAGATTAAAAAATAAATCTAAACCTGTCAAATCCCTTGGAAACTTTGAAAACCATTTAAAAATGCCAGACAGTCAAACAGAAGGTCTTCTATGAGTTAAAGCAGTTGAGATCTGTCCCAAAATGTGGTTAAGAAGAAGGATCAACAAATGTAGTGAGGAAAGAAAATAACAGCCTAAACCTTTGAAGTTCCTTGACATAAAACAGTTTATGACATACTGTTTAAGGACATATCACCCGAGAAAGAAATTTAAAAATCAAGTAATCAATAAACAGTAATTATAACAGCAAGTACTTGAGAAGTTACTGAAATTGAAAGCTGTTTAATCACAAAAAACAGTTCCCTTAGAAACAGACTGGATGCTAGCCAGTGTAACATGTATTTTTAATAAAGAGTCCAAGCAGCAGACTCAGGAATTTATAGATCTGTCAGCTAAATTCTGGCCCCAGTTGAATCAGTGAAACCTTATTAAGGGCAAAACGCAGTAAAAATGTAGAACAAACTTCACTGCAGAGAGTGAAGTCATGCCTTGCCTTCCTTAAATAATTCCTTGAAGTGTCAAAATTGATGGATACAGTATTCCTGGTGGAGGTAGATTTGGTTTTGAAAGGCTCAAATGATCCCTATGACAACAGAAAAAAGGTAGAAGCACACAAACCCCCTTAGGAAACTAAAAAGAAAGGATAAGAAGGATGTTTTTTTGGAGAACTGGAGAAATTCAGATGTAATTGTCTTGCCTTAATATATATTCATTTGATAAACCAACTTCATCATTTCTGCTCTAGTTTATTTAAACCAGGGGTGACCCAAGTGTGGTGTGCAGGTTTTTAAAAATCTGATTTTTTTTTCAAATTCCCCAATACACTCTAGGAAGGGTGGATTTTTTTTTCAATGCCCAAGCCATTTTAAAACTAAAGGAAGCCTTTTTTTAAAAAAAAAGGGGGGGGGGGGACAAAGTAGAAAGTGAATTCCAATGACTCTGTTATTTTTTTAAAAAAAAACCCTTTCATAGCCTTATAAATGGACTGAGAAGCTAAAACATGAAAAAAATGACCCACAACCCCTCAACATTTGGGGAAAATTGACACTAATGTGCCTCCCCAGCTTTCCACAATCACATACCACTAACTCAAATCACAGTTTAACCTTGACTTAAAAACTGCAATGTCATAACAAAAAAATAATTGCATGAGTACAGCTCATATGGTTAGCCAAAGAAATGATTGCTCAACAGCAATCATGATCTTAAACCAACATAGTATTGGTACTGAGTTGATGGTGAAATCAATGTCACGTGGCCATTGGAATTGACTCTTTTGTTTTTTCAGGTTTTGTTTTGGAACTTATCGGCAAATGATTTCTCCTTCACAAGGAAGATCAAGTCAATGCTATTTTAAATGCTTCTGGCAAGACAAAATTCCACAAGTATCAAATTCTTATCATTGCCAATGACAAGGAGAAAGCAATTTAATTTGACACTGAAATAACTATTTGGGGTACTTTAGATACCTCTGCCAACTTAGCAGTTCAAAAACATGCAAATGTGAGTAGATCAATCTGGCGGGAAGGTAACGGCATTCCATGCAGTCATACCGGCCACATGACCTTGGAAATGTTTACGGACAACGCCGGCTCTTCGGCTTAGAAATGGAGATGAGCACCACACCGCAGAGTGGGACACGACTAGACTTAATGTCAGGGAGAAACCTTTACCTACCTAGATAGGATTACTCTTATGATATGCTTATGATTACCTTCCTATGATTATGCTTTCTAGTATGTAAGTCTAAGTTGACAACACCTATTTCATTATGTTTTACAGCAGTCTCACTTGCCCAACATAAACAGGCTGGCAGAAGGTTGGATAAGCCAAAATTTTGGATAATGAGGAGGGATTAAGGAAAAGCCTTTTAAACATTAAATTACATTATGATTTTACAAATCAAGCACCAAAACATCATGTTTTACAACAAATCGACAGAAAAAGCAGTTCAATGCATGGTAATGTTATATAGTAATTACTGTATTTACAAATGTAGCACCAAAATTGCATTATATAGAAACAACTGTGGATCCAGGCAGGATGCAGACTGCATTGGATAATACAGAACGTTGGATGAGCAAAGGTTGGATAAGTGAAACTGTACTGTACTTTGTAATTAACGTTCATATGTCTTATGTTTACTTTTTTCTGTTTCATCAATATCCATAAATAAATAAATGTGGGTTAGTGCCATTTCAATTCTTCACAGATGTGTCAAAGTCAAGGAGACATGTTTGAGTTTAGATTACCACCAGGCATGCTTCTGACTGGCTGCTTGGCATGATAGCCAAATACAATTTCCATTTCCAGAGGGCATGTGATATCGAGGATTAATTCCCAGAAAGAAGCTGCATGTCCCACTGGCAGGCTTCCCAGAAACATTTCATTGGCCACAGCAGCAAACAGGAGGCTGGATTATGTAGGCTGCAAGACTATAAGAGTTGGGAATTTTTGATGAATTTATCAAAGCTACCAGTTACACAATCTGTTGGACTTCTGAACAGATCTGTGATGGACCTTCATAAGGATTTCTTAGAACACCATAAAATGTTGTTATGGCCACAAGAGTAGATATTGCTAAAGTATGGTCGATGCTTACAAACCATGTAGTCCTTCATGGGTTCTTGGATTGCAAGTCCTATCACCTCTAGCTAGCACAGAGACTAGTAAGGAATGATAGGCATTGTAGTACAACATTTGGAGAGGATCATTGTTCTTTGATGTTGTGTGCTCTAAAGTCATCTCCAACTTATGGCAATCTTGAGGCAAACCTATCACTATTTTCTAGGCAAGATTTCTTCAGAGATTTTGCCATTACCTTTTTCATGATGAAAGGTGGGTATCCATTACAGAACAGGTAATTCAAACTGGTGACCTCATCAAGCAGGACTGAATTTGGAAGCATACGCGAGTTCCTTCAGTTTTGCCATGGAGCCTGTCTGCTCCCATCCCATGATGTACAACTACTTCTGGCAGGGCTCCATAGCTAAACTAAAGAAGAACTGGCGTATGCCACCATTGCAGCAACACAGGAGGCTTCCCGTGTCGCTTTAGAAACAATGGGGGGAAGCCAGGCAGTGGGTTAAGTGTAAGTAGGAAGATGTGGGGTGTAGGGCAACAGGTTCCCCATGCCCCACACCAGTTCCTGCTGCATTTGCAACAATCCTTGGTGATTCTGGTGGCCAATGTGATTAGGTCACTCATCTCCTAGACTCTTGAACCAGTCCTGACTCAGTAGTCAAATACTACATCTTGAATAACTTGTACCCTTATTATAAATTATGAAATTGATTTCTATGTTAAAAGCAAAACAATATTGATTGGAAAATACAGAGGGACAAACAAAATAAGTAATAATGATAAGCATCTGTATTTCGGCATCCCTGGAGCATCCAGCAGGCCAGGTGTTGGTCAAAGAAATACTGGTCAATAGAGTTGGGTATCACAGAAAATAACAAAACTATTTTTATGATGTTTAAGCTTACTTGTGGGGGAAAGTCTCATTGAATTCTGTTGGACTTGCCTCCCGGTAAAATGTCTTATATAAAGTGCCCTGCAGAATTATACATCTTTTTGGACATTTTAACATTTTGTTGTGTTATGAACTGAGACAGAAATGGATTTAATGAGCATTTTTAACACAAGATGCTCAACACCGTGAAAGTACCAAATATTTCATAGCATAACAAAAATTAAGTGAATGCAAACAAACAAGCACTTGTTGTCTGCGCAAGTATTCACCTTTTTTGCTGTGACAGGTATAAATAAGCTCTGATGCAACTCACTACCTCCAGACATCAAGTATGTAAGCATGTAGCTGAAAGCAGTCTTTGTGTGTATAATTCCAGCACTGCATTAAATACAACTGTTTCTAGAAGGTCCCAAATGTATTGGAATGCCTTTATTATATATTAAATATATTAATGAAACCACATGAGTGATTACAACATCCATAATAAAGCTGTGCAAAAGTACCAATCAAGATTATATTATGTTTTTTTTTAAAAAAAATCACAAACTATTATCATCCTTCAGTGCACTATTAAATAAATTATTACAGAATGGCATTCAACTACAACTCTAGAAGTCTGCGAACTAAAACTTAGTGACCAGGTAAGAAGGGCATTAGTCAGGATGTCACCAAAAAGCTAAAGGAGTTGGAAAGAACCAGAGCTGGGATGTGAGACACCATCCATGGGTCAGTTATAAACTAGTTACTCCACAAGCTGGGCTTTATGGAAGAGTGTCAAGAAGCAAGCTGCTGGTGAAACAAAGCCATTTCCAAACCATTTGGAGTTTGCAAAAAGGCATGTGGGAAACTGCCATAGCTGATACAGAGGAGTATCATTGCAGGACTTGATAGCTGCCAAAGACATCTCTGTCCTTTGAAATCTGGAAAAGAGAAGAGGAGAAGCTTAATAGGAATTACCTTTTTTAAAATAAAAGACACTGATACAACAATCTCCTGGCATCCAGAGCAGAACTGTAGCAGTTTGACACTACTTTAACTGCCATGACACCATTCTATAGAATCATGGGTGATCTTCGAGTGGTGATCTGTGAAATTCACACATATGGGTTTACTTTGTGCATATGCACTGCAGTTCAGAACCTTCTAGATCTTTTCTATTGAAACATTTTGATGGTAGCCCCGCCTACTCTCCCAGAGAGTATATATGCCCAAAGGCGGGGCTACAGTTTTAGTTTCCCCAGCTGATGACTGGTAGTTATGAGGCATGATGACATTGGGAAGGATAGGTGGGGATGTGCAAATTTCACAGATCACTACTCAGAGAAACAGTTACAGGTAAGCAACTCCTTCGTGGTGCCGGTGAAATCGCACATATGGTGACTAGCAAGCTAACCACAGTGGAAGGCAAGGATCATGCCACCGAGGAGAAGAGTGCAACTCTGCCAATGGCAGGCTACTTTTTAGAAATAGCACCCAGCTTGCAGTGGCCATGAGAGGAATGGGCCATGTTGCCATCCAGTAGGGTTCCCCTCAGGAAGGTCTGAGTGATTGCCATTGCTCTGACTTAATAGGCCTTCAGCTGCTATGGAGGTTGCTTACCAGAGAGGTGTATAGTAGCTATGATCCAAGGGAAGGAATGTTGAGAGGATACTAAAGAGCCTAAGGCATCTTTATGGTACTTAAGAAATAGCCTGGGCAATTTTTTGTGAGATGACATTCTGTGGACAGAAAGGCAAGGGCTCACTAAACATCCAAGGAATGAACTGACACTCCTAAATGCATGTGGAAATGAGACACCACTTTAGGAAGGGGTGCCACATCCTTGCACAAGACCACCTTATCCTTGTGGGAATGTAGATAGGTGGGGTATGCTCTTAGTGTGCATAATTCTCTGGCACGTCTCACCTTTACTCCATCCAGGCAAGGTGCACAAGAGAGTCCAGCTTAAAAAGCTCTTGTACAAGCAAGCTTTGGTGCCAATGGCAGCGTGTCTGGTCAAGTGCTTAGGGAAGCTGTCTTCCCAGAGAGGTAAGTCAGATCATTAGAAGCCATGGAGGAGTGGGGCAAACTATGTTTGACAAGGTCACCGTGGAGTGATCAAGATACTATCTGGCTGATGATAATCATTGGAATTGGTGGAAAGGCATACATCAGGCCTGGAGCCCAGATGAAAAGAAAGGTGTCTCCAAGCTCAAGTTACACAATGTTCTGGTGCAATGGACCTTGAGGGCTAGGAACACCTTTTCTACTACCAAGAGAACTGGGAAATTGATGTGATGGAGCTGATCCTTCCCCAACCAGTGGCCACAAATCATGAACTGGCTTAGATGGGGAAAGATTCTGACACCAAACACCAAGGGTGCCTAAACATTGTCACCAAGCAAACATTGGCTAACTTTAACCACCATTTGAGAGTCGGAGGACATTGGGAGGGAGTTCCAGCAGTGATTTTGGATCATTGTGGAGAGGGTTGAACCTGGTGAGAAGACAACTCTGAAGAGGGCATGGACACAAATGAGGTCACAGTGGTTTTGGATTCCCTCTAGCCCAGGCACCATACCTTGTTGCCCTGAGCCTTCTGACCCATGGGGGGGGGGGGGTGGTGGTGGTGGAAAGGACTTGATCCTTGCAGGGGTGTGCCCTCCAAGGCAGAACAGTCTGGTGCCAGGCGCTTGGCCAGGATGCTTCTGCCCCAGTTCATCAATGGAGCCCCCACACCACCCATCAAATGACATATGGTTATTTCTGGTGGGGCTTCATGGTCAAACTGCCGCATCAGCATGGTGAGATGCTGACCTAGGCATACAAAGGCCACTTTGTGTTCCATAAGTAACAATGGGGCTTTGGTGCAGTAGTGATGCTTCCCCACATAGGATGGGGTAGAATCAGCTGACAGCTGGGCACTGGGATTGTGCCGCTACCACTCCACTGCCATCATGATTCAACATGGAGGCTGGAGAATTACAGTGCTGAACCTCATTAATCTGATAAGGTCCTCACTCTATGTGTTTTATTAAGCTACAATAGCAGCTTTCTTACTTTCTTAGGTTTGTTTGTCTGAAAAGTTATAGAATTGTTTTCCAAAACTACTTGAACCCTAATGAAAATAATTTGTACATTGCATGCACCTTTGTGCGGTTGGATCATTTACCTGAATTCTCAGCCTCCTTTCTAACTTAGAGTCTCACTTCCTTGCTCTTTAGAATCTCATTGAGAAGAAACAGCTGAATCAGATACTGGCAGCTGGCTGGTTCATCTTTCATCCCACACTTAAGGATGAGCTTCCATAAGTCTCTGAGTTTTTCAAAGCAAAACTATGAATGAGTCCCTTCCTGGGAGATTGAGTTTCTGTGGAAAAGCTTGCTACAGACTTTGTCTTCCCACAGTGTCACTTTTATATATCCTTCCCATGTCCTTCCTGAATTCTGTCTGCAGTAACGCAAAATGATGACTCTGTCCATTGGACTCTGTGGGCCTCAAATTCAGCTTCATTACGATGTATGAGCTCTATTTTCATTCCAATTGAACACTAATAGGCTAATTTGAGAGCTTTTTAAGTATATCACTCACAAATGACCATTCTATTTGCTTTAGAGACTAAGCTTAATATTTACCATTTCTTAAAAATGAATTGCTACAATTGTTGCCTCTTATTTTTCCATTACTTTCCTTCCTCCCCCCCCCCCACTTTTTCTCTCTTTCCTACCTTTGTCATATAACATTTCTTTGCTTTAAATTATTTTAGTAGTATATCTGTAGCAAATGCACAGCTACCAGTCAAAAGAAGTTTGGGTCATTGCTAGAAGACTGTCTTCCAAGTAGAGAAGTTGCATTAGAGTTTGAAAAATTAATTTGTTGATTTTCTGCTTTAACTGATGAGCTCTTGGTTATGCTGTTTTGTCCAGCTTCTGTTCAGGGTAAATCCTTCATTCAGCCATGAGCATTCTTTTCATGGTTGCTTATATTCACCACTGTCAGCTCACAGCTGCTGCTCCCAATGAAAACGCAGGACCACGCTCTGGTATCAAAGAGAAACTGACACACCACTACTGATTTTAGTGTCTCTGTTGATTACATTTTCCATCTTCCTATTTCTATTTCTACTTACTTACTTACTTACTTACTTACTTGGGTGATCCCTTGTAGCCTGATGATGATGGTCCTCCAAGTATAGTGTCTTGGTGGTGGTCTGTAGGTGGCTGTGGAGCCCTATTCTTAATCCATGTGTTCTCCCGCAGTGAGGACATTAGTTTCCAGGTGGAAGGCATTCCCAGTCAGGGTTGGCTTGACATGCCTTCCTCTTGGCACATTTGACTCTTTTGCCCTCCATTCATACCTCTTTGAATTCTGCAGCACTGCTGGTCACAGCTAACCTCCAGTAAAGGGCCAGGGCTTCCCAGTTCTTGTTGTCTACACCACAGTTTTTAAGGTTGGCTTTAAGCCCATCTTTAAATCTCTATTTCTAATGATTTTTGTATTTATTTATACTCCACCTTTCTCCCCAGAAGGACTCATGGCAGCTAACAATTACACACTTTGATCAATTTAAAACAAAACCAATACAAAAATTATAAAGCAATTAAATAATACTGTATGTGTGGTTAAAATATATAAAACCTGAAAAGACTTATGCTGGAAATGTGAAAAGAGAAAGCTACACTCTATCATATATTATGGAATTGTAAAAGAGTTAAGAATTATTGGAAGAAGATACATAATACAATTAATAGTATTTTACAATTAGAATTAGAATTTGCACCACATCTGTATCTTCTCAACACAATAGATGTACAAATGAAAAAGCTATGAGGAGAATAAACATGTATATGATTACAATAATCATGTATATGATTACTATCCTACAATGTATAGCAGTGGTTCCCAACCTGTGGGTCCCTACGTGTTTTGGTCTACAACTCCTACAAATCCCAGCCAGTTTACCAGCTATTAGGATTTCTGGAAGTTGAAGGCCAAAATATTTGGGGACCCACAGGTTGACAATCACTGATGTATAGGATAGTATTGGCAAAAAGGGGGGAAATAACCCAAGTACCTTCCGTCTATTATTGGCAACTGAAATGAAGAGAAGCCATAGAAATGGCCAAATTCACTAGAATGATGAAGGGGAGTTCTCTAAGCAAAGTGCAGAAAGAATTAGAGAAAGTAGAGAAATGTTTTAAGGAATAAGTAGTCTCTGTAAACAAAAATAATCATTGGGTATTTAAATTTCTCTTATTGCCAAGTGCACCTCAAGAAGACTTAAGAAGAACCTCTACCTCAAAGTGAGGGAAGGAAGGGGTGTGTTTTTATTTATTCTTTAATTGAATTATGTGACATTTGCTTGGTTTGTATGTGTCTTTTCTTCTTTGTATCTTATCGGGTTGTATGTTTTTTTCCTTTTCTTTCTGAAAATAAAAAATATTACAAAAAATAATTAAAGCAAAGTGTAATGATACAGAATGGAGGACACCTGGCTCGACAGCAGTACATGTGAAAATGATCTTTGAGTCCTCGTGGACAACAAGTTAAACATGAGACAAAAATGTCATGTGGCAGCAAAAAAAAAAAGCCAATGGTATTTTGGCCTGCATAAATAGGAGTACAGTGTCTAGATCAAGGGAAGTTATGCTACCTCTCTACTCTGCCTTGGTTAGACCACACCCGGAATACTGTGTCTAATTCTTGGCACCGCAGTTGAAGGGAGATGTTGACAATCTAGAATGTGTCCAGAGGAGGGTAACTAAAATCATCAAGGGTCTAAAGAACAAGCCCTATGAGGAGCGGCTTAAAGAGCAGTGCATGTTTAGCCTGCAGAAGAGAAGGCTGAGAGGAGACATGATAGCCATATATAAATATGTCATAGGGAGGAAGGAACAGGCTTGTTTTCTGCTGCCCTGAAGACTAGGACATGGAACAATGGCTTCAAACTACAGGAAAGGAGATTCCACATGAACATTAGGAAGTACTTCCTAACTGTGAGAGTTGTTCAGCAGCAGAACTCTCTGCCCTGGAGTGTGGTGGAGGCCCCTTCTTTGAAGGTTTTTAAACAGAGGCTGGATGACCATCTGTTGGGATGCTTTGAATGTGATTTTCCTGCTCATGGCAGGGGGTTAGACTTGTTGGCCCACAGTCTCTTCCAACTCTATGATTCAATGATTTTACATTTCAAAGTGATTGCAAAAAAAAAAAAAACAATTAAATTGTACAATTTGTCTGGTGAAAAATAAATTAAAACATAATAAATACAATTAAAATGCATTTAAAAACACAAAACAATATGTGTGGCAAAAACTTGATTTTTTTGCAGCAACTTTCTAGAGTATGCCATAACAAAATCAAGCTGCATTGGATCTGCATTTTGGGAGCAAAGCAAGAAATAAAAATACCTACAACATCAACACATACCTGTATTTATATTATTGTAATTTTATAAGACACATTTTATATATTTTGTAAGTATTTTGTATATTATATAATTATATGAAATAATAATCAAAATGGTCTTGATAATGGCTGGAATTCAGTATTGCAATTACAAATGTATAACTTTGGTTCATTTTCATGATCTATATTCACTTGTTTAGACAATACATAGGGCCTTTAGAGTCCCCCTAATCCTCACTTTCTGGGCAGGATCTACTGCTAGCAAGAAGATCTATTCCCCTTGTGGTCAGGAAGCAGCTGACTGTCATTTCCCCCCCTCCCATGAGTGATCTGCTGCACTTTGCATTTGCAGACCACACATTTCTGCCATTGTGACACCTTCAGTGTGACAAGCTGTTCCTACTTTGCCAACCCTTTTAGAGTATTGAACTATCAAAGGGAAGATAAACGCTCCTATAGACTTAGCAATGTTATTAATCTGTAACATCAGAGAGGGATTAAGAGTCTGTTGCAGTATGATAGGCATTCGAGCGGAACTAAAGCTGCCTGATTAGAAGAAGCATCCTTCAGACTGCAATGTTAGAAAGGACAAAGAAAAATATGGGGGTCCATTACTGGCAGTGCGAAGCATTCTTGGAGATACATCTTGAATAGAAGTAATTGTGTACAGGCTTTGACAGACAACTTAAAGAAGGCATAGGAAAAATTCCTTTAAAATCACAATTAACATCAGTGTTTCAGGTAGGAACCAGCAGCACCCCCACCCCCCAGAAAGGCACTTACATGGAAAACTCTAAATTATTATTTGGGAGTACAGAAAGGTGCATTTAACTCAGAGGGACTTACTTTATAATCACACAGTTGGAAGAAATTACAATTTAACTACAATTTACCAGTTGTATAGACTGAACCAAGGCAATTGTTTATACCAGTTGCATAGGCTCCTTGAAAGCCAAAATATTCATATATTCTATGTAAAGTTTTATACATCATTCCTGTAAGACTAGTCATTGTTGGCATATCTCTGTTGACACAAACTTTTGTATATTTTTACTGTTTCAAAGTAATATTTTCTTTAAAAGGTCAACATGACAATGGTTGATGTAGTCAATTATATTCATTCTTAAAGCTGTGTACATCATTGCTATAATTTCTTTTAATTTTTTCAAATATATATATGTATGTAGAATATATAAAAGAATTAAGAATTGAAATATAGTGTATGTAAGACTCAAAAGGAGTTTAAAAGCTGATTTCATATTTTACTGTGCGTATTTGTACCCTCAATAGGTGGGGGAGAAGTAAAATGAATAAAGCAACACGGCACACCAAGGATAGTTCCCAGTTTCAACTAAGCACTCTGATTTTCCCAACCCTGGAAAAGATATATAAGCCATCAGCATAGCACAGTTCTGAAAATTGTTGCATGTGCATGATATACTCAGAGTTTTATTACATCATGTACCAAAGGAACCGAACTTTTAGGACCAAATTCCTGTAAGTGCGGCCTCTATTCCTTCCACTTTGCAGTCTATCATTTAGTTATCATTTATTTCATTTTATTACTGTACTACTTCATAAGGGCTGGCACGACACAGTGCTGTGAGTGTTAGAATCAGAAACCAGACATGAATCCCCATTCAGCCACAGAAACCCACTGGATGACCTTGGCAAGTCACATTCTCTCAGATTCAGAAGAAGGCAATGGCAAACCTCTTCTGAATAGATCTTCCCAAGAAAGCTCAGGATAGGGGCACTATAAATCTGAGTTGACTTGATGGCATATCATAACAACAATTGCCTCGCTGTTGAATTTCTCTGGTGGATCAAACCATCCATCCAACATCCAGAATTCCAAAATCTTAAATTATCCACATGGGCAATTGAGATAGTGACACTTTTGCTTTCCAGTGGTTTGATGTTCACAGACTTTGTTTCAGATACAACATTATTAAAAGTATTGTGTATAAAAATACCTTCTGGCTATGTGTATAGGGTGCATATGAAACACACATTAATTTAATGTGTAGACTGGGCTCCCATATCCAAGATGTAATCATCTGTGCATCACTATGTATGCATGTTCAAATACAGGTATTCCAATCCCAACCCTAGCCCACCCCCCAAAAACCCTGAAATCCAAAACACTTCTTGACCCAAACATTTCAGATTAGAAGAACTCAACCTATATTAATAGGTAGATATGTCTGAGATAGACTGTGTTGGATCTGGCATCCACTTCCTATGGAAAGTTTTGAGGAATCCTTCTAACTCCCTCAAATAACACTTATGAGGGTCTCTTGACACTCTGTGTAGCATTTCCAGAGGGCTAAAAGTGCTTCATGGGAAGTAGGATAGGCAGAAGTCTGCTTCAGGCCTCATTTAAATCTGGATCCATTGTCTGTGTGTGAGCATGCTAAAAATGCACACAAATGTACAGGACTACTATCACTTAAATGTTTATACACACAATAAAAGTGAACATATGTATGTGTGGATGTGGCTGGAATGTCCTTCAGTGACATTGTAGGTTATAGTGAGCACCATGAACATGTGCAAGAGCCTTGCCCATGTCCTCCACAAACACCATACTGCCCACCACCCTTTCATAAAGGGACAATTTCATCCTAGATTTTACTGTTTCTTCCATCACAGACATCTTAGTGTTTCTTACTCTCTTCAGTGGTGTGTAATTTGCATGACCCCCTTCCACTGCCTCTCCCTTAACCCTTTCCCATTCTTTTCTATAGAGCACAGCAAACAGAGGAATTGATCAGCAACTGAACATACTAGAGAGGTTTGGATACAATTCACCATGATTTATATGAGTTGTAGGTATGTATAGTTAACCTGCAATTAAAGAGCACTCTGAACTCCACCAATGATGAACCTGAAACTAACTTGACATACAGAATCTCCATGACCAACAAAAAATACTGGAGGTCTTTAGGGGGATTTATAGGAGTTGTAGTTCACCCACATCCAGAGCACAGTATGAACCCAAACAATGATGGAGCTGGACCAAACTTAGCGCACATACCTGATATGCTCAAATTGGAATACTGGTGGGTTTTGGGGGGGAGTTGTAGGTACTGGGATTTATAGTTCACCTGCAATCAATGAGCTCTCTGAACTCCGCCAAAGATAGAATTGGACCAAATTTGGCACACTGACAAAAAAAAAATACTAGAGGTCTTTGGAGGAAATTCACCTTGATTTGGGGGAGTTTAAGTTCATCTACATCAAGAGAGCACTGTAAATCCAAACACAGATGGAACTGGACCAAACTTGGCACACATACCTGATATGCTGAATTTTTATTACTGGAGGAGTTTGGGGGAAAATTGGCCTTCCTTTTGGGGAGTTGTAGTTCACCCACAACCAGAGAAATTGTGACCTCCACTGAGGGTGGACCTGGACCAAACTTGGTACACAGAACCCCCATGACTAATTCAACCTACTGGAGGGTTTCCAGGGGACTGACTCACCATAGTAGGGGTTGTAGTTTACCCTACAGCCAGAGACAATGCTGAACCCCACCGATGATGCCTCTAGAGCCAACTTGTCCAACATAACAAACTTTAAATACTGATGGAGTTTCTCGCCATTAACCTGGCATGATGTCAGTTGTAGTTGACCCACCACCTTATGCATCTTGTACAATTAAAAAAATGACTTTTACAATTAAAAAACTAGCCGGGTACCCAAGCTAGCAACAAATGAAAACAAAACTACCCAAAGATTTGGGTAGTCAAGCAGATGGTCCTCAGAAAAGTGTGGCTCTGGAGAATATATAGTATAATCCACCATGTGACTGGAAGGCACATAACACATACACTTGTGAATTCATTTGCGTTTTTTTTACACAAAAAGCTCAACACAGCTTCTAATCAAAGGAGTTAGAGAAAAAAGGAAGAGGTCGCTGCATTTTTCTATCTACCAACTGCCACATCTTATTTCCTGTTATCTGTGTGTATGTTTGGTTTTTTTTTTTTTTTTTTTAAACCCTCTCAAATTAATGAAGATCTGATTCCATTCGGCGATTTTCTCCCTACTATTTCAAAATCCACCTATGACGTCTTCTTTCCTCTTGGAGCTTTCTCTCTCTCAAAAAATGTACAGCTCTGTTAATTTGTTTCATTTTCAGTCTCCATTAATCAGAAATGAAATCTGGCAATATGTTTCTGAGCTGGTTGATGACTTTGTGAAAACATTCATCTTGGAGTGGAAGCAGCGAATGGCACCATTAGTCATGGGATGAATTATTCAGAAAATGATTACTAACTGACCAGCTACATTGCAGGAGGTTTTTTTAAGCCAGCAATATTAGTAGATTCATTCCACTTTTTAAAAAACCAGCAAAGCAGTGTGTCTCCAGAAAAAAAATTAACAGGTGCAACATTGTGGACACTCCTATCAAATCTTCCTTTTTCAATGTCCTGTAGGAAGTGGGAAACAAAGACAAACACTACTTCAGATCTCAGAGCAAAACATTCTTAAACTCTCCCCCAAATGAAGCACTCAGTGATGACAAAAAATACCTAATCAGGAATCACTGAATATTTAAAGTATTGCTGTTGTAATAGTAATAAAGCACTTGTGCTTACCTTATGCAAAATGTTTGCCAACCCAGGTTGAGCATCCCTTATCCTGAATTTTGAAATCTGGAATACTCAAAATTTCATATTTGTTCACATGAGTGGCTGAGATAGTAACACCTGTACTTTGTGATGGGTCAGTGTACAAAACCTGGCATGTACACAATGTACATAAACAACATTATTTAAAATATTATGTATAAAATTATCTTCAGGGTATGTGTATAAGGTGTGTATGGAACATACATGAATTTTGTGTTTAGACCTGGCTCCCATCTCCAAGAAACCTCATTATGTGCATATATGCAAATGCAGAAATTCCAAAAACTGACAAAATCCCAAATACTTCTGGCCCTGAGCATTTTATATAATCTGTATTTTATATGGGTGGTGAGCAATGGCTCCAATATGACTGGTGTGATGAATTACTCCAGGTTTTAGTCTGAATGTTAATGGGGCTATCAGAAGCGAGGAAATCTAGTTTCGAAATAAGTTGAGCACTTTGGACATCTCCTTTAAAATTCAGTCTAAGACCTGGGAAGGACTCATTGTCCCACTGGCATTTTGTTCATTTTTTCTTATACCTTAAATATAGTCTCAGACAGTTAAAATTTGTGTATTAATTTAAAAAATTAATCCTTATCTTGTTTATGGTCCCAACTGCTTACCAGAGGACCTTTTTTTTTAAAAAAAAAAAAAAGTCTAATTGTGGGCATGGAGACTACAATAGTAGAAACCATGGGATATACCCGAAGGCCACATTTGCCCATAAACTGGTAGACTGGCATCTCCATTCCCCAATCTAAACCCACAAGTCCAGTTAGCAATGATTTCCTAACATACTGTCCCACAAATAAATACTTTGTTAAGCAACTAGAGTTAACAAAGTACATAATGTTCTAAATATTAGACTAATATTGGACTGGTAATGCGGATTTGAATACCTGCTGAGGCAGAGAAACCCACTGGGTGATCTTGAGCAAGTCATACAGATGATAGATACCATCTTTAAAAAATGTACTTAACGTTTTAAATGTTAAGACTAATATTGGACTGGTAATCTAGGTTTGAATACTTGCTGTGACAGAGAAACCCACTGCATGACCTTGAAAAGCCATACAGATGATAGATGCATCTAAAAATATCTTTACAAAAATTCCCATGAGAGGTTGTTGTAGGTTTTTCGGGTTGTATGGCCATGTTCCAGAAGCATTCTCTCCTGATGTTTCACCAGCATCTGTGACAAGCATCCTCAGAGGTTGTGAGTCCCATGAGAGGTTCACCTTAGAGCAGGGGTTTTCAACCTTTCTAAAGCCATGACCCCCTAATACAATTGCTCATGTTGCCGTGACCCACAACCATAAAAATATTTTGTTGCTATTTCATAACTGTAATTTTGTTACTGTTATGAATCATAATGTAAATATCTGATATAAAGAATGTATTTTCATTTACTGGACTGAATTTGGCACAAATACCTGATAATGCCCAAATTTGAATACTGGTGGGGTTGTGCAGGGATTGGTTTTGTCATTTGGGAATTGCAGTTGCTGGGATTTATAGTTAACATACAATCAAAGAGCAGTTTAAACTCCACCAATGATGAAATTGAACCAAACTTGGCACACAGAACTCCAACAGAAAATACTGGAAGGGTTTGGTTGGTATTGACCTTCAGTTTTGGAGTTGTAGTTCACCTACATCCAGAGAACACTGTGGACTCAAATAATGATGGATCTGGACCAATATGTCCAAATGTGTGCACTGGTGGAGTTTAGAGAAAATAGAATTTGACATTTGGGAGCTGTAGATGCTGGGATTTGTAGTTTACCTGCAATGAAAGAGCATTCTGAACCCTACCAATAATAGAATTGGGCCAAACTTCCCACACAGAACCCCCACGACCAACAGAAAATACTGTGTTTTCTGATGGTCTTTGGAAACACTACCTTAGGGTAACAATAAAACTGGAAATGACTTGGCAGCAAGCAAAACCATGAACAAATCCACCAAACAAAAATCCTTAACCAATCCCCCAGACACAAGCATCATGTTTTGCTTTGGTTGCCTATGGATAGAAATTTTATTCAACTAAGATGAATGCTAATATATTCATTCTGAGTTGTTATCCTACCCATTTGCTGAGGAAGACAACTGGAAAAAAATTACATACTGTACATACAAGTCTGTTACTGCTATGATAAGTATTCAGGTTACAGTGGCCCTTCTTCATAAAAGCATTAATTGTTTAAGAAGAGAGAGAGAGAAAGACAGAGAGAGAAGTCTCAGTTAATCGTGCAGCTGTTGCTTGCAATAATGGATTGATGTGATGTGTAGGGCATTGTATTGAGTGCCATTAAATCAAGCTTCAGCACATTAGCTGGCATATTTAACAAAGCTAGTCATTTTGGAACTCATAACGATGAGGCTGCATGTCACCAAAATGGAAATACAGGGAAGGGTTTTTTGGTTTTTGTTGGGGTTTTTTGCAGTCTACTATTGGTTTATTTGGTTCCACAGATATATAAACTCAATTTTCCTAGTTTCCGACAGACCTCACAACCTCTGAAAATGTTTGCCATAGATGCAGGCGAAACGTCAGGAGAGAATGCTTCTAGAACATAGCACTGGAGACTTATATTGTGTCTGTTTACAAGTCTACTATTAGAGATCAGTTGTTCTCCTCTTTAATTAGGATATGAGAACATGACATCCCATGGATGCTGCAATGTCAGTTAGCCTTCACTAGTCTATCTGATGGTGATGAATGATGGAGTAGCAGTCAAACAACATCTGGAGTACTATACCATCTCCACTCTTGCCTCCAAGGTATAATTCTTCATCCACATCACCTAAAATACTCTGTCATGCCCTTAAGCACCAACCTATTTCTTGATTATCTAATTTTGAATCACATATGTAATCCATCATGTTTCAGTAGAATCAAATGAGACCTTTGAAACAGAAATAATAAAATTATACAAATACAATAATGTGCCTAAAAGATCACGATCATATATATATATCAACAACAACCTTCATCACTATATCTATAAGTAAGACAGTTTTCCCCACTGTTGCTTTTACTATAATATTCCATTATGTGTCGAATATAGGATCTTAGCCAGTATTAATGTACTTGAGAGATTGCCTAAACATTGAGGATGCCCTTGAATACAGAATTTCAATCTTGATGGAAATGTACTGATGAGATAAAATTGCATAATAAATACATAAATATTCATGTTAAGATGTGACCGTGGAGAAATCTTGTTCATATACTCATTGACGGCATGTAATATAAGGTTGTACAGGACACAGTCTCCTACATTTTACTCCAAGTGTCCTTCATTATTATCTCAGTGCCCTTCATCAGGGAGAAATAAGTAGTTCCCCCCACCCGCCACCCCCCCCCCCCCCATGTTAAACAGCTGCAGCAACTCAATATTAATCTGATCACAGCTAAGAAGTAGAACTACTACTATGGGAAAACAGTCATCAGATGCCATAAAAAAAAAAGAAAAACCTTTACAAAGCAACATGAAGCATATAGTCAGTGAAGTGCTTCTAACACTTTACCAGTGAAAACAAGGTGAATTTGCCTCTATCTTTGGAGGTCTTTAAATTCTGGGAGTTGAAGTCGAAAACATCTGGAGGGTTGAAGTTTGCCCATGCCTGTTATAGTTCTCCTATTTCCCTGGGACAGCACTGGGTGTAGCTTGAGGTTCCTTATTCAGAAATCAACAAGATTTTGTCCGTTGCGATCCATAGTTAATATATTCCCATTGATTATCTTTTAGATTGAGTAAATACGCAAGAAGGGAATGGAGAAAGCCCCACCCACTCCACCTAATAGCCAGGATCTCCTTTATACCCTTAAGACCTCCTTTTTAAAGCAATGTCCAGCCATGGTGAAAGCATGGAAGAGTAAGCCATCTCCATTTCCAGATAATAGTGACCTGCCAGCTCCTGGGCAGTTGGAAATGAACAGGACATCTTTCTTTCTAAAAGATAATACTTTCATTGTTATTATGCACCTCCACCCGAGCCCACCCCATAATTATAGTCCCTACAATAATGTCACCCACGCTGCTTCTTTGTCACTTGCACAAATGCCTGCGCTCAGAAACTTATTTGCAACTTTTCTCATCTTGGATGAAAAAAAAGTGCTTTTGGCACATTGTGACCACCATCCCAAAAATCAACTGATATGAAATGTTTTGCCTTGGAGGATTTGATTTTTACAAATATTTTCTTGATTCATTTTTTACAATAACTTTTTTTCCACAAAATGTTTTGGCACCCTGATCTGATCTCCATACTGGCCTAAATCCTATTTTTAGTCCTAACTTAACCATATAGCTATAGAAGCAAACATCCACCATTTCTCTCTTAAGTATGTACTTCATTCATTATACTTTCACGTGATGATCCACTGGTTTCCATTAACAAAGGGTCAATTCATACATATTTTCACTTTTATATGTAGTACTAAAACATGAATTCACTTAACATACAGACCAATCCAATTCATAAATTCAATTTATGGATTTCAAATTTCAAACTGGATTCAAATTATAGAACAAGATATTTTACTTAAACACTTACTTTTAGAGCCATTTGAAAGTGGAATAGATTGTCTTTCATGGTAGTAGATGCTGCATTTTGGAGGTGTTTAAGCAGTAGTTGGATTGGCATCTTTTAGGATGCTTTGTTGTGTATTCTTAATATAGCAAGTGATTCCTATTAATCATCTTAAGTGTTAAAAATAAACCATGGGAATTTGTAGCACTAATGTCAATGGGGCAGGAAATCTGCTCTGGGTTTTATCTTGAACCTCAAAGAATGTTGTCCAAGGCCAAGGTGCTGGACATACATTGGGGATGAGGTTTAGCAGTTCAAATAGTCTCTCTAAAATTCAGACTAAAAACTGGAGTAGATATTTATTTATTTATTTATATCCCATCTCTTCTCTATCCCAAAAGGGGGACTCAGGATGGCTTACATAGGCAGCAATTCAATGCCGTTACATGAACAATTAATACAATATCCATTAAACAAACCATCAAACCATTAAAATATATAAAATACATAAAATACACAAGCCATTAATTAAACAATATAAAAACATTTATTACCAAATAAAATTGAATCCTCATGTAAATTGCCTTTCCAATCCATTTCCACTAAAGTGCTAATTTATATCTGCTCACCAAAAGCCTGGTCCCATAGCCACAATTTTACTTTCTTCCTGAAAGCCAGGAGGGATGGGATTGATCATATCTCACTCAAAAGCTCCTTCCACAGACAGGGGGCCACCACCGAGAAGGCCCTGTCTCTCCTCCCCACCAGCCGCATTTGTGATGTTGGTGGGAGCGAGAGCAGCGCCTCCCCAGATGATCTTAAGTTACGAGGTGGGATGTAGAGGCAGATGTGTTCGGACAAGAAAGCTGGGCCAAAACCGTATAAGAGCTTTATAGGTCAAAACCAGCACTTTGAATTAGATTTACCACTCCATTGACACTGAAGCTACCAACTACTGAAATAAACATGTCAGCAGCATAATGACTGTGGACCATTGTGCTCACTTTTCATGTGCTTGTTAAACAACTTGTGCATATTTGGAACTAACAAATAAATGGGGCATTCATTTTGTGGGGGACAGCATTCTGCTTCTTTCTGGATGTTGGGAGTCTCTTATCGTCTCATGTAGAATAAATTCATAACAGACATACCGTTTTTACTCTGACTTTTTAAAATGTCAGAGTAAGACAGCTTTTGCTGTCTTATAGCACTTCTTGCTTCCTTTTACTGTGAGCAGTTGGTATATTTCTCTCTTCTGTATCACAATGTCTCAAAAGGAGGATAAGAGAAAAACAGAATAGTATGAGGGGGGAGTCATAAGGCAACATGATGTTTGTCCCCTAAAGGTAAAGTCTTTTAGAATCATTTTTTTTGAAGTTCTGTTGTACAGATCTCTTCTTAGACGTCTTTTGGAACTATCCTTGAAATAACCCTACTAAAACGTGTAAGCAAGTGCAGTGTGATAGTGGCTAAAGGGCCAGACTCTTTACTCAGTCAAGGAGCTCAAAGCCAATCATCCTTACAACCTAATCTACCTTGTTTGACTATTGTGTGAACAAAACAAGGAAGTATCATCTTTGCCAGCCTGAGATCTTTGGAGAAGAATGAGGAATAATTGTAATAGTCTAACTGGCTGATTCTTGTATAATTCTAATAAAAGAGAATGGCTAATTTCAGAGTTTCTTTGACAATACAGATAAAGGGGAATAGTTAATATCAGAGTTCTGGAGCTGGTCATCAAATGCCCAGCTATGAAGAAATTCTAAATTATGACTACTGCTAGTGCAGTTTATGGCATCCCATCAGAATAACTCTGTTTCAAGCACAGACAGGAAAATCCATGTGACATTAAGGATGGGAGAAAAAGTATAACACATTAGCCCTCTCAATACACTTTGCCCCATCACAAGAGTGACATCTGAAGTAAGTCACTGAGTATTTCAAATAATTGGATTGGAAACGCCAATTTAGCCATGGATATGGAGCTGGTGGAAGGTTAATAGGAATGCTTGCATCTTAAGTAGCGTGTGATTTGAAATATGATTGGAGTGCTATAATTGGAGTGATTAACAATTTGGAAAATGCAAGTCAAAAGACTTCATACATTCATATTTATACAACTCATACCCCTGGGTTCTACAATATTTCAGTAGGTCATGGAAGGCAGCGTTTTGTTCACTGATTTTTCCCCCCGCCATATGACAAATAGGCTGCAATCTAAGGCTTTCTCAAATGCAGTGTAGCAGACAAACCCTGATCTCAGAACGACTGGACAATGCGATTGGATAATGATTTTGGTAATGAGATACAGAGGATCTATGTTTTTATCGGTTTTATTACTTACTGAATTTTAGTTATGTTAAATGTTTTAACTGCTTTTATGTTATTGTGGGCATTGAATTCTGCTGTTTTGTAAACTGCCCTGAGTTGCTCTTGGGCTGAGAATGGTGGTATATAAATATAGTAAATAATAATAATAATAATAATAATAATAATAATAATAATATACAGTTGAGAGAGAAAGAAAAACTGATCAGACTGAGGGATATGATCCCTATACTTATTAGGTATAAGCCACCAAAATTTAGCATCAGCTGTCAGGACTCACTTTGTGGACATCAGTTTCATCTAATTCACTAGGTCATCGGTGTTCTTAATTTTCTCTGAAAGATTGTCACTCCCTTTACTCAGTTTGATCACAAACAATAAAATAGAACAATGAAAGCCACTTTCATAACAGGATTTGAGGACTTTTGGGACATTAAGTGTGAAACACATTCCTATAGAAGTAATAATGCAATTCTTATGCTAGTTAAATATTCATACCAAAAGCAATCACTGTGAATATCACTTTATGCCGTGAAAACCTTTATTTCTGCACCATGGTTATTAAGAAAAAGGATAACATTTGTATGAATTCAAGCTAGTGCTCATACCGCAGGCTAAAAGGTGTTATTGATCTGCTGCAAAGCTGCACTTAGCATATCTTTGTAGTAGTCCTAATCAACCAGACCATTTCCAGATATTAAATTTTTCTCTGCATTACAGTCATCCATAAACCTTCCATGTCTCTGTGGAACATAGTTTTTAAGTTGACTAATTTTTCACTCATGGCTTTTTTAAGCTGACTACCACTTGTGTTCAAAAAGAGATCTAATTCATTATTCCTGACCTACCTACTATACTCATGAACACACACTCATGCAAACTACTCCTGATGCATATTCCTAGAATTTTTAAACTTCTTAACATTGTGTTTGGTTTACCATCTTGGTTTCCAAATGTGTTCTCCCACAGCAGCCTCCCTTATCACTTAGCTTTGTCATATTTCTGTTATCTGCATTCTGCCTGAAACTCAAGGACACAAGGAGAAAGATATTATTAATGTTGTTCAGCTGAAATGCACTAGCTTTTGGCCAAGAAAATAAGCCAGATGCATGCTCCTCCTGGAAGCTCACACAATCAACCATCAACATGCTGATGGAAATTATCATAACATAGCCTGCCCTTGTGAAATTTCTATCATGTGTTGGCAAGATTAAGAGATGCAATACCAAAGGTGTTGCTATTATTTCTCAATATAGCACTGCGGACCTATTTGTTTGTTTTGGCTTTTGACACACTTTGGAATTATCCTGCATACTAAAGTTATCTAATCTGAACTCGGTCTTTAGTAACTGCTTTTCTTTGCAGTCTTTCCCAGAAAGTTTTCCTGTAAATATTTAAGATATTACTCAAGGGGTGAGAAATATTTTTTAAAAAAACATGCCGGATCACATTAAGGCAAATCTATCATATTTCATCACATAACAATCACCATTGTATAATAGTCACACCCTCATTTTAGGGATGGTAAAATTGGAATTTTAGTATTCCTTGCATAATCATTGCACCCTTAGTTCACTTTCCCAGGTGAGGGAATGGTGTGACTGTTCTTTTGGTGCTATGGGCTTCACTCCTCTGTCAGCTGAGTGAAGTCCCATAGCTGAATTTTTTTCACTGTGTAACATTTAGCCTGGTAAACTAGCAATACGGTCTGGACTGCAGTATTCTGCAGTATTCTGCAGTTCAGACCCGGAAATAGTGGATTCATCCCACGCCTTTCAAGAAGGTGTAGAATAAATCCACTATCAGATTAATTTACTACAAACCCGGGTTTTCCTGGTTTGTAGCGAATTAATTCGGGACTGTCCATAACATTATCTGGTCAGCCCCTCCTTTATTGTGGGAGTTCCCGCAATAAAGGTCCTGTCTGGATGGGCCCTGGGTCTCTTCTTCCCTGATGCCCCCCCCTGCTCCCCCCCCCCAATAAGCAGATCAGACTTCAATGATGTGATGTCTTTTATCTGATGGAATTTTTAGTTTCTTCACTTTTACCATTAACCAAAGGGAAGAGTCTGGGAGTACCTGAAGGTCTCTGCAGTATTTAAATGCAAGTTGCTCTTTGGGGACACCATCAGGGATGAAGTAAATGGTCCATTTTAAGATGAATTACACTGGCTGACAATCTGGAGGGATAAGAGTACGGAGGGAGAAATTTGATTTACCTTCATGCAAGGTTTTTAAGGAGGAACCAGAAATCCAGTCTGTAGAAATGCAGCATATTCTGTCCTGGGATGAATGGAGACTAAGAAATTGACCTCCTGGCCCTGTTCAGGTCCCCATATGAGAGAAAAGAGCAGTTCAGAACTTTAAAAGGAAAGGGGGTTGTGAGGAGGTCAGGCGAGAGGTTGGAAGAATGGTAAAGCCTCTGTTCAATCAAAACTAAAGATACTTCATTTAAGAAAAATATATTTAAAAGATCAGCAAAGAAGAGACTACAATGGTGGGGAGAAGAAAGACAAAAGAAGGGAGAAGGGAGGGCAGAGCAACCCATCAGATATTCCCAATGTCAACCTTATCCTTTCAAATTGGTCAAACAATTGTGGTGGTTTCATTGAAGCTGAAGTCTTAAAATCAAAAAGATCAATGTGGTATCCCCTTCCTTTTTTAAAAATTACTCTTAACAATGCTGTTTCTGGCTGAAATTAATATAAAGAGGGAAACACCAAGCAGAATGCAATGAGGATGGTGTGTGTTGTGGTGTCTCATGTTATTTAACAATATGTTAATGAGTAATTACATTTATAGTCTTACAATTACAACTAACCCTTTGAAGGCAACCATAAGGTTGATGTGGCCCATTGAGAAAATGAGTTTGACACCTCTGTAATAAGAAGTGGTCTGAAGTTATTGTTTTTCATTTAATGTGTTTATTGACTTTTATGATGATTTACTTTAATATTGAATGCTTTATATTGTCTATTTGCTTTGTTTATTATTTATGTTGTAAACCGCCCTGATTCCCCATGGGGAGATGGAGCAGGATATAAATAACATTTGATTGATTGATTGATTGATTGATTGAAAGGTAAAGTATGCCCTTCACATCAAAAGCAGTCTAACAAATGAGGAAATCATACACACAGAGAAAAACTTTTCAAGGCAGTGCTCTCATCCTGAGATTCTTCCCCCTTCCTGAGGATTGGAGAAGATTGGCCCTGAAATGTGAGGCTCAACATAAAAGAGTGCTGCATGCACACATTACTGAAGTCAGATAGTCCATAAACTCTTTGTTCCTCTCCTTTTTACTGCAGATATGAACACACTTTCTAGGTGGAATATTAGAAGACATTGCATTTTTATTTTTGAAATCCAAAGTAATTATCCAGCCAATGGGATGGCATTGACAGGACCTTTAGTCTACAGTTCCCAGAGGGGTGTGCACAATCTCACCCCCGATCTCTGCTTCTGCTTATCCATCCCTCTGTGGCAACAAAAGCTGTCAGCTTTGTCTCCTCCTGGCTTTAATTGGATCATCTGCCAAATGGAGGAGCTGATGGAATCTGAGATGACTTGCAGCAAATAACTGTTATCTTGCCCATCAACCCTGATGAAAATGACATTGGAAGGGCTCTCCTTTATCCAATCTATGTAGAGGGCAGAAAATTGTGGTGGAAAGTGGTGGGAGGAGGAAGAGCCACACAGGTTTTACATCAGCCATATTTCTGCTCCTTATCTTGGAACATTTTAAGGCAGCCTGAAATAAACAGAGCAACAACAACAACAACAACAATGATAATAATAATAATACTTCCTGAAAGGGTGAGTCATTTGGAAAAAAGCAATTATCAGCCAATTTTAAGTAGAAGCCTGCCACTTCCTTAAATGACCTGCCTGCTGTGTGGATGGAATGATGTGACAGAGAACAAAACATCCAAATGAGGGCTTGAGTCTGACTTGCCTTTTACTAGTCTTGAGATGGCAGTGAAAGTGCATTTGCACAGCTTATAAACCCAAAGAATGATTGTAGAAGGAATTGCATTTTTCTTCCAAAATTAACAAAATGCCTCATGGAGTGGTATGAATAAAACATTTAGGAAATTATTTTTAGGAACTACATTTAGGAAATTATTTTTAGCATTGAATAGATCTCAAATAAGAAGGAATAAATCCCTGGAAATTCTTTATTTTAATTTTTGTAAGCAAACTGAAAGTGGAAGAAGTGACAGAAGACAATGGAATAGGAAGGACAAGAGACCTCTTCCAGAAAATTAGAAGCATTGGAGGTAAATTTCAGGCAAAAATTGGCATGATAAGAAACAAAGATGGCAGGGACCTAACAGAAGCTGAAGAAATCAAGAGAAGGTGGCGAGACTATACAGAAGAACTGTATAGGAAAGATAATAATATCGAGGATAGTTTTGATGGTGTGGTGAGTGAATTAGAACCAGACATCCTGAGGAGTGAGGTTGAATGGGCCTTAAGAAGCATTGCTAACAACAAGGCAGCAGGAGACAACAGGATCCCAGCTGAACTGTTTAAAATCTTGAAAGATGATGCTATCAAGGTGATGCATGCCATATGCCAGCAAATATGAAAATCACAAGAATGGCCGTCAGACTGGAAAAAATCAACTTATATCCCCATACCAAAAAGGTAAATACTAAAGACTGCTCAAACTTTCATACAATTAGTGGCACCTATTTCTCATGCTAGTAAGGTAATGCTCAAGATCCTGGAAGGAAGATTCCAGCAATACATGGAGAGAGAGTTGCCAGATGTTCAAGCTGGGTTTAGAAAAGGCAGAGGAATGAAAGAACAAATTGCCAATATCCGCTGGATAATGGAGAAAGGCAGCGAGTTTCAGAAAAACATCTATTTCTGTTTTATTGACTATTCTAAAGCCTTTGACTGTGTGGATCATAATAAACTGTGGCAAGTTCTTGGTGGGATGGGCATACCAAATCACCTTGTCTCTATCCTGAGGAATCTTTATAAGCACCAAGTAGCAACAGTAAAAACTGACTATGGAACAACAGACTGGTTCAAATTGGGAAAGGCGTACGGCAGGGTTGTATGCTCTCACCCAACTTGTATGCAGAACACATCATGCGATGTGCGGGGCTTGATGAATGCAAGGCTGGGGTTAAAATTGCTGGAAGAAACCTTAACAACCTTAGATATGCAATGATAACACTTTGATTGCTGAAAGCAAGGAGGAGCTGAGGAGCCTTCTAATCAAGGTGGAAGAAGAAAGTGCAAAGGCTGGGTTGCAGTTAAATATAAAAAACCCAAGATTATGGCAACAAGACTGATTGATAACTGGGAAATAGAGGGAGAAAATGTGGAGGCAGTGACAGACTTTGTATTTCTAGGTGCAAAGACTACTGCAGATGCAGACTGCAGCCAGGAAATCGGAAGATGCCTACTTCTTGGGTGGAGAGCAATGTCCAATCTCGATAAAATAGTGAAGAGTAGAGACATCACACTGGCAACAAAGATCCGCATAGTTAAAGCAATGGTATTCCCCGTAGTCATCTACGGATGTGAGAGCTGGACTATAAGGAAGGTTGAGCGAAGGAAGATAGATGCTTTTGAACTGTGGTGTTGGAGGAAAGTTCTGAGAGTGCCTTGGACTGCAAGAAGATTCAGCCAGTCCATACTTCAGAAAATAAAGCCGCACTGCTCATTGGAGGGAAGGATATTAGAGACAAAGTTGAAGTACTTTGGCCACATCATGAGAAGACAGGAAAGCTTAGAAAAGACAATGATGCTGAGGAAAATGGAAGGAAAAAGGAAGAAGGGCCGTCCAAGGGCAAGATGGATGGATGGCATCCTTGAAGTGACTGGATTGACTTTGAAGCTGCTGGGGAGGGTGACAGCCGTCAGGGAGCTCTGGCATGGGCTGGTCCATGAGGTCACGAAGAGTCAGAAGCAACTGAACAAATGAACAACAACAACAAGCAAACTTTTCATTATATTTCAGCAAAAAAATAGTGTTGTTTAATATTGATAACAGTGTTGGTTAAGTGAAATAATTCCTTTCAATTTAATGCAAACTGTGAACACAGGAACAGCCAGATTCCAGTGGTGTGAAGTACATTACTTGCCTATGTTACTGCCCTGTTGATGGAGAATATTGCAATAGCTAACCACCTTCCCATTTTTTTTTTAAAAAAAAGCAAGCAAAGATTGTATTCCTTATTTTCATCTTCAGTTGAAGCAAATAGCACTTTTTAATACCTTAGTGACACATTTTGTTGTAGAATTCATCCAGAAAAAAAAACAACCACAAGGGTGATGTTCAATAGAACGGACATTTGAAAGTGTAACCAGCATCCACAATTTTCTGTCACTTGCTATATACAATTTTATTTTATTTTATTTTATTTTAAAAGACCAAACATGGCTTGGACAGAACTATCTCAATTTGTATTTATTATATTTGTGTTTGCTACATTTCATTCATAGGTTCATTCTACAAAGGAGGAGGAAAGGCAATTACTGAAAATGAAGATTTAATTTTTCTGAATCTAGAAGTTTAAGTGTCATGAGACTTATCTACTAGGGCTGTGCACATATTCGTTTCCTAAAACAGGATTCACCTGATTCGATGTTTTCATTTACTGTTTCAGCAGTAATGGCACAGGTGGTGTGGGGATTTTTTTTTCTGGCCGCAACAAATAATGCGGTGCCGGAATTGGGGTGGATTCACCTGCATTCAGACTTCCAAAGGCAACCTCATGGCATGGAGAGCAGCAGCCATTGCATGCAGAAAGTTTCTCATGGCCCCTCCATTTTCCAGTCACATCATGGCTGTGTGTGAGAGAGGTTGTTTGTTCCAGTTCTCTGCTGCTCTCTCTGCTTTGCTGTTGCTATTTGCTTGGCTTGTATTCATTTTCATTGCCTTAGCTGTTTTGGATTGCTGTTTGCCATAATTTCAATCCTCCTTTTTTCTCCTATTTCACTAGGGAGTTCAGGGTGGGTGCATTGTTTGCAGGAGGGGCTGTTTTAAAAGGACCTTTTGTTGTTTCTTTTAGGCTTAGCTTTGTGTTGGGGGTGGTCAAGGGAAGGGAGGGGTGATAGCCTGACTCTGCCCTGCACTTTCCTTCTCCCACCATTTTTACAAAATTACCAAAAAGCCCTTCTTCTTCACCTCTTTGACTCTCTCATTTCTCTTCCTCTTCTGTCCTACCTGTTTGGGTTTGTGTACCCTTGCTTCCCCAGTTCATCTGGCTTGTGTGTGTGTGCGCGCGTGCGTGACTGTACCCTCGGGTAGCATCTACCTGCTCCACTGCACTAGTCTAGCAGTAGCAGCCTTCCTCACCCCAAACACTTATTTTAAAAAAATCACAAAATATTAACCAAAATAATCAAATCCCTTGAAAGTTGTTTGTAATGTTCGTGTCTTCAACTCACTCACACACCCTCTCTCTGTGTGCCCTGCTGCTGCTTTTCCCTGTGGTGACATTCCAGGAGATAGGGGAAAGAGCTTTGGGTTTCTTTAAGGACATTTTATATTATAAAACTCTTTAAAAATCACTAAAAATGGTGGGGGTAACAGTGGTAAATGTGTCCTCAGTGTGGTCACTTTCATCCTGATAGCCTTAAAAATGATGGAAAGGGGAACCCGTGAAGCCTCCAAATTGCTGCCTATGGCTAGATTACTCCTGAAAAGCTGACTGCCATCCCAAAAAACAGCCTATCGGCCATTCCAAAAAATGAAACTTTCCAAAAATGGATTGGGGTGTGTGTGTGTGTGTGTGTTAAAAATGATATGAAATTCTGTTGTCCTTTTCCCAAAATGCACACCACAATTGTCTACATGATAAATAAAAGATTATACTCACCTTGTAGCTGCCTTGATCCTGACACATGGCATATGATCCCTTTAGCAGCAAAAAGGCTTCTTTTTAGTTTTAATTCTGTATTCTGAAACTCACTCTGCATTTTCCAGAAAAATTTGGTCTGTTGCTCTGGTTTGCTTGAGTACTGCTATTTCAGGCTGAATTTAGGGGACATGAGCAAAAGAGGTTATTCTTTTTTTAAAAAAAAAAAACAGTGTCTAATGCTATTTGTTGGGGTATATATTTTGTGGCATTAAATATCCCTTTACTTTTGTGCTGGAAAGTGATAAAGTTGGGGAAATAGATCCCTCAATCTTCCTTTCTTCTCAGGGCCATCTTCTCAGCCAACATCTTTCACTGGGAAAGTTCTGCATTGTTCATTTATTTATATAATGCTATCACTTGGTGCATTAAAGGTAAAAGAACAACAGTTTCCTGCCCTCAGACTTACAATCTAATTAAGACATGATGTCCTTTTTGAAAAATAAATCATCTGCTAAGGGCATGGTTTTTGACAACTAGAATTTCTCTTCATTTTGAAGCATGTGGGAAAATGTAAGCCATTCATACAACCTCTTACAATGAAAGATGTTTTATATGAATTGAATTTTATTACCTTTTGGGAAGCCTATATTATTTTTAGGTTGAACAGTGGTGTAACATATTGAGGAGGTAACTTTCAGGACTTCATTCCACAAGCAGAGGAAAAGCAGAGGGAACTGCCTTACTTTGTTCCCTCCTGTCTTTCCCTGTCTTCTGGGATGGCCTGAAGATGGACTTTTGATTTTGTTTCCATGAACTGTAGAAATGGAACCCCACGGAATCCCACTGGAAGTGTCCCTATGTCATGTGATTACCTCTGTGGGTCTCTGTTTCTGCAACACATGGAAACAGAATAAAAAGTCTGACTGATAAGGTTATAAGAAATTGTCTGCCAGAAACAAGAGGAAATACACAAGATAAGGGTTAATTTAAAACCACTTCCCACAGTCCGGGGTGATGTTTTTTTAAAAAAATAATTGAATTCCTGGAGGAACACTGGGAGGAAATCTCAGTGCAAACAACCCAAGAGAAAGTGCCACCTTCAGAAAGGTGCCTTTGTTTCAATCAAGGGTCTTGAGTGCAAATGACCCCTATGCAACCTTGAGAAAGTGGAATAGGATTGAGTCCAAATAACCCCATTGCCACCTTAAGAGAGATACTTCTGTCTCAGTCTAAGAAGTTTGAAGGCAGTGCTGCCTTAAAGGATGCCTGTTTTTAAAAGTGTGTTGGTATCCTTGAAATGGGAGGGATCATCGCCTGCCCATGTAAAGGGAATTAAACGGATGGTTGAATTAGGTGCTGGAGGAGGCAATCTCAGTGTGATGGGAGTGAGTACATTCTTTGTCTTGAAACTCCACCCTTTGTCTTGAACCCTATGCAATTCCACCCTTTTCCCTATTTTCCCTCATTTTCTCCAGCTCAATGTGATGAAGTCCTTAGTCTTTAAAATGGTGACCCATAGAGCTTCTCTGCCATATACACTAAAAGACGATCTCAATGCAAGCATGAGTCTTGCATCCATTTGTGACTATGGGCGGATCTATATAGCCCCTTTATTGAAGAAACTTCTGCAATAAAAAGGGGGCTGTCCAGACAAAGTTCTGGGCAACCTGGAATTAATTCACCAATACTGCAGACCAAACAGTATTCTGACAGTTTTCTGGGCTAAATTAGCCCAGAAAATTGTGGAAATACCAACCCCCTCCCCATAAACCCCCTAAAGACAATAAAAAAAGCAAAAGAACGCATCCTGCCTCAATGTGATGGCTGCCGGAGTTCTCCTGGCACATAAAAAGACATCCCAGTATAACATCTGGACACCCATCTCAGAAGGTGTGTGCTTTCTAGGGTGAGTGTGGACAGGGCCCCAGGAACATCTATGTTTTTTAAATGCGGATGCTCCTGGGATAAAGCCCTGTCTGGAAAGGTCCTTTAATATCCACATAAAAACATTCAAACCAACAACGCCTAGTAAAACAACAGAAATAATTAAAGAATCACAGACAGTAATAATAGAGTTACCAATTACCCTTAAATCAAAGAGCTTGGGAAACTGAGCCAACTGAGTTCTCCCAAGAACCATGGTGGGAGCAATGCTCACATCCTGTAGTTAGCAGGAACAGACTGAAACGAACTCTCAGTGCTCACTGGGTGGCAAAAGCTCTTCTCTTTAGTGATAACAGTCCAGACAATACAATGGAATGAACCCTTTTGAAGCTCTGCAAAGGACAGGCTACAACATTTGTTTCCTGGAGTCATTCATATTAGTTCATTGCATTCATTGTTAGCTTGCAGATTATCATATTTCTTCTCTACACAATCAATGTGTTAAAAGGGGGGGGGGGACTGAAAAATTTTAGCTTACATTTGAATATTTTATTATGAATGAAAACAATACATTGAATTATGGTTTTGGTTTTGTTTGTTACATACTCAGTTTTATTCCTTCTGCTTCAAATGATTATCAGCCCAGAAATGTGTTTTTTACAGCAAATATTATAGGACAGGTACTTGACAGACCAATATCTAACAGATTTACTTTGGATATCAAATGGAAATCATATTGCAGTCATCTAACATCTGACAATGCTTGGAAAGGATGATTGTGGGAGAGATGCTAACTGAATAGTTGATAGTGCAAAGCACGCTTACAAACAAGTAGGTCCTAATGCATTCAGTGGCACTTGCCTCCAGATATATGTGTGTAGGAATGCCACCTCAGAAAGGCAGCAACAGGAATATGACACTTCAATCAGAATTGTTTAAATGTATAAATAGATCCCAACATTAAGATGCAGTTTTTGACAGATAAGGCTGGAGGAAAGCAATATACAAAGTATCCTTAGCATTTATTCATAATACCATTCACAAATTGCATTTCATGAATAATATTGGATCTTTACAAACAGTAAATCAAGACTGCAGTAGATGCTCTCTAAAAGGAGATAGGGGGATCAAAGGCAAATAATGTTCCTTTCAGTCTCTTTTGCAATGACTTAGATTTTCCTTCCATTATTGTCTGGAGAGCTAAGGTTAAATCTGGAGTAGGAATGCATAGGATATTCACACAAAAATTCTCGTTTCAAATACCTTTGTCAAAAAGGCTATCAGCTTCTGCAAGATGTTTCATTCCAAAAAAAGGTAAAGTCCTGCACTTGTGTTTCACAGCAGCCTTCATTAAATGTCACCTTTAAATATGTGTGTGCATGTGTGTACACATGCACAATTTCTCTCTCACACACACACACTTACAATAGACCTCAGTACTCATAGGACTGAAATTCATAGTTTCATTTACCTACATCTGGAAAAAAATGTTATGTCTAGGCATTTTCTAGATCTTCCGGCATGATTCTATGCTTCCTCTGGAAATTAACCATAGAGTTATGCCAAAGGACCTAGAAATGCTAGTGTAGTGTTCTCTGTAGACATATTTGAGTCCCTTCAGCACAATTTTACAGTATGTTTTCACCATAACATTTTGATTTCATGTTTGCAGGGGAAGTCCAGGAATGTATCAACTTTATTATATGCAAAAATTATTGTGCAAAGAAAAAACGGTTTTTAAAAAATTCAATCTTGTTTGTGCATCAAATGAAAGAAGCAAAGATTGACATCTCTACCTGAAAGGTGACCTTGGTGGGAGTATACAAAAACTCCCCCTGCAGTACTAAAATTTGTGAGGAATTTCTTGCTGATTGGTAGCAACCCATCATCTATACTTTTGTGGAAAACCCTTCTTTCTCCACAGAAATCTATCAGTAGAAAAAGTCATCTTATTCTCAGATCTATGGTGCATGTCAGTCACTACATTGTTAAAGACAGAAAAGAAACATTCACAGAACTAATTCAGCTATATTGATTTCTTGTAGTTTGTTCTTCCCCTCCCTTATTTATTTATTGATTTTTAAATGTACTTTTCAGGCATGAGTTGTGTGGTATAATAATTGGCCATTTCTGACTTATGGCAATACTATAATAGGATGTTCTTGGCAAGATTTGTTTCAACCTTCCTTTAGAAGCTGAGAGAATGTGAGCCTACCTCTGAGTTTTCATCTATGAAGGGGATTTGAAACCTGGTCTCCAAGAGTCCTATTTCTATAGTCAAACCACTATACTATTCTGACTCTCAGTATAATATTTATTCCATGTCCATAACATTTCATTTCATTTCATACCTGATGTTATATCCCACTGTGTTGATCATACCTTTATTGTTTCTATGTTATTGTTTTTATTGTGGTATATTATTTTAATATTATTTTAATTTTGATTCAAATTATTGTTTTGCTATATGTATTTCATTTGTTTATTGTATTTGACGAGCTTGGCCTCATGTTAGCTGCCCCAAGTCCCTGCGGGGAGATGGTGGAGGGGTATGAATAAAGTTAAATCATCATCATCATCATCATATCAACTTCATCCTCTTCATGTGGTATGTTGATGAAGACATAAGATTAACCATGACAACATTTCAGAAGGGTTTATCTAATTAACTTGTGAGGAAATTGTGACTAGTTCACTACAAGTCACCCACTGGGCCAAATACTGCAGCCCATGGAGCCATCTTGAAGCTTTCCAAATACTTTAGAACCCCCTCCCTGAAATCAATTCGTTTACAGGCAATTATTCACAGTAAAATGGCTTTTCAGGGGGTTTGTTCCCTAAATTCTTTCAGCCTTAACATTTATTTTTGAAAACCCAGACAATTGTCTCACAACCATCCCAAAACAAAACCATAAGTGAGATAAAGTCAGGTATACTGGTGTGACCCCCTGTGATCTGCATGTACCTCCCACAATAAGAATGTTTCTATGGGAATGTTTCTATGAGCTTCAAACATTCAACTGTTTAGCTTTTTTTAAAAAAAGTAGGGTTTTTTTTATTTAAAAAAACCTAGTTATGAAGTTTTGGTCACTTCCAGTTTTGCTTCACCCCCTTTCATCCACCCAGATTTTTGACATTTTGGCAATTCCCACAAACAGAAAATAGTCCCCTAATAACCATGATGCATTTGCCTTCCTTTTCTGTAGGAAAGGACTGCAATTCTGTGGTAGGGTGAACTCTTATAATAAATACCTCAGGTTTAGTCCTCCAGGTAGGGAGGACTAGCAAAGGCAACTTTCTAAAACACTAGACAGCAACTGTTTAGCAATGTAGGTAATATCAAACTAGATTGAGTCACAATATGGCTTCATATGTTCCTTTTGGCCATTGCCTTTCTCGCATTTCTAATTAGACGATAATCCAGCGTGGAGAATATGTTGTTGGATTGCAACTCCACCACACTTCATTGTTGGTTGCGTTACCAATGGTGGGAGCTTCAATCCCAAAACATCTGGAGGACCACATATTTCCTTTTCTGCTTCACATCTTCTGTATGATAATTTCTTGGCCCTAAAGCACACATTTGATTTCCATATTATTTCTTTTGTATGAGAATTTTCAACTATTCATTCACATTTGTTGTGGTTGTTATGCACCTTCATATTGGTCTTGGCTTTTGGTTAACCTGTCCTGGGATGTTCTTATCAAGATTTATTCAGAGAACACTTGACATCACCTATCATTTGCCTTAAAAAGTTACTTGCCCAAGGTCATCTAATGTGTTTCCATGGCTGAAATGGGATTCAGACCCTGGCCTCCCACCAACCCAAATCAAAGAAGAAAAGTGGAAGATTCCCTTAAAATGGGGGTGGACAATTTTTAGCAGTTCCAGCAGTGCACCAGGGCTCCCTTTTTTTCCTCCAATATCCCCCTCAGATATTTGTAATCTAAACATAGCTAATGCAACTCCTCAAGGGCTCATTTCCGCTTCTCACCACAATTTTGTTATTCCCTGCCTTGAGCATACAAGCTTCAGGAACATACAGACTTACTCCTGAAGGCTCATTCTACTTATTCATCCTTTCCTATATATATATATTTCCTTTTCCACTCCTTTATATTTTAGGGTTCCTTACTTTAATCTTACATTTCCATGCATCAACAAACATGACTCAAATAGAAGCTTACATTTTGAAAACACTTTACCATCATTAGCTAGTTCTCCCATTGCATATAAGAGAGACAAAAATAAATTAGTATTGCTGAACCATTACTGTTATGGTTGTGATGCTACTAAGTAGATGGAACATAAATGTCACCTTCCAGTATTTGTCTTTGCCAGCAACTCACTCATGCATCCTTAAACTGCTGTTCACAACTCTCAGCTCAATTTTTTAATATCCCTGGAGAACTGATGTCAGGGCAGGGTCTACATTACTAGGTCTATGACAAGCGTATTCTACAGTAAAAGATTTGAAATGAGAAAAAGTTCCACACCACTCCAAGCAAAAGCAAAACAAGCAAATAAACAGAAACTTTCTTTCCTGCTTGGCAAAGAGGAGGAATATTTGGGTCATAACAGGATCCAAAGCATTTTTATTTGGAAATATAGAAAGAGCCATTAGATAAACTGAGACCACTGTGTCAGGTGACAGAACAGGAGTAACAGTGAGTTTGGGAAAGGTATCACATTCTCATCTATCTTGTCTCCAACAGTGCTTGGAATTTCTTTAGGCGATTTAACAGCGAACCTAGTACTTCTGCTAGCTCAAGGGTTTTGCTACTGGGAGGAAAAAAACATAGGAATTGACTTCCCGTAGTATTCCTTCAGTCACCAAATTTCTAGCATTGCAGTAACTTAAAACTTCAACTGAGCATTTAGAAATACATCTTGGGAATGCAAAGGCCAGGAGCAGGCAAAGGAATGTGCACACAGCAAAAATCAAATCGGTATAAATGATTTTTAATATCTCACACTCGGCAGTGCAAAGAAAGAATTTGGGGCAACCGAGTTATATCGCATGGGTGGAGGGTCAGAATTCTTAATTGTGAGAGCAATGCTGCCTTTTCCCCTTTACAACTTTGTGAGGTCAGCCTATGAGTTTCTGTCTTTTCCATACAGGAGCAAAGGGAGCAATGCTATATGAAACAGAGCAAAGGTCCATCTAGAGTCAATACTGATTACATAGACTGACTGCAGCTCTCCAAAATTTCATACAGAAGGCTGAGCCAGTTCTACTTGAAAATATCGGAAACTGAACTTGGGGAGTTTTGTTTCCAAAGTATGTGTTCGATGAGGGATGTAATTTTTCACTAAGATTCTTCCTGAAGGAGGCAAGGAGGTTTGTTTTGGCAATTTTTGTTCTGCGCCATTTTTGAAAATTGATCACAATTCCAGACTTATTCTGTACAATGTTGTCCTTAGAGATAATACATTTCTGTATAGAAAATAATTATTCTACATAGAAACATAACTATTATGCAGAAAAAGATGTTATCTGCACAGAAAATAGTTTTATGTGCAAAATAATAATATGTGAATATTGTAACTGGTCCATGAGGTCATGAAGAATCAGAAATGACTGAATGAATGAACAACAAATTTTAATAACAATAACACTTTATTTATATTTCCTCATGTTGTTACAAGAAGTTGCTGGGAGAGATCATCTGGTGTTTTGGAATTCAATGTTATCTGCTCACAGATGATGTTAGTTAGGTGATCCCTCGCTTTCCGAGGATGATTGTCTTCCAAGAATATTGTCTTCCAATATTCTTGTAGGTCCGTATGTGGCTGTGGAGCCCTATTCTTGCTCTGCATCTTCTTCCACAGTGAGGGCATTGGTTTCCAGATGGAAGGCGGTCTCAGTCAGGGTTGGCTTGACGCGCCTTCCTCTTGGCACGTTTCTCTTTTTTCGCCCTCCACTCGTGCCTCCTCAAATTCTGCAGCACTGCTGGTCACAGCTGACCTCTAGCTGGAATGGTCAAGGGCCAGGGCTCCCCAGTTCTCAGTGTCTATGCCAGAGTTTTTAAGGTTGGCTTTGAGCCCATCTTTAAATCTCTTTTCCTGTCCTCCAACATTCCGTTTTCCATTCTTGAGTTTGGAGTAGAGGAGCTGCTTTGGGAGACGGTGGTCGGGCATCCGGACAATGTGGCCGGTCCAGCGGAGTTGATGGCAGAGGACCATCGCTTCAATGCTGGTGGTCTTTGCTTCTTCCAGCACGCTGACGTTTGTCCGCTTGTCTTCCCGAGATTTGCAGGATTTTCCAGAGGCAGCGCTGATGGAATCGTTCCAGGAGTTGCATGTTCCAGATGATGTCCAACTCTATTGGAGTGAGGAGAAGAGCCAACCACAGACCACCTATTACAATGCAGACTGAGCACTGCCACATGCAGAATGGAGGACCTTCTTATAGCAACACCAGAGGCACTCCAAGTGGCCAGCTACTGGTCAAAGGACATTTAATACAATGCTAAGTTTTCAAACTTTGTGTTGTTGTTTTTTTTAAAAAAAATACAATACAACTGTATCCTTGGTTTGCTCCTGATACGATAAATAAATAAAATAACTCTTTTCCACCTGCTGCTAAGGAGGCTGTCCAGATCCTGAACTGGTGATTGGCAGCTGTGATGGTCTGGATGAGGGCAAACAAATTGAAATTGAATCCAGACAAGACAGAGGTACTCCTGGTCAGTCAAAAGGCCAAACAAAGTTTAGGGATACAACCTATGTTGGATGGGGTTACATTCCCCTGAAGACTCGCAGCTTGGGAGTTCTCCTAGTCTAATTGCAGAGCCTGGAACCCCAGGTCTCTGCAGTGGCTAAGGGGGGCTTTTGCACAATTAAAACTTGTCTGCCAATTGTGCCCATACCTTAGTATTTCAGACTACGCCATGGTTACATCCCAAATAGACTACTGCAACATGCGCTATGTGAGGTTGCCTTAGAAGACTTTTTGGAAGCTTCATCTCCACAACATAGAAAGATCAACCCCCTCTCTCCTGACCTTCAGAAAAAACTTAAGACCTGGTTTTGGGACCAAGTCTTTGACCAGTAATTGGAGCAGTGCAATAAGTGACCACAAACTGATGTGATTGACAAACGGAACGGCCCTGGATTATATTTTGGATGGTGTGATTTTAACTGGTTTTAATAATTGCTGTTTTAACAGTTTGGGTTTAATTGTAATTGTTTATTTAATGAACTTATATGTGTTTGGCATCTAATTGCTGCCTGTTGTAAGGCCACCTTGAGTCCCCTTCAGGGTGAGAAGGGTGGGGTACATATGTGGTAAACAAATAAATAAATATCTCCCTGAGATATAGAATACAGAATATACAGAATTTTGCACAATTCCCAAACTGGGAAAATTATCAACAGATCATGATTCTTCTCATCAAGGTCTGTTGACATGAAAAAGGTGTTTTTCAACCATTTAAAATATTTCAAAGTACCCTTACTACCCTTTTCTTCCATGGAGCAGTATCTCCTCTTTTTCCTTGATACTACTGCACTGATAGCATTAGCTATATGCTATGGATGATTATCAGGCAGCAGTCATCAGTACTTCTTAGTAACTCAGGACCTTATCCCAGACACACAGTTATAATCCATTTAGGCAATAGAAAGTAACAGAGCCTGTCCCATGATGGTGGTGGAGTTCCTGTCTGCGCCCATCACACTCCATAATGTAAACTTCTAAAACAGTCTCAAAAAAGGAAGGGGGGATAAGACAATCTAAGATCCTCTCTGGAGCTTAAGATCTGTGATATTCAATTTCTAAAGCACCAAACACATGTGGGATAGGAGCTGTCAGAATTGTCCACATTGAATCAAAGAGGATGACATGGGCAAATGGGCTGTCCTGTGGGCAGTCTTTTAACCAGCAGTGAGTCCCTGGTACTCTGCCATAATGTGGCTACAATAACCTTTTCAGTACTTTAAAAAAATTTAAACTACGAAATATCACAACTTTATTAGAACACTATTTTTCTTTTCCTGTAATGTTAGAGTTCAAGCTTTTGTAATGTTTAAGTTAGGCACACTTTCTTTTAAAAGGAGAAGGTGTAGCATAAGGATGAAAACGTATAGTAACAGGTAAATCAACTAATTCAGATGACGTGTGATAAGTTATGAATACAGGACATAGTGATTTGCAATGCTACATGACTAAACAGCATGCTTAGATGACACTACCACCGCCACCCCCACATGGGATAAGGTCCTCAGTTTCTGCTCTGTTGGATCACTCTTTCTTTCCCATCCTAAATCTGGAGATTGTAAGTAGAGAAGGTAGGGCTCTTCTGTCTCTACCAGACTGGGGATATGGAGGCAAATTAACCCATCACAGCAGTATTAGAAGGAAGAATCTTCTTTCAATTACACCCTGGTCTCCTCTATATTTCCCTTTCCTGGCTTATCCTTCCTGGTTAGTTGATCAGATCAGCTCCATAGAAATGGTTTACCTTCTCTAGGAGATATGTAGAAGGATATGTAGAAGGAAATGGAAACCAATGTTGTTGAACTCAACATCCTCGATTAAAACAATATTTTCAGCTCTCCTGAGGCTTGTTGTGAAAAAAATATTTATTTTGCCTTGAGCATTCTCAGTTTAGAGGCATAAATGCAATTCCAGGAAATGTGGGCTATATTTCAGCAGAAGTAATTGGCAAAGTAAAGAGGAGACAGCCAGGAAGACACAGAGCCATCATGTCTCATCCACCAGCAGTTGGGTTAAGCCCCGGAACCGATGGAAGGACAAGCAGCTATAGGGTCATGGGTATTCCTTGCCTAAGGAGATCCTTTAATATTCATGGTGTGAACAAGTGGCTTAATAGTCACAATGTCCAAATTTTAAAATGCAGGCATTGGAGTATGCATCATTTTGAAAAAGTGCACATACATTCTCTCTGCCAGGGATGGCAGCATTTCATGAATTGGGGTAGTGCACAAATAAATGCACACATTAGAAAAACGGATTAAAATTTGCACACATTTCAATGCCAGAAAAAAGCACAAAGCCCAAAACCCAATATTAAACAGGAAGAAGATGCAATTTGGATTTGAACAAACTCCCTAAAATTGAGAATGAGAGATTTTTCACATCCTTTGATGGCAGAGGAATTTGCTCTTTAGAAAACTCAATTGAACCTGATCCAGTGACTTACATGTGAAATACTCCTTATCCCACAACTAATTCACTGAGCCTTTCTTCCAAATTCTTCCAGGTTCTTCTCCAAGCTCACATTATCTCTAAGTAACCTTTTAGTGCTAGTGAAAAACGCAGATAAGTTGCTTTTAGCTTTGCTGGCTTCCTCCTATCTGACAAATAATTGGAATTAAAGCCACAAAATTATCTGAGATACTCAGACCGTGCTGCTGCAGCTTTAACCAGTTTCCTCTGGTTCAAAGCACCTTCCAAAAGATTGCAACAGGAGTTGGGGGGGAAGAGGGATTGTTAGGCAAGAACTTGCAGACTTCTGCATTATCTTATTTGCAGAGTTATTTCTCTGAAACAGATGCAAAATATTTGAATTCACTAAGGCCTTCAGTACAATCATATGCATATCTACTTCAAAATAAGTTTGATTTTTTTTTCTTCTGAAAAGTAGATACAGGATTATGGATATAATAATTGGTACTAATGTTCCCAAATAGACAGATTTCTGTAGCACTCCATTATTTACATGGGTTGTTTTATTATAACATAATGGAAACAGAGAGGAGGCCGCATTCTTAAAGAGACTTACTTGGGAATATCACTATTAAAATCAGTAGGAAGTCCTTTCTGTATAATCATCCCAATACAACAGTGCAGTCTGAAATTAATTCAATAAGCAAAAGAGCTCTTGTGTTTACAGCAACTTCATCATTCCAAAGAAGCATTTGCATCCTTCATAAGAATAAAAGAATATATTGAGTGTCCATCTGAGTCACTTTGCGAACTTGTAAACTAACTATAATAGCTGATTGAAATGTATGTGATGGATTGATGGATGGATAAGGAACAAAGGAGTGGGAGATTTTTATACCAGACTTGATACTGTTGAGAATCTAATATATACTAAGAAAAAAGAGAAGAAGGACTCCAGGGATGGGGAACACATCGGGAAGCACAATGTGGGAAAGGAGAAGAAATAACTATATGAATGGTAGAGAACATTATTTTTGTAACAAAATGAATAAAAATGTAATAATAATTTGCTATTAAAAAGAAAAAAGAGGAGGATCAGGAAGAAGACAAATGTAGGGAGGCCAATAAAAGGAGAGAGAGGGCAAGAGAAAGGGGATTATGGAGTGGAAAGTAATGTGCATACAACTAGGAGATCTGGAGAGGGAGAAGGACAAAGAAAGAATGCATTGAAACATGTAGTCAATAGTTGTGAGGAAGAAAAAGATAAGTAAGAGAAGCATAAATAAACAAGAGAGAAAATAAGTATAGGCTAAGGACCTCATCACATGGATGAGGCCTGGCGCTGTGATTTGCCAGCCTCCGCAGCAGTGGAGCAGCAGCAGGGCAAACCCAGCACGTCGGCTGCCAGCTGATACTTCCCCATCCCATGTGGGGAAGTGTCACTGCTGCGCTAAAGCCCTGTTATTCCTCATGGAACACGGGGTGACCTCCATGTTGGCTATAGGGTTAAGAAGAAAAGAAAAGAGACAAAAGAGAGGACAAGAGACTGGGGTGTAAAGGTAAAAAAGAGCAAGAAGTGAAACCAAGAAATGAAAGAGAAAGTGATTAATGATTTAAACCAGACATCACCAAACTTTTTAGGGGCTACATTGTGGGCCCAGCCAGGAGGGTCGAGCCAAGAGGGTGGCCTGGCAGGCCCAGGACAAGGCTGGGCTGGGCTGGACCTGGGAGGGGTGGGGCCAGGGGGAGGGCCTGGGGCAGGAAGGCCGGGGCAGGTCATCCTCCGGTTTTATTTACTGTGTCAGAAGCGAAATGAGGGTACAGTTATGATATGCTTTAAAAAATGAACAAAGTTAAAAACTTGGCATTATACTAGATTTCCTTTGACCAGAAGCTGGCCACTTGCAGTATCTCTGGTGTCAGTGTGGCTCCAGCAGAAGGATAGGAAGGAAGGAAGGGAGGGAGGGAGGGAGGGAGGGAGGGAGGGAGGGAGGGGAGAAAAGGGAGAAGAGGAAGGGACAGGTCAATGCCATGTTCCCAAGAGGGGAGAAGAAGACACATGGCTGGAGAGAGCTCAGGAGAGCTCTCACCAGCTGAATGTTTCTGTCTCGGCCCTCCTCTCAGCCTGGGGGTAGGGGCTGCCACTTTCTAATGCTGAGAAGGGGGCTGAAGCAGACAGGGGCCAGACCTGAGACCCCAAAGGGCCGCATCCGGCTGACGGGGCTGGGTTTGTCCATGCCTGACTTAAACATTGCTGGGAACGAAGGACAGTCCACATCTTCCTCAGAACATGAGAGGAAACTGTGTTGAAACTTCAGTCATTTATGACAGGATAGAAATGGTGAAAACTAAACTTGTAAAATTAACAATATAAGCCATAAAGCACAAGCATGTGGTCATGTTCAGTTATTCTTGATGCAGTGAGTATTGAAGAAACACAGTATTTCTCCATGCTGACCACTTCTGCTGAGCAGTGGTTATGAATATGTTGTAAAATGAGAAACATTGACTTGGGAGGGTAGTTAATAGCTACCTTGCAGCATACAGTTATATTATATTATTTTCCTTTCAAGGAGGAGAGGAGATGCCTCCTCTCCTCCTTGAGCCAAAGGAAAAAAAGACCAAGCCCTGAAATTTATATATATTGCAAACAAAAGTCATAAACACAGCAAATCCAAATGTACTTACAGAATGTCTAATAACAGGCATTCCAATAAGAATGATCCAAACACTAAAGCTAATCCTAACATTACAATTAAGTCAGATTGCTAATCAGTATGTATCTATTTCTTAGAAATGTGTGTATAGTTGATAGCAACTTACATTTTATATCCTCCACTAGGATTTGAACTTAATCGCTGTGATGTACTTATATAAAGAGGCAAAGAGATATTTTTATATTTTAGAAGACAAAATCTCTCCTATGAACCTTCCCCTTGAGGATTCAGGTTAACGGTGGACAGGTGTAAAAGAAGACTTGGTTCTTATACCGTAATCAGTTGTGTAGAAGATAAAATTCAGTGGGTCCAGCCTCACATACTGAAAAACCCTTCTGCTACTTTGCTATGAGGATCCAGGAGGTCCATTTATTCAACTGGTCACTTATCTTGCTTTAGTTCTACTATATTTATTTATTTTGTGTCAAAGCATTGCATGCAGAAGTATAAAATATGATAAAAATAGAAGGAGCACAAAAGGCTAAATAATTTTTGACCAAAACTGGGCAACGGCGACCACATTGTCTGTAGCTCTGTACATGAGGCAGGGAATGTTACTTTGGTGTTACTTGTAAAAAGATGAGCTTGAAATGGAGTGATTTGCAGGAATTATTTCAGCTGCATAACCATCCACAGCACAATAGACCAATGGCTGTGTCCTTCCTTTTACATATACATCTATAAGAGAGAGGGGGGAATACAGAGAGAACACTTTACATAAAAATCCGTCTTAATCTGAATTTCATATAGCTTAATACAGAAACTGGTTGCTGCTTTCAATGCTAGAGGAAGCACACGTACTGTAAATAAACTGTTTTCAAATCATCACATTTAAATATTATGCCAGGAGGAGAGACGGCCAGGGCAAAATGCCACTACTGCATAGGAATCTGTAGATGGCCTTGATCGTGTTGATGCAAGTTTGCATAAAACTGTATGAATAAAAATGCATAAAACATCATACAGTCTTTCACTGATTACTCTTCTCAGAATTATGACTGATTTATTTCAAGATACATTAGTTGCCCTATTGCTAATAGCTGTAAAAAAAAATTAAATAAAAACATCCAAAAGAGCCATATAAATCAGAACAAAAATGGCATAATAAAGCAATCAATTAAAGACAGCAGAGGCATTGGAACAATAATATCTCAATGGTTGTGCTTGCCTGTTTCAGAGATAGCTCTTAGACAATGTAAAGAATCTAGAGTTCTAGTTTTTCAGTCTATGCAATTCTTACTTCCAAAAACTGTGTGGGTTAATTTAATGACTTCAACATGCATTATTTATAATGCATTATTTAACTCTGAAAGGAAGGCATTGTTAGCTAAGTTGTTGTTGTTGTTGATGATGATGATGATGATGATGTTGTTGTATGCCTTCAAGACATTTCTGACTTATGATACCCCTATCATGAGGTTTTCTGGGGCTGAGACTTCTGACTTGCCCAAGATTTTCATGAGGAACCAATACCCAATCTCCAGAATTTTATTCCTCTGCTCAGACCACTACACCACTCTGGCATTTGTGGGGATTGCTAAAACAGATGGGATTATGCTCTTTTGGTGATTGATGAAGGGTACAAAGAAAACTATCAATCGACATAAGTATGGATGACTATTTATAGGTTTTCTTGAACCTGACAGAATGCTCCAATGATTGCAATAAATCAGTTCATAAAACAATGTGCAATGTGGGCTTGCATTGTTTTATGGATTGTTTTTTTATTTTCTGATGTTAAATGCAAACTAATACACTTCTCCTCTGTTCCCAATTGTACAACATGAACATATTGTCTAGTGTGCACCTCAATTTTCAAAACCCTGAAACCAAAAAAGTATTTGCTGACAAATGTAATGTGTAGCAGCAAAAGGTGCAATCTTTGTAATATGCCCATTACGGTTGATGCCTGCTTCGAATTCCGTCTTTAAAAACAATTGTGATGGAACACCAAAGCTTTCAGTAATTGAAAAGAAACCTTGGGGTGCATCTATGCTGTCTTGGTTCAGTGCTATGAAGTCATGGGGATGTCGTTTTACAAACCCTTGAGTCTTCTCTGCTAAACAGCAAAGAGGCTTCATCAAACTACAAATTCCAGGATAATACAGTATTGAGCTATGAAATTAAATTACAGATGACATCCCTCAAATAGAACAAACACAAATCCACTACAAGTCGTAGTACATAAATCACAAAGGTATTTTTTCAGCTTATATAATACAATATTAAACCATATTAAATATAATATAACCAACTTATATGGTTAGCAACATATGGAAATATTTATCCATTTTGGGACATGTTCTAGCCACCTGGGTATATTCCCTTTAGATCCACTGTTTCATTGTATTCTTATCCACCCGAGGAAGAATTGTTATTTTGGAGAACTTGACGTCCACTTCATTGTACTCTTCACATTTCTCCACCTGAGGAAGATGTTAGTCGAAACCAGTCTGGAAATCCTCTACGTGGATATCCTCTTACAAGGGACTGGAAACTCCACTCAAGAATATCTTTAGTGAAAGTAAGGGATCTTATGCCCTCAAGAGAGGTCTGCTTTACAGTAAGAAAGACTCTACTCTTGTTACTGATGTAAAATCACTGTATAAACAACAGGTTTTTGTTCATTGTATATTGCTCAATGTTGCATCATATAAGTTGGTTATATTGTATTTAATATGGTTTAATATTGTATTATATAAGCTGAAAAAAATTGACCTTTGTGATTTATGTACTACGGCTTGTAGTGGATTTGTGTTTGTTGTGATTTTGGGAATCCATTGTCTTTTGTGTATCCCTCAAATAGAACCTCCAGGTGCCCCTGTAGTAGCTTCCCCTATTGCTTTGGCTCAGCATTAAGATTACCCTATTACGTGGATCTAATGTGCACCTTAATTTTGACAGGGTAGTGTAACCAAAAAAGGTGAGCATTAGATTCAGGAAAATACAGTATATTCCAGGAATCTGTGCATGTCAGAGTTGCTCCAAAACCATTACATAATCCATAAATAGTAGACAAATGTAAGATTTCTGATTTGTCAGGACATATATTAAGACTTTAATAGTCTCCCTTGGTAGAAAACCCTCTCTCACATCCTCACCCAATCTATCTCTGAGGATGATGGGATGGAAAGAAGATTTTTCCCTGAGAATATCAGAGATTTGTTAAAATAAAAACTGGTGCCCTTTGGAAGTTAAGAGGCATTGCAAACTCAATTCAAAATCATTTGTCACCTTGCAACAGTTCTAAAAGTCTTTTGTACACGCCACCTGCTTTCTTCTCCTTCATGGTAAGAGCCACCCTATCAGTTAATATCACACATTCAGGCTCACTAGCCAAACTCAACAAGAAAAAAAATCTTAATAATAATAATACTAATAATACTAATAATAATAATAATAATAATAATAATAATAATAATAATAACGACTTTATTTTTATACCCCATCACTATCTCCCCAAGGTGACTCAGGGGGGCTTACATGGGGACAAGCCCAAAAATAAAACAGATAAAAACAACAGCATTAAAATCAATCAAATAAAAACACAACACCATCACAACAACATCATCATAAAAACAATATCATGGCTGAAAACAGAATTGGAGCTGGGTCCGGGCTCAAGTAAGTGCAGTGAATTCCATGGGTACTGAAAGTGTGAGTTAACTCCCACAATTAATTGTTCTGGAGGAGAATATTATTGTGACACATCTTTACAGCACTCATCAGATTATTCGGGTTTTACTGGGGGGGTTTTATGAAACTCTAGAGAAAGTAGGGAGGGAGACAAAAAATCCTGACTACAATTATTTGACCACAAATGTGGTCCAAAGGTTCTTTTGCAAGAAGTAACTGTGGTCCAGTGTGTATCACATTCGTGTCCAAGAAAACTGCATATGATAAATGAGGTCTCATATTACAACTTTTGAGAATTGGCTGGAACAAGCAAGAGTTCAGGCAACCTGAGAAGGCTGTCTGACTCTTTACGTGGGAGAGCTTGTTGGTTTGTGGATATACATTCCTCAGACTTCTGGTTTAAGACTTGCCATGTTTCTAACCTACAATGTGCAAAATCAAAGATTTTGTCACCATGAACCACCTCCAATTTCTCTTTTTAAAAAACCACACATTTTCTTTAAAGTGCTGCCTTGGAACATTCCTCCTACAATCTTTTTCTTCAGAAACAAAATCTCTTTTGGCAGCAAAGTGCACATTACAACATCTGATTTTTACTTTCTTCCTTCATCTCAGTTTAAGCAAACTTAGAATAGGTAACAAAATGGAAGCTAGTAATACCATTTCTCTCTGTAACTAGTCCCAAAAGACTATGGTTGAAGTATCATTTGAACCAAGGACAGGAAGGGAAAGTTAATGGAATGTATATGTTGGAGCACTTATTGTGTTTTTCTGAAAGACTTGGCATTGAGAACAGTAAGCAACACAAACTTTTAGTACAAGTGAAAAGTGATGTTTCAGATAATGTTGCCACAAGGGATGTGGTAAATAGCCCTCTACCTCTACAGAGCTACACATAGAAAGAAGCTAAACTTTAAAATGTATCCTATTATGATAACATACGAAAGTTGTTGTTGTTGTTTTGCAAACTCTGGTAATTAACTAGTTAGATCTTTGAGTTCTATTTGCACCCACCCTTTGAATTAAAAAATGAGAGATTTGTCATTGTCTGGGAGTGTGAGAGAAGGATTCCTTTATCTAACCATTAGGTTACTCTACCTTTCCACCTCAATATTCCCAAGTATTTATTGGTATTTTTACTTGCAGCTGCTACTTTACGGCACAACCTTGCAATTGCAATCAGCTAATAAATATTTGTATTAGGTGTAGTTATTAGGTGTTCACTTAAGACTTGTTGCTGAACACTAGAAAAGGTGGACAGTAGGGATGATAGAATAGCAATGGCATACCCAATCTGCCTCTTAGGATTTAATCACTTACTATATTATTAAGGAAAAAAATACTATAGGAAGTCCATTGGATATAGGAGAGTTAAGGGTGATTAACTTAGAACCGAGTTGGGAGTTTATCACACAAGACAGACAAATCTTAGTTACAGCAGAACAGCATCTTTGCCTTTTGCAAAGCTCTCCTGGTGGGAAGCAGCCTGGAAAGCAATGGCCGGAAACCTGTTAATAATTTTTTTTTCTTATGCACCTCTTCTCATGGCTCGAGGCAGGTTACAAAGCAATTAAAATACATAAGCACTAGGGCTGGGCGGTTTCATTTCGTTAATTCGTAATTCGTTAATAATTCGTTAATTTTTTTCAATTACAAAACGATAACGAACCATTCTGGAGCAATTTTTTAAAAAAATGAAATTTTAAACACGTTTTGTAAATGCTTCGTATTTCATTATTGTATTCGTTTCGTTATTGTTCTGAGGTCGTTTCGTTATTATTTCCGCATGTCTGGGGCAAGTTTTTTGTTTAATTAGTGAAAAAAAATTATAATATCACACCAACAGTCAACAACAGAGGGAGAGGGAAGCTTCAGAAGTTTTTGTAGGTTTTTTAGCGTATTTCGCGGTCGCGTCCGCCATTAACGAATCGATTCGTTATTGTTTCGGAAATCGATTCGTTAATGTTTTGTAATTTTTTCACATTTACGAAATTTTGTAAATATCGAACTTTTTAAAAGGAAAATTTTGTAATTATTTTAAATAACGAAACGCAACCCCCCCCCCCCCAAAAACGAATCGATTTTAGAAACAAATTTTTTCGTTGTTACCCAGGCCTAATAAGCACAGCAAAATCTCTACAAATATGCACACTGTGACATACCTCCATAAAAGTTACACACCAAAAAGTATCTCTACAAAATTAAAACTCACAAAACAGGGATCAAACAAGGACACTTAAAATTCATGTTTAAAGACTGTCTGGCTGGGTCTGCTGGAAGAGATAGGCTTTTAAAATCTGACATTTCATTTAGCCATCAAAATTCTTCCACAGTTGTGGGGTGGCCAATGAAAAAGTTCTCTGGATGGTAGTTGCCAGTCAGGTTCTGGCTGGTTGGAGCAGATGCCCCCCAGAAGACCTAAGTTTGTGGGGTGGATTGTATGGGAGAAGGCGATACTTTAGGTAACCTTGACCAAATTAGGTAAGGCTTCAAAGGTCAAACCTAATACCTTGTACTTTGCTCAGAAACTAATTGGCAGCCAGATGAGTGGTGTAAGATAGGTATGATATCCTCACTCCTAGATGTTCCTGTAACCAATCTGGTTGCTATAATTTGAACCAGCTGTTAGTGAGCTATGCTGTTGTAAATCTGACTTATGACATCCCAACTATTTTTTTCAGTCATGGTATAACTCAGAATTCTCTTCTGACCACTCACTGCCTAAAAGCTCTGTCTCTCAAACCCATCCCAAATGTCCAGCTCTGGTTGTCAGGGTGTGAGGGGGAGGATCAGAGGATCGCTGACATTGCCAGGTGCAATGAATCCAGTTAAAGAAAAATAGTAGAATGCATTGCTAATGATCTCCCACTCTTATACAGCCTTTTAATACTGTTACATTTAATTCTGTTTTAATGTTTACATATTTGTATACTTTATATTATGTGGTTATACTTTTAATTGTAAGCCTTTTTGAGTCTCCTTTGGGAGAGATAAAGTGGGGTATAACTAATAATAATGAAGATAACAATAATGATGATAATGATAATAATAAATCACTAGGATCTTTAAGGGGGACATGGCTTACAAAATGAGTTTGAAGGGAGTGGCATTGAGACATAGCTACATGAGACAAGTACATCTCCTGATGCAATATCTCAGGCAAGATCTCTTACCAACATTTTCTGACATCAAAATTCTTTGTGTAGTTCCTCCGCCTCATCAGACGCCAGCAGCAGAAGGAGGCCATGGTCCACTTCACCATGAGGCATGCAGGATTCAGTGTCCCATGCCTCACATTGCCTGCATCACCTACTTCACCAGGAGGGTGATCACATGCGGGAAAGCATGGAGCACACATGGAGTGCACATGGAGCATACATGGAGTGCACAGCTTCCCTCCATAGACTGGACAACATGGGAAACCTCCCATGTTGCCAAGGCAGTGGCAGCATGCCATTCTGCCTCTCTGCACCCATAGAGCTGACATGATGTCATTTGATGGGAGCCAGTCGGTTCTGTGGGTGACCGAGGCTAGATCGGCGTATGCTGCCAAATCTAGCCTCATATGATGCAGTTGTAAGAGTAGCACTGCGTGATTAATTATTTGAGGTTTAGATAGGTTTTGTTCACACTTATATATTTAAATATTGATAGTGTTACCCTTACTATATGAATTTGCATAGTTCATGCCATTAGTGTCATCATATTTCTTTCTATATATCAAAAAATGAGACTGTTTTTCAAATTACAGGCTTAGAATTACAGTTGACTGGAATGGCTCACATTTTCAATCTCCATAATGAAGATTTTCAAGGGTTCCTTAAATGTCTATCTCTATACCTTCTGGCAGCACGGAGGATAATCTTCACTAGGCATTTACTTTTGTCACAATCTTCCATAGTAGTTGTGTAGGATAAATTTCTTTGTTAAGATTTACCCACTGATTGTACCACACAATTTTTGCATTGATTGACAACTTTGCACAATTGAGTTTCCAATTTAACGTGCAACTCTAAGTACATCTAGATCTGCAATAGCACTGCACAAGCAACCCTCTTTCTACAATCTTAAAATGAATGGGAGCACTCTGCAATAGATAAGGATTTCCTGCATGCGTAAGGTTCCTTTCAGGGGAGCAAATGTGTTGCAGGTTGTGGTTCCTGTCATTCTCAGATTTTGAAAAATACCCAAATGACTGAATTATTTTCTAACAATTACTTGGCACAGACTGCAAAGATTTTATTCAAATGGGTTTCTTTTTCATTCCAACTCTGAGAAGGTCTCCAAACAGTAAATGTTATTCTGACTGCTATAATTTTGATGATAACTCTTGGCATTTTGGTGTTTTGTTTTTTTAAAAAAATTGTTATCCTAGAGCACTCAAGTCAATGCTCTGCACAAGCAGCAACATTTTGTCCCCCACCCATTCTAGGATTAATTACAGGATGTGTATTCTTACTTGGGAGACGACTGGAATAGATAGACCTTGTGGTGTCTTCCAACTCTATGTTTCTTACATTGCAGATGCTGTGTCTTTAAAAATGGAAGACATATTCCTATAGGTCTCAGAGCTTCTACAATCTATAATGAGTTGATAGAATTTGTCATTGACCTCCTCTGAGGCTAAGAGAATACAACTTGCACAAGGTCACCCAACTGGTTGCCTTGATCTAGTGGGGATTTGAGTCCTGGTCTCCTGGGACACAGTCCAACACTCAAATGACTTGATATTGACAAATTGGAACCCCCCCCCCCCATTATGAAGTGTATAATGAAATATATAAAAGTATGCTCTGCCAGACCCAGTGAGCATGCACATGTGCCTCACCTAAAATCTTGGTTATGAATTGCCTTTGGAATGTTGTCTGGTTGCACCCAAGACCCCTTTCTTTAATTTTACTTTCATTTTCCTTTCCATTCAATGAACTGGGAGAAGGGAGAAATTAGTCATTGAAGTACGTCAAAACTCCCTGGGTCTGTTTCCTGTTCCTATTGATAAAATTGAGACTATCTGTGAGAAAGATCAAGCACCCATTCCTTGAGTCATTTTCACCTTTTGAGATGATCATCATCCCTGAGTATCCATTGTGTACATTGCACTAATCCATTTTGCTAACCAGACCTGACCCATGAAGTTCCTCATGCCATTCTCAGAGACAGATCAATAAATGGACTAACACTTCAAATGCTCCAATGACAGTTTACTGAATTTCCCACCATAGGAAGGGCAAATCAGCAAAGATGTCCGATGGAGTTCAGAGCCACTCAGGAAGTGGATCCTAGCTGTACAATCAGGGGCTGGCACAGGTTTTGTGAATATCTGTGAAACAAAATATAAATGCTCTGTATTTGGACTTGTGGTATATCAATACTTTGGAGTGCTTTCTCTGCTTTCTCTGCCGACATCCTCTCTGGACATTGAGAATAAACCTCTTCTTTTGCCTTCTATCAATCTGTGTCCAGTTTGGACTTTTGGAAAGCTAGATATTCTAGGCTTCTGAACCTGTGGTAGCTGAAATCACTCAACACACTGTCTTTCAATTTTACCTCCCCACACTAGTACAATTTAAAGTATTATATTTTTAAAGAAAACAATTAAAATACTGGGTAGGGATTCTGGAAACTGTAATGACCAAAGTAACATTTCCAAACCATTTTGTAACAATTTCCTGTGATGTCTTCAAAACAGTGGGCTTATGTCACAAAATCTGTAAGCTGCTACATGAATTTGTGCATTTCTTGACTATCAGACTAATGTCTGTATTATCTGGAATTATTTCCATCACAGGACCCTTCTGAGTAAAGATGGGTGTGTGAATCAGTTCTCATGCTACCCCTGTTAAAAAGTAATTGGGACAAGTCCCATTAATTTTAAACAAGCAATGATTACAGACTGAGAGCATAATTTGGAGGGTCATTCATAAGTCATGGGAGTCAGCCTGGGGCATTCATTCATGAAGGACTGGGGTAGCCGAATGTGACTTTATCTGTTTATTGATTTTCTTTCCCTCATTTATTCATTATTTACTGTAGTTTGAACTTGAACAAAACAGAGACTACTGACCTTTAATTCAGTGGGGTTCATTCATGACTCTGAGTGCTTCAGAGTTCAGCCTTTAGCTAATTAATGTTACCACTGTCAACAAAGACAACTCAATCTTATACATCATTCTTATATGCTGTGGTGGCATATAAACAATCATTTGCATCACATTACCCAAATCAATGTCTTGTACAACACAAATGAAGGCCACTTATTCTGTGTTCTATTTGTTTATTTGTCTGATTGTGGTATTTCTATACCTAGATCCTATCTACACCTACCATATAATGCAGTTCAAACCTAGCTTCAAATTGCTGCATCTAGATAATGAACACCTGGGGAAGTGTACAAAATAAAGCCCTTCATGTGAATTAGTGCTCTGTGGTTTATATAATCACCATCCAGGCCTCAAACTGGTTCCAGGATTTCCTATGTAGGCATCTGTAAGTGAAACCACTGTCTTCAGTACCAGTTTGAAACTGCATGAAATGATCAGTGTAGATGGAGATGATGATGATGTTTTCCACCTCTCTCCAGGGAACAACAAGAGATTAAAATACAAAACACAACAACAGTTAAAAGAAAAAAAGCAAAGTGGCTTCTATCTGCAATCTGGCTGTCGTTACTGGAAGTGTTGGTGGTGGCACTCAGAGAAAGACTTCCAATGTAGATGTCAGCTAGAGATGTTTCTTTAGATTTCAAAAAGCATTGATGTTATGATAGTGAATTACAACATTATACTCATTTGTTGATGTTGTTGAGGAAATCAAAATTCTATACCTACCATGCAAGGGCCAAAATCTGCCTCCTTTCTCTCTGTTGTAACTAGCTACTCCTTGATTTGATGCCTCTGATGTCACCTTGGGAACATAAGAAAGAACCAGGGTGCAGAATCATGATAAGCATATCTAAGAAACTAGATCTGACGTAGTCTATCCAATGTGATTCTTTGAACCAGCACCCCAAATAACCCCAGGAACAGGCCTAAAAACCAAGACACCTAGAAAAAAATACAGATGTTTTTTGTTGAGGTGTTTTATAATACCAAATCCATGAGGTATTGCCAAAGATTTGGCGGCTTCCTGTACAACAGCAGTTGCATAAGGATAACATGATTAAGATTTGTCTGTTTCCCACTCTACTGGTGATTCCTTTCCAGTTCTACCACGTACCTCATTTTTCTTCATTGATAATACAAACCCTATTGGCACTGTGATTGCCATATGAGTTTGCTGACCATGACACTCCGTTCTTAAGACATTAGGGGAAAGCCAACCCCAAATAGGGAAACAAGCCGTTCAGGAATACCTGGCCACTCTAAATGGATTCAAGTTCCCAGGGCCAGATCAGCTACATCCAAGAGTATTGAAGGAACTAGTGGAAGTCATTTCGGAACCATTGGACATCATCTTTGAGAGTTCCTGGAGAACGGGACATGCCCCAACAGATTGCAGGAGAACAAATGTGGTCCTTATCTTCAAGAAAAGAAAAAAGGACGACACAAACAATTACAATCCGGTCAGCCTCACATCGATACCAGGCAAGATTCTGGAAAATACTATTAAGGAAGTGGTCTTTAAACACTTGGAAACAAATGTGATCACCAAGCCATCACAGACTAATCTGATCTCTTTTTTCGCTAGAGTTACAAGCTGGGTAGAGGCAGAGAACACTGTGGATGTAGTGTATCTGGATTTCAGTAAGGCCTTTGGCAAGGTCCCCCATGACCTTCTGGCAAACAAACTAGTCAAATGTGGGCTAGGCAAAACTACAGTTAGGTGGATCTGTAATTGGTTACATGAATGAACCCAGAGGGTACTCGCCAATGCTCCCTCTTCATCCTGGAAAGAAGTGACGAGCAGAGTGCCACAGGGTTCCATCCTGGGCCCAGTTCTGTTCAACATTTTTATTAATCACTTAGATGAAAGGTTAGAAGGCATGATCATCAAAGTTGCAGATGACACCAAATTGGGAGGAATAGGTAATATTCTAGAAGACAGGAGCAGAATTCAAAATGATCTTAACAGATTGGAGAGATGGGCCAAAACTAACAAAATGAAGTTCAATAGAGACAAATGCAAGATATTCCACTTAGATGGAAAAAATGAAATGCAAACATAGAGAATGGGGGATGGCTGGCTCAGTAGCAGTATGTGTGAAAAAGATCTGACAAGTTAAACATGAGCCAACAATGTGATGTGGCAGCAAAAAAAGCCAATGGGATTTTGGTCTGCATAAATAGGAATATCGAGGCTAGATCCAGGGAAGTCATGCTACCCTTCTATTCTGCCTTGGTCAGACCACATCTGGAATCACACTGTGTCCAGTTCTGGGCACCGCAATTTAAGGGAGATGTTGACAAGCTGGAATGTGTCCAGAGAAGGGTGACTAAAATGATCAAGGGTCTGGAGAACAAGCCCTATGAGTAGCGACTTAAAGAACTGGGCATGTTTAGCCTGAAGAAGAGAAGGCTGAGAGGAGACATGATGAGGAACATGAATCAGGATGTGAGAGGAAGTCATAGGGAGGAGAGAGGAGGCTTGTTTTCTACTACCCTGGAGACTAGGACACAGAACAATGGCTTCAAACAACAGGAAATGAGATTTCACCTGAACATTAGGAAGACCTTACTAACTGTGAGAGCTGTTCAGCAGTGGAACTCTCTGCCCCGGAGTGTGGTGGAGGCTCTCTCTTTGGAGGCTTTTAAACAGAAGCTGGATGGCCATCTGTCCAGTGTGCTTTGAATGCGATTTTCCTGCTTCTTAGCAGGGGGTTGGAGTGAATGTCCCATGAGGTCTCTTCCAACTCTATGTTTCTGTCATGTAAGAAAGGTCTGGCCTACAACCTGGGGAGACTGGGGTTCAAATTCCCACTTGGCTTTGAGCAATTCACATTCTCCCAGCCTCAGATGAAATCAAAGACAAATCCTCTTTCAACAAATCTATCCAAGAACATGATGTTATTAACCAATAAAACATAGTTGTTAAAAACAACTTGAAAACACATAACAGCAAGGAAATATTTGGAATGTTCCTCAAAAACACATACTTCCATTTAAAAAAAACTTCTCATATTTTGTGCTTCTTTTGAGTCGTCTGTTTTTGTGCAATTTATTCTCTGACACAATTGTGATTTATTGATTAATAATGTCATGTTTAAAAAGAGGATCTCTGAAGCTTCTCCTTTTGTTTACTGTCCCTCTGGCATGTAACTAAAGCAATCAACATGTCAAGACAAAAAGCAAAGTGATATCAGAATTCTCATTCTTTTCAGCAAGTGCCTCTCTTGTTTGAATCAATTTATCACAGATTTTGCTGTATATAATTGCCAAGTTGTGATGGAGTTTTTGGTTTTTTTGAGTCTCCGGGGATTGTGCAATTACCTTTTCAAATTAAAATTGATTAAGCCTGAGTATCTGAGGAAATGGGAATTAAAGGTTTATAATGTGCAGTCAGCTGCTGGAGGTTTGACTGTATATTTTAATAAGTCCTATTGGACTTCAGATGAAAGACTGCCATGAATTCATTGACAAAGTATGCATCTGGGGCAGATGTGGAGGGTGTTTTAATTGGGAACTATACACAGAAAGGCATTAAATTCAATCAATGAGGCATTTTTACACCATTGCTTTCTGTGTGTCTTCAGTGCAATGTGAAATTTGTAGGCCCACTCCAGAGGCAGCTGATCTACTTTATAGGAGCTATCCAAGGTGCTGAATCTAATTTGGAAGGAGGGTTCAGCACCTTCAATTCACTCTTGTAAAACACAGATTAGCTCTCATAAAACATAGCATGATTTCACTGTACTTCCACAATAGAACCACTGGCCATCTCTGACCCATTCAGACAGCTGAATTCCTCCATATGACTGGGAATTAATATACACAATTCCATAGGCAAACTGAACTGGGTAATACACAAATTTTGCCAGGCATCATAATCATAATAGTGACTAATAGTGAAACAGATTTAGCCCCACTAAAAGTAACAGAAAGATCAGTAACTAAGCACCTCATCAGACAGCCGGCAGAGGCAGCACTCCACTTCAGAGAAGGGCGTGGGGAATCCAGCGCCTCATGCCCCCCATAGATTTAATGGCAACATGGGAGCTCTCCTGTCTTGCCCTGCTGGTGGCATGTGCCAATTCTGCCCTCCTTCACCTACAGAGCCGGCATAGAATCATGTGATGGTAGCAGGCCAGCTCCATTGTTGACTTGGACAAAATTGGTGCATGCCACTGCCCAGCCTCCCCCTGTTGTTCTTTATACAAGAATTATTTAATTGAGAGCTGTATGTTATTATTGTTTTATGTTAGGTTTTATGTATAGGAGACATTGGATTTTGTTGTATATATGTTGAAAACCGCTTTGAGCCCCCTCCCCCCAGGTGAGAAAAGCGGTATACAAATGAAGTAAATAAATAAATAAACATGGGAAGCCTCCCATATTGTCAGTGCTGCCTCTTACAACAGTTCAACCTCACTTCAGCCATGGAGTCTCAGAAGTAGATCGATGTTGTGTGATGGGATCCAGAGGGCTTCGTGCTTGAAGTATGGGCTAACTGTCATAGGACGGGCCATTTTGCCCATCTGATGAAGTTCTAAGTCTGATTCTCCTATGTCTGGGATAGGTAGTGGAGAAATGAAGAAGCCATTACTTTCTTTTTAATTGTTATTCTGAATCACCTTGATGTCAAGTATACAGTATGACAGCCCATTTTGTTTTATTCTCTTTTGCATTTTATTCATCCAAATCCACAGTCAATTCCACTGAGTTCAGTGCAGCTATTTCTAAGTTTATCTATCTCCATATCTATGAATTCAACCATACATAGATTCAGTCATCCATGGCATGAAAATACTGTTTAATCGAAAAACAAAACTTGATTTGACCATTTCATAAAAGGTGCATCATTTTACTATGCCATTGTATATCATAAGAAACCAGATTTTTGTATCCACTGGGGTCCTAGAAATAACCCTTAGTGATACCAAGGACCCACTACATAACCCAATTATACATGTAGATCTGTCAATTCAGGAAGAATAATTATTTCTAATCACAATAGGACTTTATTTCTGTATTATAATGCAAGTCAGGGATCATGGGAATGTGTAAAAGTGAAATTGTAAAACACAGTCCCTACATTGGAAAAAGATTACAATTTGGATTGCAATCCAGATTCCCCACCAACATGGCCACTGAATTCTGAGAACTGTCATCTTAAAAAGTAACTCTTTGAAGCTCTGGTCCAAGAGAGTGTATCCAAAAGGAATGCAGTGTTGAGTACTTCCAACATGGTGAGAAAGAGATATTTCTGATCAATGTACACATTTCACCATTCAGATGTATGTAGACAATATATGCCTCTAGTATAACTTAGGCCGCTTCCAGACAGCACTTTAAGCTGTGCCGAAAAGGGTTTTAAAAACCTGCTACAGCTTGAGTTAAAGTCCCCATATCCCCTTAAAAATGGGCTTTCCCAGTGGTGTGGCTACATACCATCCCAGTAACTACAGGGATGGTATCCAGCCAACCAACCCCATCCCTCGCAAAAAAGCCCAGCCAGAATAGCCATGTTGAAAAAGAGTCACTTCTG